>NC_090440.1:779078101-779381131 GCF_031143425.1 Pleurodeles waltl | reverse complement strand
AAGCTGCTAGACACCCCTCTACACTAATAAGGGATACCTGGGCCTGGTGCAAGGTGTAAGTACCCCTTGGTACTCACTACAAGCCAGTCCAGCCTCCTACATTGGTTGTGCAGCGGTGGGATAAGTACTTTGCAACTACTTACCACTTTTGTCATTGTACTTTTCATAAGAGAAAAATATACAAAACAAGTTCAGTGTATGTACACCTAACCAAAAAGTTTTGCTTTTCTTCTCTCACTTCTTTTCTAAGTGCTGAAAAGTACCTCTAAAACTTTCAAAAAGTTCTTAAAAAGTTTTAAAAGTTTTTTTTCTGTTCCTTCAAAAGTTCTAAAACTTTTTCTTTCTTTTTCTATCCCTTAAACACTTTCTAAAATATCTGGCACAGGCCAAACTGTTGTTCTGTCCAAGACTGCTTATGACCACCTTAGCTGGAAGGCAGCAAGGAGTCTCTGTGAAGAAAGAGGTTTAGGGGTAGGGAAGAATCCCTCTAGAGAACTATTAGTTAATATGCTAGTTGAACAAGACAAGACTTTTGTTGGCACTTCTGGTGAGAAATTAGCTGATGGTTCCCACTCTGATTCTGGGGCACCCCTAGCAAAAGATTTGGGAGGGAATCTTTCCAACCTGCCCCTTAGCAGACCACCTAGCATAGCTGGTACTGATGTGAATTCACATCACAGTAAAAGTGTTGCTTCACATCACAGTAATAGTGTTGTTTCTCATCACAGTAAAAGTGTTACATCTGTAGGCCAGAATGTTAGTGTGCCATCTGTTAGGGCCAGGTCTCCTTCTGTTCATTCTCACCATTCTTCTGTCTCAAGACATGCCCAACCCACCCACCCTGATTACAGAGTGTTAGAAAGGGAGCTCAATAGATTGAGAGTGGAACAATCCAGGCTGAAGCTCAAGAAGCAACAGCTGGATTTAGATAGGCAGTCCTTAGAGATAGAAAGAGAAAGACAGAAATTGGGTTTAGAAACCCATGGTGGCAGCAGCAGTATTCCAAATAGTCATCCTGCAAAAGAGCATGATTCTAGGAATCTGCACAAGATAGTTCCCCCTTACAAGGAGGGGGATGACATTAACAAGTGGTTTGCTGCACTTGAGAGGGCCTGTGTTGTACAGGAGGTCCCTCAAAGGCAGTGGGCTGCTATCCTATGGCTATCTTCCAGTGGAAAGGGTAGGGATAGGATCCTTACTGTTAAAGAAAGTGATGCCAATAATTTTAAAGTTCTTAAGAATGCACTCCTAGATGGTTATGGCTTAACCACTGAACAGTACAGGATGAAGTTCAGAGAAACCAAAAAGGAGTCTTCACAAGACTGGGTAGACTTTGTTGACCATTCAGTGAAGGCCTTGGAGGGGTGGTTACATGGCAGTAAAGTTGCTGACTATGAAAGCCTGTATAACTTAATCCTGAGAGAGTATTATTCTTAATAATTGTGTGTCTGATTTGTTACACCAGTACCTGGTGGACTCTGATCTGACCTCTCCCCAAGAATTGGGAAAGAAGGCAGACAAATGGATCAGAACAAGGGTGAACAGAAAAGTTCATACAGGGGGTGACAAAGATGGCAAGAAGAAGGATGGTAAGTCTTCTGACAAGGGTGGGGACAAATCTAAAAATGAGTCTTCATCAGGCCCACAAAAACACTCTGGTGGGGGTGGTGGGCCCAAATCCTCTTCAAATCAAAACAAAGAAAAGAAACCATGGTGCTATTTATGTAAAATAAAAGGCCATTGGACAACAGATCCCAGGTGTCCAAATAACAGCACCAAGCCTCCTACCACTACAACCCCTGCTGCTACACATAGTGCCCCTAGTAATAGCAGTGGTGGTGGGAGCAAACCTACTAATAGCCAATCCAAGGGAGTAGCTGGGCTCACTTTTGGTAATTTAGTTGGGGTTGGTCTTGTTAGGGAGACCACAGAGGCTGTGTTAGTCTCTGAGGGGGCTATTGATTTAGCCACCTTGGTTGCTTGTCCCCTTAACATGGATAAGTACAAGCAACTACCCCTAATAAATGGTGTTGAGGTTCAGGCCTACAGGGACACAGGTGCCAGTGTTACCATGGTAATAGAGAAACTGGTCCACCCTGAACAACACCTACTTGGTCACCAGTACCAAGTAACCGATGCTCATAACAACACACTTAGCCACCCCATGGCTGTTGTAAATCTCAACTGGGGGTTGGGTTACTGGTCCAAAGAAAGTTGTGGTTGCCTCAGATTTACTTGTAGACTGTCTACTAGGGAATGATTTAGAGACATCAGCTTGGTCAGATGTGGAGTTGGAGGCTCATGCAGCAATGCTGGGCATTCCAGGGCATATTTTTGCTTTAACCAGGGCTCAGGCCAAAAAGCAAAAAGGACAGGGTGACTTGGATCCTGGAAGAATGGACCAAGTGCTCCCTAAAGCTAGGGTTAGTAAAGGTAAATCACTACCTACTATCCCTCCCTGTACAGTGGATTCTACTTCTGAGGAAGAAGAATTTCCACCCTGTGCAGAACCTACACCAGAGGAGCTGGAAGCAGACACTGCTGAGCTTTTGGGTGAAGGGGGGCCTGCCAGGGAGGAGCTGAGTGTGGCACAGCATACCTTTCCCACACTAGAGGGTCTAAGGCAGCAAGCTGTCAAACAAGCAAATGGGGATGTCAGTGACTCTCACAGAGTTTACTGGGAGGACAACCTCTTGTACACTGAAGCAAGGGATCCAAAACCTGGAGCTGTCAGGAGATTGGTGATTCCTCAAAAGTACAGAAAGTTCCTCCTAACTCTAGCCCACGACATTCCCTTAGCTGGACATTTGGGGCAAATGAAAACTTGGGACAGGCTTGTCCCCTTGTTTCATTGGCCTAGAATGTCAGAGGACACAAAGGAATTTTGTAAGTCCTGTGAAACCTGTCAAGCCAGTGGCAAGACAGGTGGCACTCCAAAGGCACCCCTTATCCCACTGCCTGTGGTTGGGGTTCCCTTTGAAAGGGTAGGGGTTGACATAGTTGGCCCCCTTGACCCTCCTACTGCTTCAGGCAATAGGTTTATCTTGGTGGTAGTGGACCATGCCACCAGATAACCTGAAGCAATTCCTCTAAGGACCACTACAGCTCCTGCAGTGGCAAAGGCCCTCCTGGGAATCTTTTCCAGGGTGGGCTTCCCAAAAGAGGTGGTATCAGACAGGGGAAGCAATTTCATGTCTGCTTACTTAAAGGCCATGTGGAAGGAATGTGGTGTGACATACAAGTTCACCACACCCTATCATCCACAAACAAATGGACTGGTGGAGAGATTTAACAAAACTCTCAAAGGCATGATTATAGGACTCCCTGAAAAACTCCGCAGGAGATGGGATATCCTGTTACCTTGCCTCCTTTTTGGTTACAGGGAGGTACCCCAAAAAGTAGTGGGCTTCAGCCCCTTTGAACTCCTATTTGGACACCCTGTGAGAGGTCCTCTAACACTTGTTAAGGAGGGTTGGGAACAACCTTTAAAAGCTCCAAAGCAAGACATAGTGGACTATGTACTTGGCCTAAGATCTAGGATGGCTGAGTACATGAAAAAGGCCAGTAAAAACCTTCAGGCCAGCCAAGAGCTCCAAAAGCAATGGCATGACCTGAAGGCTGTTTTGGTTCAGTACCAACCAGGGCAGAAAGTGTGGGTCTTGGAGCCTGTGGCACCAAGAGCACTCCAAGACAAATGGAGTGGACCCCACATAATTGTTGAAAAGAAGGGTGAAGTCACCTACTTAGTTGACTTAGGCACTGCCAGGAGTCCCCTTAGGGTGCTCCATGTCAATCGCCTGAAACCCTACTATGACAGGGCTGATCTCACCCTGCTCATGGCAACAGATGAGGGACAGGAAGAAGAGAGTGACCCTCTCCTCTTCTCTTCCACAGAACAAGATGCTCTAGTGGAATGTGTAGTTTTGGCAGATTGTCTTACTGCTGAGCAGAAAGACCACTGCATAAATCTCCTGGGTCAGTTTTCTGAACTCTTCTCTACTGTGCCAGGCACCACTTCTTGGTGTGAGCACACTATAGATACTGGAGACATCTTGCCTGTCAAAAGTAAGATCTATAGGCAGCCTGACCATGTCAGAGACTGCATAAAGCAAGAAGTGCAGAAAATGCTTGAACTGGGAGCGGTTGAGCACTCTGAAAGTCCATGGGCCTCTCCTGTGGTACTTGTACCAAAACCTCATTCCAAGGATGGAAAGAAGGAAATGCGGTTTTGTGTAGACTATAGAGGTCTCAACCAGGTAACCAAAACTGATGCTCACCCTATACCCAGGGCAGATGAGCTAATAGATACACTGGCATCTGCCAAGTATCTAAGCACTTTTGATTTGACTGCAGGGTATTGGAAGATCAAGTTATCAGAAGATGCAAAAGCAAAAACTGCATTTTCAACCATTGGAGGACATTACCAATTCACTGTAATGCCTTTTGGATTGAAAAATGCACCTGCCACTTTTCAGAGGTTGGTGAATACAGTCCTGCAAGGGCTGGAAGCTTTTAGTGCAGCATATCTAGACGATATAGCTGTCTTTAGCTCCAGCTGGGATGATCACCTGGTCCACCTATAGAAAGTTTTGGAGGCCCTGCAGAAGGCAGGCCTCACTATCAAGGCTTCAAAGTGCCAGATAGGGCAGGGGAAAGTGGTTTATCTGGGACACCTGGTAGGTGGAGAACAGATTGCACCACTTCAGGGGAAAATCCAAACTATTATAGATTGGGTTCCCCCTACAACTCAGACCCAGGTGAGAGCCTTCTTAGGCCTCACTGGGTATTACAGGAGGTTCATAAAGAACTATGGCTCCATTGCAGCCCCTCTTAATGACCTCACATCTAAGAAAATGCCTAAAAAGGTATTTTGGACAGCTAGCTGTCAGAAAGCTTTTGAGGAGCTGAAGCAGGCCATGTGCTCTGCACCTGTCCTGAAAAGCCCCTGTTACTCCAAAAAATTAATTGTCCAAACTGATGCATCTGAATTAGGGGTAGGGGCAGTCTTATCACAACTTAATTCTGAGGGCCAGGATCAACCTGTTGCTTTTATCATCAGGAGGTTGACCCCTAGAGAAAAGCAAAATGGAAAAACCACGGCACATCCTAGAAAGTTGAAAAGTTCCAATTGATTCCTTATAATGTCTTTAGATGAACAAATGGCATCTGGCCCAATCAAATATCCTGGGTCCAGAGTCGAACAGTGACAACAGAATTCATTTTCAAATGGACAACAGCCAAACGGTGACAACAGAATTAATTTTCAAATGGACAAATAGCCGACACGTGTTTCGTCTTGTTAGACTTTATCAAGGCTGTGGACATGTACAAAAATAATATATCAAACACTGATGTTATTTGTGTTGAGAGAAATATATTTGCTAACAAAAAAGAGATTCATGAATAGAAGAGAAAGCCCGATTTTTTACCAAGAAAATGTGACAAGCCATAAAAGATAACGTTAAGCCTATCGATATTATGTTATAATGTGTAACACCAAACAGTGCCAGAAAACCTTAGTAATCCAAAGCAAACCTATCGGAGAAAAAGGCAAAAAGTGAAACGAGTTAGGGAGAAAAGACAAGAAAAAAGGAAAGAAAAGGCAAAAGAAACCGCAGTGCTAGTGTGATGCAAATGTTTAAGGAAAAAACCGTGTATCAGAATGAGCGTGTTGCGAAGATATTAATTTATCAAGAAAAAGACATGCGAAGTCAGAAGCATGTATAGCATGAACACAAGGACGAGAAAAATATAGTGGATTAAGTACTAGGTGATGGAGAGACGAGCAAAATATAGTGGATTAAGTACTAGGTGATGGAGAGAAGTTAAGAATTTCACTCGATGTTCCAAAATGCCAGAAAAATGCTACTGTCTTGTAAGTTGATATAGCGATTGCTGAACAATATGTCTGAGGACCATGGTAAGCCTGTGTGAGAAGAGCAAAAAGGCGAACACTGAACAGGCGGTGTGTAGAAAAATGGTGACCCCCTAGTGGTAACTTTTTTAATGTAGTTTATCTCATATAACAAAACAATGGGTAGTGAAAAGGTTAAAACAGGAGCAGCTTGGATGTGGAGAAATTAATCTAAAAGTAATAGAATGGGTAAAAAATTAATTTTTAATTTTAATTTTTAGATGGACCAGAGTGGTGACCATAACGAGTATATTTACAAGGAAACAAAGAAAGAATGACTCGTCTGCTGTAGCCGAGATACGGTAAAGTTGGAATAGGTAGATTAATTATTCAGGACGTAGCGTGTAAAAATATATGTAGAATTGTTTGACCCGCTACGGCAGTCTCAGGCGATTTAGAAGCCCGCGTATCCCCGTAATGTTGTGAAGCTAGCCCACCGCGCTGCTAGCATTCGTGAGACCATACCTTCAGTCCTTGACGCGGTGCTCGCTGAGTCTGTTAACGGCGTTGCATATGGTAATTGCGCACCAGTAGCAAGCTCCCTCATTTTAAAACCAAATAAACCCTGGAAAGAGAAAAAGGACTGCCTAGATGATGTAGTGAAAAAATGAATTGAAAAAACGGGTGCCATATTGGAATATCGATTGATCAAAGAAAAAGAAAAAGAAGTGTGTGTGACACCAAATGTCAGAGGAAAGAGATAAAGAGAGTTACTTGAAAATAATACATTCAGAGGAAATACAATGTCTGTATGCTTGACAATCAAGAATTACACATATGACATAATCAAGACATAATATAACAATTCAGTTGGCCAGAAAATGTTGATGGGAGAAAACATGATTATGATTTAATAAGTGCCAGCACAAAATGACATTGACAACTAAAATAAAACCCATACGAGAATAATGCAGCCATGGAAAAACACAAAGAGATTAATATAACTGTCCCAGGAAAAAATATACTATAAAAAGGAAAAGAAAAACAAAAATGCAGAAACAAAAGACATCAATTAAACCCAAAGGCATTTATAACTGATGAATTTGAGAAGAACAGGAAGGGACAATAGTGTATTGGTGCGCACACTATACGTTCAGAGATGCATAAGTGCTGTTTAGCAAAGATGATGAGTTTCTGGAAAGACAAATATAGAGGTACAAGATGTACTAAATAAAAACATGTAAATCCTTCTCTGAATTTAAACCCTCTTCTACTGCTCGTAGTTTGATAATCCATTTACTCTCTAATTGCCTTAGCCGGAGAGTTCTGTTACCGCCCCTAGGACAGCTACCCAGGGTGGCAATTCCATATGTATGTAGATCAAGCCTTTCTTGTAGTGGGTGTTCCTTGTTGAAATGAACTGCAAAAGGATAATCAGTGTTGTTATTCCTGATTGCCCTAATGTGCTCCTGTAATCTTTCCTTGAATGGTCTGATGGTGCTCCCAATGTATATCATCTTACAGGTGCAGATAATGCAATATACAGTGTATTTGGTATTGCAGTTCATGAACTGTTTAATAATGTGTGTGACATCCGTATTATGCATAAACTTTTTGGTTTTGTCCTGTACATAATCACACACATTGCAACGTCCACATTTATAGAAACCTAGGGGTGGTGAGGGAAGCCAATTGCCTTTCATGATAGTAGGCAGAAAACTATGCCATAGTTGGTCCCTCAGGGTGCGTCCCCTACGGTAGATCATGTCTGGTTGTTTAACGAGACCCTTCTTTAGGGTCTCATCAGATGTTAATATATTCCAATGTTTTCTTAGAATTTTGAATATGTCAGCACTTGCGCAGCTATAAGTAGTTATGAATGATGGTGGCTTCTTTGTGCCGACCTGTCTGGGTGGTTTTTTAGAAAGTAACGCTGTTCTGTTAACTTTTAATATTCAAACATGTGTGTCCCTGAGCAATTTATTAGGATACCCGCGCTTGGCAAAGCGACGTTCCAAAATTTCTAGTTGTGTCCTGAATTCCTGGTCCTCCTGACAGTTACGTCTAATTCTAGTAGCCTCCCCATAAGGGATGGCTCTCATTTGGGAGTATGGATGTGAACTGCTGGCATGGAGGAGCGAGTTTGAGGCCGTGGGTTTCCTGTATAGTTTTGAAAAAATGTGAGTGTCTTTAATGTACAATGTTAAGTCCAGGAAGTCCACACAGCTGGTACTGGAATGACTGGTGAAATGTATGTTGTAGCAGTTGTTATTTAAGTAATGAAGAAATGTGTCTAATGTGGTGGAGTCACCTGACCAGAAAAGAAGAACATCATCAATATAGCGGCCCCAGTATATGATGTATTGCGTAAGTTCCGGCGGGCCTCTGCTCCATAAGTGATGGTGTTCATAGTGTCCCATGTAAAGATTTGCAAAAGACGGTGAGAATTTAGCTCCCATGGCGACACCCTGTTTTTGTCTATACCAGGCCCCCTCATGTAAGAAGACGTTGTTGTCCATTACAAGCTCCATTAAATCCATTAACATATATGAGTGTTGTAAGAAACCGGCATCTCTCTTGTCCAAAAAGTACTGTATGGCAGTCATACCCTTGTCTTTCGGTATACAGGTGTACAAAGAGGTGACATCTAATGTTGCAAGGGTGTGGCCACTGGTCCATTCAAAATCAGCAATGAGGCTAAGGAGATGGGCAGTGTCCTTGATATATGAAGGTAGATTGCACACGAAGGGTTGTAAGTGAAAATCAATGTATTCAGAAAGTTTTTCTGTGGGAGAATTGATACCAGAGATAATGGGTCTGCCAGGAGGGAAGGCAGCCTGTTTATGTACCTTCGGAATAGTATAAATACATGGAAAGCTGGGCGTAGGATTATATAGGTATTTGTATTCTAAGTCCGTTAAAAGCCCTTTGTCTCTCCAGAAACCGAGCTTTGTCTATATTGCCCTAGTAATCACACCAATAGGGTTGCCTTGAAGTTTGCAATAGGCATGTTGGTCTTCAAGTTGCCTGTCAATTTCTTTGATGTAATCTAGCCGATTCATGATGACGATATTACCGCCTTTGTCTGCTTCTTTCGTTGGTCTGCCATAGAGAGGGAGGCCTTTGCTGTGGTCTGGGCACTGAAGAAGTTGAGGCCATACCTGTTTGGCACTCACTTCATTGTTCAGACAGACCACAAACCTCTACTTTGGCTAAAACAAATGAAAGGTGAAAACCCTAAATTATTGAAAACCCTAAATTATTGAGGTGGTCCATATCCCTACAGTGAATGGATTATACAGTGGAACATAGACCTGGGAGTACCCACTCCAATGCAGATGGACTCTCCAGATATTTCCACTTAGACAATGAAGACTCATCAGGTCATTGCTAGTCTTATTGTCCTTCGTTTGGGGGGGGGGCTGTGTAGGAAAGTACCATCTTGCCTGGCATGTTACCCCCATATTTCACTGTATATATGTTGTTTTAGTTTTATGTGTCACTGGGACCCTGCCAGCCAGGGCCCCAGTGCTCATAAGTGTGCCCTGTATGTGTTACCTGTGTTATGACTAACTGTCTCACTGAGGCTCTGTTAATCAGAACCTCAGTGGTTATGCTCTCTCATTTCTTTCCAAATTGTCACTAACAGGCTAGTGACCAATTTTACCAATTTACATTGGCATACTGGAACACCCTTATAATTCCCTAGTATATGGTACTGAGGTACCCAGGGTATTGGGGTTCCAGGAGATCCCTATGGGCTGCAGCATTTCTTTTGCCACCCATAGGGAGCTATGACAATTCGTACACAGGCCTGCCACTGCAGCCTGAGTGAAATAACGTCCACGTTATTTCACAGCCATTTTACACTGCACTTAAGTAACTTATAAGTCACCTATATGTCTAACCTTTACCTGGTAAAGGTTGGGTTCTAAGTTACTTAGTGTGTGGGCACCCTGCCACTAGCCAAGGTGCCCCCACATTGTTCAGGGCCAATTCCCCGGACTTTGTGAGTGCGGGGACACCATTACACGCGTGCACTATACATAGGTCACTACCTATGTGTAGCTTCACAATGGTAACTCCGAATATGGCCATGTAATATGTCTAGGATCATGGAATTGCCCCACCAATGCCATCCTGGTATTGGGGAGACAATCCCATGATTCCCCGGGTCTCTAGCACAGACCTGGGTACTGCCAAACTACCTTTCCCGGGGTTCCACTACAGCTGCTGCTGCTGACAACCCCTCAGACAGGTTTCTGCCCTCCTGGGGTCCAGCCAGGCTTGGCCCAGGAAGGCAGAACAAAGGACTTCCTCAGAGAGAGGGTGTTACACCCTCTCCCTTTGGAATAAGGTGTCAGGGATGGGGAGGAGTAGCCTCCCCCAGCCTCTGGAAATGCTTTGATGGGCACAGATGGTGCCCATCTCTGCATAAGCCAGTCTACACCAGTTCAGGGATCCCTCAGCCCTGCTCTGGTGCGAAACTGGACAAAAGAAAGGGGAGTGACCACTCCCCTGACCTGCACCTCCCCTGGGAGGTGCCCAGAGCTCCTCCAGTGTGCTCCAGACCTCTGCCATCTTGGAAACAGAGGTGCTGCTGGCACACTGGACCGCTCTGAGTGGCCAGGGCCAGCAGGTGACGTCAGAGACTCCTTCTGATAGGCTCCTTCAGGTGTTGCTAGCCTATCCTCTCTCCTAAGTAGCCAAACCTCCTTTTCTGGCTATTTAGGGTCTCTGCTTTGGGGAATTCCTTAGATAACGAATACAAGAGCTCATCAGAGTTCCTCTGCATCTCTCGCTTCACCTTCTGCCAAGGAATCGACTGCTGACCACGCTGGAAGCCTGCAAAACTGCAACAAAGTAGCAAAGACGACTACTGCGACATTGTAACGCTGATCCTGCCGCCTTCTCGACTGTTTTCCTGGTGGTGCATGCTGTGGGGGTAGTCTGCCTCATCTCTGCACTAGAAGCTCCAAAGAAATCTCCCGTGGGTCGACGGAATCTTCCCCCTGCAATCGCAGGCACCAAAGAACTGCATCACCGGTCCTCTGGGTCTCCTCTCAGCACGACGAGCGAGTTCCCTTGAATTCAGCAACTCTGTCCAAGTGACTCCCACAGTCCAGTGACTCTTCAGTCCAAGTTTGGTGGAGGTAAGTCCTTGCCTCCCCACGCCAGAATGCATTGCTGGGAACTGCATGTTTTGCAGCTACTCCGGCTCCTGTGCACTCACCGAGGATTTCCTTCATGCACAGCCAAGCCTGGGTCCCTGGCACTCTAACCTGCATTGCACGACCTCCTGAGTTGTCCTCCAGCGGCGTGGGACTCTCTTGTGCAACTTCGGGTGAGCACCGATTGACTCCACTTCGTAGTGCCTGTTCTGGCACTTCTGCGGGTGCTGCTTGCTTCTGTGTGTGCGCTTTGTCTTGCTGGACGCCCCCTCTGTCCCCTCACGCAATTGGTGACATCCTGGTCCCTCCTGGGCCACAGCAGCATCCAAAAACCCTAACCCCAACCCTTGCAGCTAGCAAGGCTTGTTTGCAGTCTTTCTGCGGGAAAACACTTCTGCACGACTCTTCACGACGTGTGACATCCATCCTCCAAAGGGGAAGTTTCTAGCCCTTGTCATTCATGCAGAATCCTCAGCTTCTACCATCCAGTGGCAGCTTCTTTGCATCCACAGCTGGCATTTCCTGGGCATCTGCCCACTCCCGACTTGATTGTGACTTTTGGACTTGGTCCCCTTGTTCCACAGGTACTCTCGTCTGGAAATCCATTGTTGTTGCATTGCTGGTGTTGGTCTTTCCTGCAGAATTCCCCTATCACGACTTCTGTGTTCTTTGGGGAACTTAGGTGCACTTGGCACCCACTTTTCAGGATCTTGGGGTGGGCTATTTTTCTAACCCTCACTGTTTTCTTACAGTCCCAGCGACCCTCTACGAGGTCACATAGGTTTGGGATCCATTCGTGGTTCGCATTCCACTTCTAGAGTATATGGTTTGTGTTGCCCCTATCCCTATGTGCCCCCATTGCATTCTATTGTGACTATACATTGTTTGCACTGTTTTCTAATGCTATTACTGCATGTTTTGGTATTGTGTACATATATCTTGTGTATATTTGCTATCCTCATACTGAGGGTACTCACTGAGATACTTTTGGCATATTGTCATAAAAATAAAGTACCTTTATTTTTAGTTTATCTGTGTATTGTGTTTTCTTATGATATTGTGCATATGACACAAGTGGTACTGTAGGAGCTTCACTCGTCTCCTAGTTCAGCCTAAGCTGCTCTGCTAAGCTACCTTTTCTATCAGCCTAAGCTGCTAGACACCCCTCTACACTAATAAGGGATACCTGGGCCTGGTGCAAGGTGTAAGTACCCCTTGGTACTCACTACAAGCCAGTCCAGCCTCCTACAGTCTAGATCTTTTTTCCTGCTATCATATATGTCGATGTCCAATATTAAAGTTTGGATTGTTATAACTCTTCCTTTCAGGGGACTCTGACTGCCCAAACCGTTGCTGGTTATTGACACCAGTGATGTACCAACCGCGCCAGGGGAAGTCTGCTTCAGTGAAGCCCACAGAAGGACAAGGCTTGTCTCGGAGCGGACATTTGGGCTCCTGAAGGCAAGATTTCACAGCATAGACATCTCTGGAGGAGCCCTCCTCTACTCGCCCTACAAGGTATGTCAAATAATTGCTGCCTGCTGCATGCTCCACAACCTTGCTGTGAGATGTTAGATGCCATTCATACCGGATTAGGGGGAGCCAGCCGATCCTGTGGGTGGAAATGCATATTTGCTAAGTGAGGTTGAGCATGAGGAGGATGAAGCTGGAGACATCAGGGCAGATCTCATCAATCAGTACTTCAACTGACTCAAGGTATGTGTTGTGATGTAACAATAGTGGTTCCATGGGGTATTGTTGAGGTTATGCATGCCATGTAATGTTCATTTTCCCACCATCAGTGAGGTCTTAAGTGACTCCAAAGCTCATGAGTCAGATATGCACGCAGATTGCTACTTGGAGTTGCGTACAGAACTGTTATGTATATAAATTCAGTAAAAGCACATGCCTAATTATTTGTGTACAATTTCAACTCCATTGTTATTCTCTTTCTGATGTTCATTTAAAAACTATGGGGGTCATTCTAAGTTTGGCGGGCGGCGGTCGCCGCCTGCCAAACTTACGCCGCCAAATGACCGCTCCGCGGTCAGAAGACCGCGGGGGCCATTCAGACTTTCCCGCTGGGCCGGCGGGCGCCCGCCAAGAGACTGCCGGCCGGCCCAGCGGGAAAGGCCCTGCAACACAGAAGCCGGCTCCGAATGGTGTTGCAGGGGTGCGACGGGTGCAGTTGCACCTGTCGCGATTTTCACTGTCTGCTATGCAGACAGTGAAAATCATGCTGGGGCCCCAGGACACCCGTTCCCGCCATCCTGTTTCTGGCGGTGAAAACCGCCAGAAACAGGCTGGCGGGAAGGGGGTCGGAATCCCCATGGCGGCGCTGCTTGCAGCGCCGCCATGGAGGATTCTCCCAGCCGAGGCTAATCCGGCGGGAAACCGCCGGGTGCCGGCTGGGCGACCGCGGCTTTACAGCCGCGGTCTGAATACCACATGAAGCACCGCCAGCCTGTTGGTGGTGCTTCTGTGGACAGCCACCCTGGTGGTCTATGACCGCCAGGGTTGGAATGAGGGCCTATATATTGTCCCCTTTTAGTCACTGTCATCCAACATCAATAAAGGTCCATTCCAAGAATTTAGTTATTTATTATGATTCCATCAGTGCTTTCCAACAGAAACAGTTCAATTCCAACAGCCAACAGCCAACACGTGTTTCGTCTCTGGGATGTGTCCCCATGACTTCTTCAGGGCTTTAAACAGCATATAGTAACCATAATATAGCTCATATTACTAGTATAGTCTTTTAGACAATACCCTCCATTGCTAGTGATCATTCATGTGGAAACCAAACACAATGATCTAAAAAAACATGTGTTACATGCATTATAAACCACATCAGTAACCTTGTGAGATCTATTTGAACTCTCTAGATCACAAAAATATTTGTATTATCTATATACATTAGTAAAGACCAATGCCGTTAGTTATGGAGTCTAATACGTGGGTGGAATAAGGAACAATATGCAAGAACTTGGTTGGATAGTTACCAACTGAAAATGTTAGTGTTGTGTGAGCGCCAATATTCCCCTCAAACCACCCATTGAGTAAATTGTTCCTGTTATGTATACAGTCTATTGTTTTGAAAGTGCACAATCAAAGTCACTTTTGTATTTATGATTTGGCTATGTGATGTATGTGTTCCACTTTAGCCTACACATTATCTTTGCCAAACACAGATTTGCAGATTGGCTGTTTGGCTCATCCTCATTTGGCAATCTCAGACAGTGTCACAGTCCGATGGAATTTGCAGATTGACAAGAGAATTGGACATGGATTAAACCCAGTACCATTTAGTATGAGATTTGTGGTGTGTGAGATCAATGCCCAGACTGTCAGGACAGTGGAGTGGAAGTGTCCTTTTCCACAAGAAATACTTGTCTGGTATTGGAAGTAGCCCATATGGTGCCATGAGTGTGTCCATTTGTCATGATGTGATATCCAGACCCTCTACCATCATAATGGTTTGTGCTGTATGTGAACTAACTTGTACATAACTGTCAGTGTGTTTAAACTTTGGAAACCAATGTGCATGTGTCTGAAGGCTAACATAGATGAGTGGCAAACCTACAGAAACCTGACTACGGTAAGTGGAAGGTTCCATGACTGGGGAGATTATTAATGACCTCTGTCAGTTTCATGGGGTAATGTCATTTGGAAGCTAAGGTATGGGTATGTGATAAGGCTTCAGCTGATGAAACATTGAACCTATCTGTTTGCCTCCTGGGATGGTGAAAGACTGTCATGTCCCTAGTTTCACTATTCTGTGGGTTGGTAGTGAATGACACCTAAGCTGAAACACTGAAATCCACAGCAGTACTTCACTAAATGCTGATTGCCATTCTCCAAATAAATATGTGGAGATGTAAAATACAGGTGCTTTTGTGTCATGCCTATGTTAGAATCACATGGCTATATGTATTCTGGATCTCCACAACATATGTGATGACAATAACAAAGGTTTACCATTGGAGAGGATAATTTTGCTACAAAAGGTGTCATACATGACAGTTGTATATGGCTGATACATCACATTTACACAGGATATGTGATTAAGTGGTATTTATTGGAGAGTGCACAACAAAATGAGTGATTTGAATCAGAAATAACACAAAGTAAACAGTGAAAGAGTTCAATCATGGTGGATGAAATCATCAGGGTAGCTGCTACACTGTTTGGAAACTCAAGGACAGTGTCCTTGCACCATAGGAAAATGGAGTTAGGTGTCAACAGTGTGTATCTGTGGCACACAAGGGGAACTAATCAGGAGAGGTTCATTTCCTGGCAGTGGGTTTGGTCTTGGCATCTGCTCCTCCTGGATATCTGGGTGGATGTCCATGTGTGCGGAGGGGTTCTTCTGCTACAGAGGGTGGGGTGTCTGGGCATTCCCTTCCTCTGGCAGGGCCTCAATTCCACTAGCAGCCTGATGTTCCATTGTTAGTGAACGAGTCCTGATGTTGGGTGTAAAACCTACTCATTGTAGTGTTCATGTCCCTCAGTATCCCAGCAATGGAAGCCAGAATGGCATTTTGTGTCTGCCACTGCTGTATGGCTTCCTGGTGGTTGTCCCTCTGCAGCTGTTGGATCTCCCTCATCATTATCAGTACCAGGCCTATCATGGCTTGGGAACTTTGGTAGGCTCCCAAGACTTGGGAGAGAGCTTCCTGGTCAGTTGTGTCCCTTGGAGCCCCCATCTTCTGGCCACACCATCCATCCCACGCACCCTACCCCCACATACCTGTGCCCTTGGCACAGTGTGCCCACTCCCACTGCTAGCAGGATTATTATTGTCAGGGGTGACAAGAGGAGACTCTGGTACCTGTACTGGGGGATGCACAATAGAACAGACTGTCCTTGAGACACAGGATTAGGGGCGGATGGTTGCCTGTTATGTAGATGTAACAGGGCTGGGAGGAGTGGATGTGGGTAGGGTGAGTCTGAGGCTAACAGTTGTTGACTGACCAGGTGTCTCTGATAGGCCAGATTTGTCCTTAGTGTCCAAACATCCAGGGGTGTTTTCCTCTCTGGGGCCTTTATCCAGAGGTTTAGTGTCAGTCTCTGGTGTTCTATCCATGATGAGAATGGCAAGGTTACCTGTAAGAGAAGTGGATGTCAGATGCACACACTGCCTTTACATGATTCCCTGAAAGGACAATTACAGATGTTTCAAAATCTTTGTTAGCACAGTGTGGGACACAGAGATTTCCAATTGCCTACAGCATGCTCCAAGCTCTTGCAGTATGTTGGTGTTTAGATGAACGCTGATACCCTCATATCTTGTTTAAGTAAAGACAAGACACTGTACATTTCTCTCCTAATAAGGTGTATGGCATCATTGTGTCAACTAAAAGCTGAACAATGCACAATAGTGTCAAAGCTGGCACACAGTATAGGAATTACCATTTGACCTCGGCCTCTATCTGGATGTACTGCAAGTGCTTCCAATTTGCCCTTTAGTTGCCCCCCAAGTGAGTAGATGACATTGTTAGAAAACGTTTCTCAGAGGGCAGTTTGGTAGGGGACACAGCTGTTGCTGTGTTTTGCTTGTAATATTACTGGTAGTGGGCCATTGCATTTATGTCATTGCCACGGACTGTTAAACAGTGGTGTATTCAGTATGGTTTATTTTGATTGTTAGTTTCACATGCAAGACATTTTACAGTTAGTGCACTGTTCTGGTTTTCTTAGTGGTGAAACAGTGCCTTCTGGGAGTTGTACTGCTGTCAGTTCCTAGTACTCCACATGCCATTCACAGACACTCTGGCCCCGGGTGAGTTTAGTTGACATGTGGCATGCCAGAGAGGAGTATTTGGACAATTGGATAGAGGGATTATGGGCAGTTTGGTCATTGAGATGGGGAAAGGTGATCAGTGAGCATGCAATACAAAACATTTTGATAACATGAATGTTGTGGTGGCTTACCCGACTCCACTCTGCCAGGTATTTCTGTCGAGCCCTCAGGATGCAGGGTGTCCAAGACCTTCTCCTCCAATGATGTGAAAGTATGGGGAGGAGGTGGGGGTGCACCACCAGTCTTGAGGACCCCCTGCTGGTGCCTGGATGCTATGGAACGTACCTTCCCCCTGAGGTCATGCCATTTCTTCCCAATGTCCTCCCTTGTGCATGGGTAACTGTCTACAGAATTCACCCTGTCAACTATCCTTTGCCACAACTCCATTTTCCTGGCTATTGATGTTTGCTGAACCTGTGCTCCGAATAGGTATAGCTCTACCCTGTTAATGTCGTCCACCATCACACTGAACTCATCGTCAGTGAAATGTAGATGTTTTTGTGGGGACATGGTTGTCATGGTAAAGATGGTAAGGTAGTGAAAAAATGATGAAAGCGATGTTAGTGATGTGGTGTGGGAGCTGTGATGTGATGTGAGTGGGTGACAGTTGTGCATTGTGTGTGATAGTAAATTTGTGTTGTGTATGCTGTGCAGGTGTGAGAAGTATGCTGAGTGAGGTGTATGGGTGCCTATTCTTGCTTTTTGCATCTCTCAGATATGCTGCTTGTCTGTGGCTGTGTGTGGCTCTTTGGTTGCAAAAAACTGGGTTGTGTAGGGGTGTGTTATATAGTCCAATGTGTAGGTGTATCAGTGTGTGAATGTCTGAAAGGTGTGGGGTATTCAAACTATCCAATGTGGTGTAGTGTTCTGGCTGATGTGAGTTCAGACTGCTGCGATTCACACGGCCAATGGTTTTCTGCCATAGAAGAACCTTTCTCATGATTTATGGATCGTAATATGATCGGATCATTTGTGTTGGGCTGGCTCTGCTGGTAGTGGGACCATTTCTTTTTCGTCCTCCATTGTCCTGGTGGTTTTGGAAAATTGGCTGTATTTTGGAGGACCTAGCCGTGTGACTCCTAATACGGGGATCGGATCACTGCCAACATGATGGTCTTTTGGCGGCCGCCACTGGGCCGGTATTGCCAAAGACGGCCAAACTCGTAATCACTCGCTTGGTCTTGTAAAAGTGCATTATTGTTATACTACCAACTTCAAAAAATTTGTAATTTAGATCAATAATATCCGGTCCGCATTCTGTTATTAAAATAGGTCCATTGTCTGGATGTTTTGTAAATGCAGGTTTGGCAATCATGAATACGGGAGTACAAAGTACACTCTGGGGGTCATTCTGACAACAGGCCGGCGGTCCAAAATATGCAATTCTGACCCTGGCGGGAACCGCCAACACAGCCCGCCGCATTAACACTCCGACCGCCATGGCGGAACAAACAAACAGCGCGGCGGTCACCGCCAACAGCCAGGCGGCAGACAATGTACCGCCCACCCTATCACGACCCACCAATCCGCCACCTTTTCCGGGGCGGGAGCACCGCCGATAAAAACACGGCGGAAACAGACTACGAACGGGAAAACGCTCACCTCCACATACTCCACGCGAGATTCCGGCAGTATGGAACCCGAGTTACAGGTCATCCCTGCACTCCTATACCTGCTCCTGTACCAGGAGCACGCCCGGCGGCGCGGAAGACATCGGTGAGTACTGCACCTACGACACAGGGGAGGGAAAAGATTACCGGCACACACCCACCCACCCACACCCACTACAACACACACATCAATGCATTCCCACAGATCACTGTCACAACCCACAAACCCCCCCCTCCGAAATAATGCAAAGACCAAAAGAAGAGATCTTAAAGGGGCAGATATATTGAAAAATGGACAGCAGTAATCCAAATAAATAAATAAACTATGTACAAAATATATACATCTACTATATGTAGTCCAACCACTGTCCGTGGACCACAGGGGTCCTGAGCAAAGGGGCAAGGCCCAGTCCCACGACAAGAACTCCACGGAGAGAACACTGCAGGGGAATCAGAAAGAAAAAAGGACAGGCACCTCAGGGGGAAGGGAAGGGGGGGCACCTCAGCCACTTGAGTACACAACGCCAGATCCACGAGGGGACTCCATGACCACTGGCCCATCCTGGGGAGAGCAAAGCCACAGTCCATACAGTCCATACAGTGGGTGGCCTGCCCACTGGGCCATCCTGGGGAGTGCAAAGCCACAGTCCATACAGTCCATACAGTGGGTGGCCTGCCCACTGGGCCATCCTGGGGAGAGCAAAGCCACAGTCCATACAGTCCATACAGTGGGTGGCCTGCCCACTGGGCCATCCTGGGGAGTGCAAAGCCACAGTCCAAACAGTCCATAACAGACTCCACTGCCACTGGAGGAGGCATGTTGGCCAGAGGACATCCTGCAGCCCTGCCCGAGACAGATCCTGCCCTGCCACGTCTGCCAAAGGGCCAGCGGTTCTTGCCTGGAAGGGCCCAGTTCAGCGGTTCTTGCCTTGAAGGGCCCAGTTCAGCGGTTCTTGCCTTGAAGGGCCCAGTTCAGTGGTTCTTGAGACGGCGGTCCCCAGCGGAGCGGTGCTGGAGACGGCGGGGCCCAGTTCAGCGGTTCTTGCCTTGAAGGGCCCAGTTCAGCGGTTCTTGCCTTGAAGGGTCCAGTTCAGCGGTTCTTGCCTTGAAGGGCCCAGTTCAGCGGTTCTTGCCTTGAAGGGCCCAGTTCAGCGGTTCTTGAGACGGCGGTCCCCAGCGGAGCGGTGCTGGAGACGGCGGCCATTCTATGGCCAACTGCTCATTGCCTGGTGGTACCCTCCTGGGCAGCGGGGATGGTGCTCCTTCAATGCCCACCTGGGCTGTGGGTGGTGGGGCCCTCCTGGCCAGCTGGGCTGGGTCCTCCCTGGGCAGCGGCTATGGGGGTGGTGGGCTCTCCCTGGGCAGCTGTGACGGTTCCTCCCTGGGCAGCGGCTATGGGGGTTGTGGGCTCCTCCTGGGCAGCTGTGACGGTTCCTCCCTGGGCAGCGGCTATGGGGGTTGTGGGCTCCTCCTGGGCAGCTGTGACGGTTCCTCCCTGGGCAGCGGCTATGGGGGTTGTGGGCTCCTCCTGGGCAGCTGTGACGGGTCCTCCATGGACAGCAGGCCTGCTGCCTGACTTCTCCGCATTGCTGCCCTTGCCCTCCTTAGTCGGGAGTCTGTGGCCCTTTCCTCCCTTTGGAGCTGTTGCTGTTGACGGTGGCTGGCTAGTGTCCTGGGGGGATATAGAACCCGGGCTCCTGCGGCGGCCCTTCCACCTTCTGCTCCTCTTCCCAGGGGGTGGGCTGCCTGTCCCCTTGCTGCTGGGCGAAGATCCAGACATGCGGGCTGGTGGGCTCCAATAACCCTGCACCCTTGTCAAGGGGGCTGCAGGGCTGGTGGTGGCTGAGGTGCTCTTTTTACCCCGACGAGAAGGAGGGGGGGGGCTCAGGGTCAGGAAAGAAGGTAGCAGTAGAGAGATAGATTTTCTTGGGACAATGGAGAGTGATAGGTACAGTGGGAATGGGAGTGGAGGGAGAGGATGTGGTTGTAGGTGAGTGACGTTTGCTGTCTTTGGGTGCAGGTGCAGGAGGGATAGGCTGTCGTGAGGTGGATGGCTGTTGGGTGGGTGGGTGGCTGCGTTTGTGTGGTGTGGAAGAGGGGGTGACAGACACAGTGGGAGAGGACACAGGGGACGTGTAAATGGCAGTGGGGGTGGTGACTGCACGTGTGCGGACTGTAGTGGAGGGTATGCTGGTGATGGAAACACTGGCTGATGGTGAGGTGAATGAAGGTGTGAGTGTAGACGTCACAGGGAGGGAGGAGGGAGACGAGGAGGTGGGGGTCACAGAGGTGGAAGTGACTGTTGGCATGTCTGCATCGGAATGTTGCTTGTGTGAATGTCTGCGTGATCTGTGGTGCTTATGTTTGGATGAGCTGCTCTTGGGTGTTGAGGTGTGTGCAGGCTGGTCTGATGGTGTGGGTGGGACAGGCAGAGGAACAGGAGACTGGGAGGAGGGAGTTAGTAGAGGGAGGCAGGAGACAGGGACAATGGCTGCCGTCAGTGCTGAGGCCAGAGCCTGGAACGATCGTTGATGGGCAGCCTGACCCGAATGAATGCCCTCCAGGTACGCATTGCTGCGATGAACCTCCCTCTCCACCCCCTGGATGGCATTCAAAAGGGTAGTCTGCCCAACAATGAGCGTTCGGAGGAGGTCAATGACCTCCTCACTGAGGGCAGCGGGGGTAACAGGGGCAGGGCCTGAGGTGCCTGGGGCGAAGGAGATGCCCGGCTTCCTGGCAGAGCGGGCACGGGGCGAACGCTGAGGGGCTGCTGGGAGGGCGGAGATGGTGCGCTGGGTGGCGGCTGTACCTGTAATGGCGGGGGGCACGGATGTTGCCCCCCGCAAGGGAGCTCCCTTCCGAGGACGTGTCCGTGTCGCTGCAGGGTCCAGTCGTCCCCGTTGTGGAGCTCCCCTCGCCCTCCGTCTCACTGGTCCAGTCAGACTCTGTGGCATGGCCCTCCTGGGCCATGTGAGATGCAGCTCCCTCCTGCCCCGATGCCACTTCTCCTCCGCCTGATGATGCTGATGCACACAAGCACAGAAAGACAAACAAAAAGGGGGGGGGAGAGAGAAATAAAGAGATTTTGAGTACATGGATCACCGGTACAGTTAGCGGACATGACAGACACAGATGCCCCCTGCACTAAGTTGCGCACTTGGGGTCCGCTACGCATTCCGTGGAACATGCCCTACACGCCTAGAGTTGACAACTGCACCCATGGATGACACGGCCCAGGGATGGCTGTACTGGCACACTACTGAGGGTGGTGGCTGGGGACACAGGGGCTTACGGGGGTGCCCAGCCTACAGATATCGCCCTGGCCTAGGGGGACCCACAGCCCTCCTCCCCCACCCAGACACCTCCACTGCGCGACAACAGAGTAGATTATGCTTGTACTCACCCCCTTGTGTCTGCTGTGCTGCCCTCACGCGCCCATCCAAATCAGGGTAGGCCACCGCCAGGATCCGGAACATCAGGGGGGTCAGTTGACGGCAGGCACCCCGCCTACGTTGGGAGGCCATCCCCAGCAGAGACTCGGCGGTCTTCTTGGTCCCGCGGCGGATGTCCTCCCACCTCTTGCGGCAGTGGGTGCCCCGTCGATGGTGGACCCCCAGGGTCCGGACCTCCTTGGCGATGGCACGCCAAATCCTGATCTTCTCATGGGCGCGGACCTATGTGACACGTACAGGGAGGGAGAAATACCACGTTCAAGTTTGTCTGCATTTTCGTTGCCAGTGGCCCAACGCCCCCCATCCCCGCCAGGCCCCCCGCCATGCCCCCCACCAGGCCCGCCGCCAGGCCCAACATGCCCCCCATCCCCGCCAGGCCCCCCGTCATGCCCCCCCGCCAGGCCAAACATGCCCCCCATCCCCGCCAGGCCCCCCGCCATGCCCCCCGCCAGGCCCCCCACCAGGCCCAACATGCCCCCCATCCCCTCCAGGCCCCCCGCCATGCCCCCCGCCAGGCCCAACATGCCCCCCATCCCCGCCATGCCCCCCGCCAGGCCCAACATGCCCCCCATCCCCGCCATGCCCCCGCCAGGCCCAACATGCCCCCCATCCCCGCCAGGCCCCCCGCCATGCCCCCCCGCCAGGCCCAACATGCCCCCCATCCCTGCCAGGCCCCCTGCCATGCCCCCCCGCCAGGCCCAACATGCCCCCCATCCCCACCATGCCCCCCGCCAGGCCCAACATGCCCCCCATCCCCGCCAGGCCCCCCGCCATGCCCCCCCGCAAGGCCCAACATGCCCCCCATCCCCGCCAGGCCCCCCGCCATGCCCCCCGCCAGGCCCAACATGCCCCCCATCCCCGCCAGGCCCCCGCCAGGCCCAAAATGCCCCCCATCCCCGCCATGCCCCCCGCCAGGCCCAACATGCCCCCCGCCAGGCCCCCAGGCCAGCCAGTGGCCCCAAATCCATATTGAATTAAACTCACTTGTTGGTCTGGAGGACCGTAGAGTAGCGCATCCACAAGTTTCTCCAACTCTTCTCCAGTGAAGGCAGGGGCCCTTTCCCCAGACACATGAGCCATTGTCCCTTCCAGACCGAGGTCACAGCAACACTTGCAGTATAGGTCCTCTCCTGTGAAAGTTCAAGTCGCGAGTGAATAAGTAGATAGAAAATGGCGGTCACGCCCGCGGCGGTGCGTACCACCACCGCCGGCACACTTCGCCATTGGCTCCTGATACCCATAGGCTTCAATGTTATCCACTGCGGCTTCGCGCCGCGGTCTTCGACTGCCTACCGCCACGGTGTGCCACGCCAGCGCATTGACCTCACATCCCATTGTCACACTTCACAGGTCAGGCAGCCGCCATTTCGAGGGTCCACATGGCTCAATTTCAACTGCGTCACACAGGCCTAGGCCTTGCATAGCCACTCATACACGCCATTCACTGCATAGAGAATTGTTTACTGTGCAAGCTGTGAGTACGTACCTGTGGGTTGCTTGACTGTGTGCTCCATGATGTCCTTCCTAGGCACCGTCCGCTGGGTTTGGCGAGGAGAAGGAGGAATCCTCCCGTGTACAGACCGCTGGTGGACCTGTCGACAATGGAAGCACGCCACATTATCCTGACCTACCGGCTTGACCGTGCCACTATACATGAACTGTGTGCCCAGCTGGAGCCCGACCTGATGTCCCCCATCCGCCAACCCACAGGGATTCCCCCTCTGGTGCAGGTCCTGTCAGTACTCCATTTCTTGGCAAGTGGGTCATTTCAGACAACAGTGGGAATTGCTTCTGGGATGTCTCAGCCCATGTTTTCGAAGGTGTTATCCAGAGTGTTGTCTGCCCTGATGAAATACATGAGGAGCTACATCCTTTTCCCTGAGGTGGGCGAATTGGCTACAGTGAAGGGTGATTTCTATGCCCTTGGACATATTCCCAACGTCATTGGTGCCATTGATGGGACCCATGTGGCTTTGGTTCCCCCCCAAGGAAGTGAGCAGGTGTACAGGAACAGGAAAAGTTACCATTCTATGAACATCCAGGTGGTGTGTTTGGCTGACCAGTACATCTCCCATGTCAATGCCAAGTTCCCTGGGTCAGTGCATGACGCCTACATCCTAAGGAATAGCAGCATCCCTTACGTGATGGAACAGCTAGAGAGACACCGTGTATGGCTATTGGGGGACTCTGGGTACCCCAACCTGTCGTGGCTACTGACCCCAGTAAGGAATCCCCGGACCAGGGCAGAGGAACGGTACAATGAGGCCCATGGGCGTACTAGGAGGGTGATCGAACGCACCTTCGGCCTCCTAAAGGCCAGGTTTCGGTGCCTGCATATGACAGGTGGATCCCTAATGTACTCACCTAAGAAGGTGTGTCACATCATCGTGGCCTGCTGCATGCTTCACAACCTGGCTTTGCGCCGCCAGGTGCCTTTCCTGCAGGAGGATGGTGGAGACGGTGGTGTTGTGGCAGCTGTGGAACCTGTGGAGAGTGACGAGGAGGAAGACGACGGGGCTGAAACAGACAACAGGGACAGAATCATTGCACAGTACTTCCAATAGGACGCAGGTAACAATTCAAACATAATTTAGTAAATGTAAACTACTCTCCTGCATCTCTGCTGCCTGTCTATTTGCCCCAGTGTATGATGACTGAGTTGTGGCTTTTCCCTCCCTATTTCAGATCTGGGGTCCCCACTACAAGTCCTGTGCTTCGTTTCCCCATGGACTACAGCTTTGTGGCAGCGGTTTGTTGACTTCACTATGTACAAGGACATATTTGCACTGTCATGTCAATTACAATATTTTGAAATCACAGCCAGACTCCAGATAGTTTTGTGCAAAATAGGTGTTTATTTCAGTGCTCAAAATGGGATGGGTGGTTTCAAGTGGGTGGGGGCTATGGTGAAGGAATGTCCATGGCAGGGTCCAGAGTAACAGTCACACAGGTGCATTGTCCATAGGCCTGTGGAGAGATGGAGCATGGGCAGTTCAAGGATGGACAGGGTGACAATGTGGGACAGTGGGATGACATTAGGTGGTATCCTTTGCTGGCGGGGTTCTTGACATCCTACTCTGTCTTCTTGCGAGATCTCAGGGCCCTCTTGCGGGGTGGTTCTTCTCCTGCAGGAGGTGGGGGTCTGGTGGGCTGCTGTTGTGCGGGGGCCTCCTGTCCACTAGCGCCGGCGGAGGTGGTTGGCTGTTCTTGGTCCAGGCTAGTGGCAGGGGCCCTTTGTTGTTGTTGAGTGTCCGTCCTGGTGTTGATGAGTTCCTGCAGCAGCCCTACCATGGTAACCAGGGTGGAGGTGAGGGCTCTGATGTCCTCCCTGTACCCCCGATAGTGTTCCTCCTGCAGTACCTGGATCTCCTGGAACCTGGCCAGTACCGTCGCCATCGTCTCCTGGGAGCGGTTGTATGCTCCCATGATGGTGGTGAGGGCCTCGTGGAGAGTGGGTTCCCTGGGCCCGTCCCCCCCCTGTCGCACAGCTGCCCTCCCAGTTCCCCTGTTTCCCTGGGCCTCTGCCCCCTGGCCGGTGTGCCCACTACCACTGCCCCCAGGACCCTGTTGTTGTTGGGGTGGTGGGTTATCCTGGGTGCCCTGTAGTGGTAGACACACCGCTGATTGACGCGCCCTGGAGACAGAGGCATGGGCCCGCTGGGTGGGAGCTGTGCTGGTGTTCCCAGAGGGGTTTGGGTCTGTAGTGGCCTGTGGCTGTCTGAGGGGAACCGACTGTCCAGAGGTCCCCGATGGTCCGGGCTGGTCATCAGTGTCCAGGTCGACAGAGCTGCTGTCATCGCTGACGGCCTCTTGGGTGGGGGGTGTGGAGAATTCTGGGCCCTCCGTGGCGGTGTGTTGGCGGTCGGGTCCTGCAGGGGTATAGAGGTATGGTTATAGTTTCAATGTGTGCCATATGGGTGTATCTGTGGGTTCCCGTGTCCCCAAGTGCTGGCATTCGTGTGTGGAGGCTTTGGTGAGGGTGGCTTGTGGGGGGGATGTGTATATGCATTGGGCATGCTTTGGTGATGGGTGTCCATGCTTAGTGGACGCATGCAGGCCTAGGTTTTGGGATGTGTGGGTTGTGATGGTGAGACATTGGCAGGGAATAGGTGTGCTGGGGGTGGGGGTGAGGATGGTGGTGGGGGTGAGGATGGTGGTGGGGGTGAGGGTGGGGGTGAGGATGGGGGTGTGGGTGAGGGTGGGGTTCGAGGATGGGGTTGAGGGTTGGGGTATGATTTGGCATGCAGGTGGGGGGGAAGCAGTATTGAAGCTTCAACTTACCAGAATCCATTCCTCCGCCGACTCCTGCGAGGCCGTCAGGATGCAGGATGTTCAAGACTTCCTCCTCCCATGTTGTAAATTGTGGGGGTTGAGGTGGGGGTCCTCCGCCAGTCTTCTGCACGGCGATGTTGTGCCTGGATACCATGGAACGCACCTTCCCCCGTAGGTCGTTCCATCGCTTCCTGATGTCTTCCCGATTTCTGGGGTGCTGTCCCACAGCGTTGACCCTGTCGACAATCCTCTGCCATAGCTCCGTCCTCCGGGCAATGCTGGTGTATTGGACCTGTGTGCCGAAGAGCTGGGGCTCTACCCGAACGATTTCCTCCACCATGACCCTGAGTTCTTCGTCTGAGAAGCGGGGGTGTCTTTGGGGTGCCATGGAGTGGTGTGTATGATGTGTGGGGTGGAGTATGTGTAGTTAAGTGTGTTGAGTGTGGTGGTGTGTGTTGTTTTGTGTGTGGATATTGTGTGGGTGATGGTGTAGTGTGCCTCTGTGTGATGGTGTTCTGTGATCGCTGCTGTGTCTCTCAGTGCTTCTTTTTGGATTTTGGTCGAAGGGGTTTGTGGGTGATGTAGGTGTGTGTTTTATATTGTATTGTGTGTGTGGGAGTGGTGTGTGTATGTGTATCAGGTGTGTGGAATTCAAATCGTCCAATGTGGCTGAGTTTTGTTCGTTTGTGTGTATTCTGACCGCGGCGGTGTGTACCGCCAATGGAAAACCGCGTTTGAAAGACCGCCGCGTGGATTCGTGGGTCGTAATGGCATGGGCGTATTTCTGTTGGCGTGACGGTGGAGGTTTGGTCACCTCCACTTTTCCGCCGACCGCTGGTCTGGCGGTCTGTTGTGGCTGTCGGATTTTCGGAGGTTTGGCTGCTGCGGGTCAGAATGACCGTGGCGGATTACCGCGACCGCGGCGGAATTATGGAGGATTTCTGACCGGCGGTAGGCGCCTTTTACCGCAGAGGTCAGAATGACCACCTCTGTCTCTTGTCTGGATTAATAATTCTCCAAGCATCAGTGGAAGACTATTAGGTGACAGATTTTAAACATTGTGAATAGATTTAGATACATATTTCACCTTAAACTGTCTAGAATTGATCATACATATGGTTACAATCCCCACCAAGAAACGGATTATCATCTGCATATTCCATTAGTTTTGTAGGAGAAATAGTTCTAAAAAGTATTATCTGCTTAAATTGGACTATGTTAAGTAACATAACTGTAACTTTATTTCCAAATGCACAATCAAACATCTTCTGTCACAATCATTTTATTGAGATCTTTTTCCACATTTAGGCCCTCATTACAACATTGGCGGTAAGTGCTGCTTACCGCCATGCTGACTGCCGCCAACATAATGCGACCATGGTGGTATACCGCTACCCGTATTATGACCCACACATAGAAATCCGACACTTTACAGACACACACACAAGTCCGCCAGTCCAAAGGTCAGTGATAAAATGGCGGTACCAAAACCCACACCGTTACTCCAACAGAAATACGCCCACAGCATCATGACCCACGAATCACCGCAGCGGTTATTCAACCGCGGTAAACCATTGGCGGTACACACCGCCACGCTCAAAATACACACACACTAACAAAACAACACCACATTAGACAATTCAAAATACACACACTTGACACACATACACACACCACACCCACAACACTATAAAAAAACACACCCAAACTACCCACACTACCCACAACCCTTAACGACCCAATGATTTTGGCAAGTGAGAGAGAGACAAGCCAGGAGCACCAACTGAATCTGAACCACAAAACACCATCATCCATACACCATCCACGCACCTCACAGCACACACCCCAACACATCACCCCACACACCCTCACACATACCGCTCACACTACACCCATGATACCACAAAGACACCCCAGGTTCTCAGAGCAGGAGCTAAGGGTCATGGTGGAGGAAATAATCCAGGTAGAGCCACAGCTATTCGGATCACAGGTGCAGGAGTCATCCAATCCAAGGAAGATGGCAGAGAGTCGTGGACAGGGTCAACGCTGTGGGCCAGCACCCCAGAACAAAGGATGACATCAGGAAGAGGTGGAACGACCTACAGGGGAAGGTGCGTTCCATGGTTGCAAGACACCAGATAGCTGTACAGAGGACTGGCAGTGGACCCCCGCCTCCTCCCCCACAACTAACAACATGGGAGGAGCATGTTGTGGCGAGCATGCATCCTGAGGGCCTGGCAAGAGTAGCAGGATGAATGGACTCTGGTAAGTCAAATCTTAACTACTTTATCCCCCACCCTATCTGCATGCCATCACAAACAACAACCCCTACTCTCACCCATCACCCCACGACCTCACACATATCCCACCATCACAACCCACCCATCACAATACCAAGCCCTGCATACAACAACAATGCATAGACACCACTCACAGACCTGCATGGACACCCATCACCACAGCATGCACACTAGTGACAATCACTTAGCCAAACCAATCACAACTCACACAAGTCAAAGCTGCCTTGCTAATAACAACTATACAGGGAAACACATCCATGCACAAGATGGCACACGCAGATACAATAACACTGCATTTACATCCCCACAGGACCCCCACTCAACGTCACCGCAGAGGAGGTGCCAGCCACATCCAGTCCCCCCCACAGAAGAGGCCCACAGTGATGACAGCAGCTCTGCACGCCTAGATCCCAATGACCAACCTGGCCCATCAGGGACCTCTGGACAGTCGGTGACCCAGGCACGGTCCCAACCCACCACAGAGCCTCCCCCCTCAGGATACACCACCACTGCACCCACCCAGCGGGCCCATCCTTCTGTCCCCAGGACACGTCAATCAGCAGTGTGTCCAGACCTACAGGGACCACAGGCAACTCTACAAACACAGGACGATCAGGGACCTGGGGTCAGTGGCAGTGGACACACGGTTCAGGGGACAGAGGCACAGGACAATAGGGAAGCTGGGAGGACTGCTGTGCGACAGGGGGAGGACAGGCCCAGGGAACCGACTCTCCAGGAAGCACTCACAAACATCCTGGGAGCATACCACCATTCCCAGGAGATCATGGGCGAGATACTGGCCAAGTTGCAGGAGACCCAGCGGCTGCAGGAGGGACAATACCTGGGGATCAGGGAGGACCTGATGGACATCCACACCACCCTGGGAGGTGCTAGCAGACATGGCCAACACCATGAGGGAGGCAGTGGCACACCAACGTGCCCTTGACACTAGCCACACCGAAGAACAGCCCTCCACCTCTCCCGACGCTAATGGACAGGAGGCCCCGCCACAGGAACAACAGGCCACCAGCACCCCACCCCCTGCAGAAGGAGAACCCCCACGCAAACGGTCCCTGCGATCTATGCAGAAGTTAAAGAACATTGCCAAGACCCCCGCCAGGAAATGAGACTCTCCTGATTGTCACCCTTGTGTCCCACTCTGTCATCCTGACCACCTTGAACTGACATTGCTCCCCTTTCTATGCCCCCTAGGACAATGCACCTGTGATACAAATGGACTGAACTCTACCCTGGACTTTCTTCCATCAGCAACCCAGGCCATTACAATACCCCCTCCACTTATTAGCACCAAAATAAACACCCTTGAAACAAAATCAAATATGGAGTCACACAACCTGTAAACATCGCAATTCAAATGCACTGTAAAATTTACATAGGTATGACCTGTGGTGGGCAACAGTAAACACACCAGGAGCCAGAGTGGGGCACAGAGATCTGAAAATAGAGATGCCAAAGGGTACAGTAAGTGGCCCAAGAAAGAGGGAATTCAGGCTGCCATTTTCAATGTCAAACAGGGAACTGCAATGGAAGGTGAAGTTATAGGCCCTCATTCCAACCCTGGTGGTCATAGACCGCCAGGGTCGCGAATGACGGAAGCACCTCCAACAGGCTGGCAGTGCTTCATTTGTCATTCCGACCGCAGCGGTACAGCCGCGGTCGCCCAGCCGGGTCCGGCGGTTTCCCGCCGGATTTCCCCCGGCTGGGAGAATCCTCCAGGGCAGCGCAGCAAGCAGCGCTGCCTTGGGGATTCTGACCCCCTTCCCGCCAGCCTGTTTCTGGCGGTTTTCACCGCCAGGAAGAGGCTGGCGGGAACAGGTATCCTGGGGCTCCTGGGGGCCCCTGCACTGCCCATGCCACTGGCATGGGCAGTGCAGGGGCCCCCTGACAGGGCCCCAGCCTGCTTTTCACTGTCTGCCTAGCAGACAGTGAAAAGCTTGACGTGTGCAACTGCACCCGTCGCACACCTGCAACACCGCCGGCTCCATTCGGAGCCGACTTCAGTGTTGCAGGCCCCCTTCCCGCTGGGGACTTACATTTCGGGTTCCATGGCGGCGTTGTTCTTCCCTATGTCTCCGATGGTGAGTCCTTTCTCTTCTGTGATGTGTTTCTGCCAGGCTTTTGATGGCGTTGGTACCACCCCGGAAAAGGTGGCGGAATGATGTGGGTGGTACTTTCGCCTGAATTTTGTTGGCTACCTCCGTGTTAAGTGTTTTTTCCGACTTGAGGGTTGATGTGGTACATTGGCTGTCTATGGGAGTTATCACTGCCATGATCAAAATTCGGTGGTACTTACTGCCAGCCTGTTGGCGGTATTACCACCACTTTATCACTCACCGTCAGGGTCGTAATGAAGGCCTATATGTAGCAGTTCGGTCCTGAACATTCTCCAGATTATCTTGTGAATGGGTAAGGGTCACCCATTCTGCAGGATGGACTCCTACATTTATAATCCCATTTCACTAGGGTGGCAAATCAGGTTGTCTAACTCCTAACCAAGTCAATGGACTGAGGCATTCAGGACAAGTTTTGCCACTAGAGTATCATATTGTCCACATGCCAGGATCTGCTGGTGTACAAGGAGTGGGCACAGTGTCACAGTTGCATAGCCACAGTGACTCTTCCACGGCCTGGACTAGGTCCCATACTGGAAGATACATGTGAGAATCCCTGGGATCTGCAGGATGAGCATACAGAACCTACATGTGACTCACATTTCCATCACTTACATGTAAGAGAGTGCATCATGTGCCCATCAGCAATTTAGTATGTGGTTTGTGTGGCAACTTGAAGGGCAAAGTAAGGCAGTATATGGCTTCCAGACAACAGTTTGTGAAAGCCAGATGTAGGTTGAAATATCTGTGGTACCATACACATTGCTTACAAGATCCTCAAATGACTCATAGAAGATGCATACACAGCTCATGCTGTCCAACATTTACAACAATCATGAAGAAATAGATGCCATTGGATCGGAGTAAAGTCCTTGTCTAGTTATGTGCATCAACAACAAAGAGGATCTAGGACCACACAAAAAAATCACAAAACACAATGTGAATGAACTTAACATATAGTACTGGCCACCAATATCTGCACAGTGTACATCCCATTAATGCCACACAAACTGCAACAAAAGGCACACAAGAAGTCCAACTGCCACACAGGGGCACATTGTAGCCTGTGAGGAGGGAAAGGATGTTTTCAACAGAGTCAATTTGTTCCAAAGAGGTACTTATGTGCTCTTCTGGTGAGCCATTGAGCTGTCCATACAGGGAAAGGGCCTCATTAACAAGCCTCTCGAGCTTCTCTGGAGAGGAGACAGGGGCCCTATCAGCTGCTGGACATGGCACTATTGCTCCCAGAAGTGGCATACAGCAGCTCAGGTAGTGGAGGTATTGCTGGCAGTAGTGTCAGGAATCAAGTGAGTGAATGTACACAACATGGTGGTCATGTCAGCCACATACAGGGTCATCAACACTGACAAACACACCCATTAGGCTGTGGCCACCACAATGAACAGCATTAGCCTACGGCTGTGTCTGCTGTGTTTGGAACTGCCTACTGTCCATACAACTTCATCTGGAGGTTGTGGGCTTTTTCTAATGTCTAGTGTTGTAGGTCAGGCATCCTCATTTTGGCAGCCTGAAATACTGTATTTGGCTTTCTAAACTGCGTCATACCTACAATATATGTGTTGTAGAATCACAAACATCCTTATTCTGTCTTGTTATGTAGGTCTTTCTACACGACCACCAGTGTAGTGTGATGCAGGGCACAGATGTCATTTGAGGATGGTACATCGCCGACCACCGCTGACGGTCTTTTTAACAGTCAGAAAATACAGTCACATTTTAAGGGGCCATTCTGTACCAGATAGCTGAGTCTCATCAAAATCCACATTGTGGATAAATGAGTTTATAACCATGGGGGTCACATGTGACCATTGTGTAGTTGCCAGCTGTGATGTGTACTAGGTGTCATGTCTATCCAGTAAGAAATGCTTTGTCACATGATATTATTGACATGCATCATATAGGTTGTTAAGGACACACTGACTAGTGTTACGAATGTCTTGTCACACATAGGTACCCTGGTAAAGGGAAGATGCGTCAACCTCTGCCACTGACAGACCTTCAGACCATAGAGCAGTGGCATATAATTATGTTAAACTGCTTGAATAAGCAAGCAATAGTGGACTTATGTCGGAGCCATATCTCATGCCAGCTATTAGTAATTCTACCTGCACACCATCCATTGTACAAGTCATGGCAATATTGCACTTCCTGGCCACAGGGTCCTTCCAACATACAGTGGCCCTATCTGCTGGTATGTCCCAATCTATATTCAGTCTAGTATTGAAGGGAAGGATTTCCTCTCAACTATGGTGAAACACATTGACAGCTATACCAGGTTCCTCCGACATGAGGGTTTAGCCAGTGTTAATGCTGACGTTTATGGTTTTGCCTTCCTCCCACATGTGGTCTGGACCATTGATGGCACACGTATTGGCTTTGTGCCACTGCAGGCCTCTGAACAAATATATCGCAAAGGAAATAACTTCTATTCCATCAACATGTAAGTTGTCTATCTCTACATGACATGTGTGCACGTTATCCAGTATCAGCACATGATTCGTCCATAATGCGGAACAGCACCATACCCCAGCTGATGTCACAACTGCACCCAGAGAGAGCATGGCTGGTTAGTAAGTCACATCTGTCCTGTTCAAGTGTGAGCAATGTCAGGACTCATTGGTTCACTTATTCCCATTCCTGAACAGGAAACTCAGCATATCCAAACCCTCCTTGGTTGTTGACGCCCCTGAGGAATCCAACTACTCAAAGGGAAGTCTGCTTCAATGAGGCCCACGGAAGAATACAGAGTCCAGTTGTGTGGGCTTTTGGGCTCCTGAAGGCCAGATTTAGGTGGCTGGACAGGACTCGTGGAGCCCTCCTCTACTCACCCTGGAAAGTGTGTCATATCACTGTGGCAGGCTGCGTGCTACAAAACATAACCCTGCAGAGGAATATACCCTGCATCCCAGATGAGGGTTAGCCTGCAGTGCCAAAAGGCGAGAATCCTGAAATGCTAACTGAGGATGACAATAGTGAAGAGGGAGGAGCTGACGTGCGATAAGATCTCATCCACAGCTACTTCTCATGAGTGTATATCTTGCGATGTCATGACCGTGACTGTGTGATGAACTGTAGTTGTGAGAATGTTTTACGTTGAGTGTTTTGGATACAGCTAGGGAGCTAATACTCTGAAATAATCAGCCAAAGATTGCTTAATGAGATAGCTTTTGACACATCCCACCCTGATGATGTTGCTTTGTTTGTGTCGTTTCCTTGCAATGTAATTTGTTTTCCATTTGCTTGCTATGTGACTTGTGTTATATGTCTGGTTTCAAGCCTACACTCCTTGTTTTGCTCATTTTATGGGTACCTTCACTATGACATCTTCATATGTGCATTTCAAAATTGTGACATTGGCAGTTATGTGATGTTATTCTGACATATAAAGTGGACATGGATTGTTCCAGGAAATGCAGGTCATGAAGTTTGGGGGTATGAGACCTGTGCCAAGACAGCTTACACAGTGTTTGGGTGGAAGGTTAGAAATGCCTATTGGACTTGTTTTTTGTGCTGTGGTGGGGCGATTGCTTTATGTGTGTCATTAGGTGGGCATGAAATATGTAGTCCTAACTTACGACCAAGTCATTTTTCTTTTACATTGCCTAATCATTCTTTTTATCTGACCTGTATCTAGCTGTAGATGTGTTTCATCATTGTAGGCCACAGTGCCTGTGCCACAACACTGACTTATGTTTGCGTCTTACCACCAGATGCATAGGCATTTGAGTATGATGGCCCTGTAATCAGGGACTTTTGTACTGCCATCTGTCTGTTTCTTGGATTATGTGATGTTGGATTACTTTGGTGTGGTATGTGATAAGGGTCAAGCCGCTGATATAAACAACAACAATGTTTGCCTATTCTACAGGACAGTGTCTGACAAATCCCTTCCTACTGTGGTCTGCAGGTGGGTACCTGTCAACATGTTCATGTACTCAGTATGAGTCAATCATTTTTTCTTTCCAATTGTCCTGACAGATTGACAGCCTAAGTGCCTCTCACTGTAATAAAATATTTAGTTTGTGCAGACACTTGTATGTATGTGTGTGTGTGGGAGAGTTTTAATCCTGAGCTGGACATTGTGTACATGCAACATATCCCATCTTTGGACAAATTGCTTTGATCATCATTGTATGGTTCACATGTTCTGACATATTTATATTGCTACATGTGAAATCCAAATCAGCAGTTAAAAGTCATTGAAGAGTGATTTTAGTGTGCAGCCATGACTAACAGAAAATATATGTGACATGGCTCATCAAAACATCAAATGTGAAGAGGTCAGTCATGGTGTCTGAAATCATTGGAGTAGATGCCACACCACTGGGAGTCCAATGTCCGGAGTACTCCTCCCTTTGGAAATGGTAGGTGGTTCAGAATCACTCCAGAGTGCATGTGTAGCACACAAAGCAGGTCCGTAAGGAAAAGGGTTGTCACTGGCAGTGGTGGGTGTCCTGTCATCCACAACTCCTGGATTCATTGCTGGCCTGGGGGAAGATCTGCTGCTATTGAAGTAGGGGTGTCTGGGTCTTGGTGTTCCTCTGGCAGGGCCTCCCTTCCAGTGGCTGGCAGCGATGTTGCTCTGCCTGCTCTTGAATGGCCGAAGGAAGGGGTTAGACTGGGATTGAAAAGCCCTGCTCAGGGTGGTATATAAGTCCCTCAACACCCCTGTTAGGGAGGCCATGTTGTTATTGTGGGCCTCCATCTGTTACCACATGTCCCTATTCATGTCCCTCTTGAACTGCTTGATTTCCCTGGGTTTGTCAACACCTAGCCCATCACGCTGATAGTGTCCTGGCCAAATGCAGCCCCAATGGCCTCACCCCGCTGGCCCACAGCATTCCTCCCACACACCCTACTCCCACAGTCCTGTGCCCTTGCCACAGGGTGCCCCCTTCGGCTTGTTCCTGGAACCTCATTATCCTAAGTGTTGCACTGCATCTCTGGATCCAGGACTGGGGGGAACAAGGTGGTAGACACTGTGCCCAGGACACATGTTGGGAGGGGGAATGGTTCCCTGTGATGTTGAAGAAACAGAGATGGGAGGTGACGTTGTGGGCACCGTGAGACTCAATGGTGCCATCTGACCAGGTTGCCGAGATGGGCCAGAACCATCCTCGACATCCAGATGTCCAAGAGTGTCATCTTCACTGAGAGCTTCATCCAGGGGGGTAGTGGTAGTCTGTTCCATGGCCTCTGTGTGGCCAGCGGCAGATCCACCTGTTGATGTAAAATGTGCATTGTTACTGGTTGCAATGTGGCATCTATCTCCAAATGGTTTAGCGTTATAGTAAGTAGAGAGTTTGTAAAAAGTTAAGGTGTAGTTAAACCGATTGTGGCAAGTAACCATGGTATTGGGTGTCTTGACATGACATGTGTGATGCATGCCAACTCATTTAGACACAAGCAACTGCTGAGATGTGCAAATCAGTTGCACTTGGGAGGATGGACTGGAAATGACATCTTGCCACCAGTGAAGCCAACACAGTGGAGAGGCAACATATACCTTTGACCATTTGGAAGCCTATTTGAGTGGGATGCAGGCAGACCCAGGACTTGGTTGCATATGTGACTAGAGTCATCATGTGCACAATGCTTGGTCAATATGTTGGCTGCTGCTATCAATCTGTTGATGCATCTTGAGACCTTAGAAATACTTCTTGCATGCACTGGGTAAGCTGTCCTTTCTGTCCTCAATAGTTTCATCTTGGGTTCGCAAGTCCAGATGAAGTTGTAAACTGTAAACTTTGCACTTGTATAGTGCACTACTCACCCGTTAGGGTCTCAAGGTGCAGTACGCATACCGCTGTGGAACCCCTCCTGGCTTTTCCCTTAATTTGTGAGTTGTCAAACAGGGGTCTTTGTACCAGAGGACACTGTGCTGGTGGTTGGATTTGCTGGAACAGTGCCTCCCTGGGAGCTGAAGTGGTCACTTCCTGTGCTACATACACTAGGCCAATGTTATCACCCCAGGTTAGTACACTTCAGTTGACAGCTGACAAACAGATGTATTAGGACATGTGACCACTGTGTTGGTGGTTGGAGTAATAGAAATAGGGCCTGCTGGGAGTTGCAGTCAGGTCACTCCCTGTACTGTACTACACACATTTGACAAATGGTATCCCCAAGTGTGTACACTTCAATTGAGAGTTAAGACACATAGATGGTCATTATAATATTGGTGGTCTGGTAACCGCCACACCGGCATTGGCGGTAGTACCTACGCTAGGCTGGTGGTAATGAGCGCCAAATAATGACCATGGCGGTGATCCCTCTCATACATAGCCAATGTACCACCCCAACCGCCAGTGCGGTACGACCTCTGAAGACGACAGTAGGCACCTTCAGGCAGGCGGAAGACAAGGATCTGCCCACCATATTATGACATAGCAGACCGCCAGGATTTCTGGGGCGTACGCAAAGCCACCAGAAGCCTGGCGGAAACACATCATATAAAAGGAGACAGTCACCTCCAGGGACTCAGAGGAGTCTGCAGCCCCCACGGAACCCGAACTGGAAGTCTTCCCGATGCTGTACAATGCCATGGCAGTCCTGGAGCACCAATGCCGATGAAGACGGTGAATAAAGCTGCCTAGCACACAAGGGAGGGAGGGGTGAGTCACACATACCTGCACAACACACACCATACACAAACCACACACCCAGAACTATCTGCAGAGTAAACAACACCAACATCAGCCAGAAGGAAAGACAGCCAAGACACATACCTTAGGTCCCACCTCTGTATTTGCTGGACCTGTGGCCACAACAATTTAGGAAACTATTTACAAGGGGCCATTTGCCAGGACAATGTGAACCATTAGCCACAGGGCAGCGTCCAAGGTCCAACTTGACTCCTGACAGGCCAGTCACTCCTCTGGGCAGGGGCATCATGTTGGCAATAGGCAGGCACGTTGGGGGCAGGGAGGGTGGGCGTGGGGTGGAGTTTTTTTTTGGGAGGGGGTGGGTCTTTACCCTTCTGTTTATTGGGCGGTGGAATGGGCTTGGGGTGGGGGAGTGCCACCCTTGTGCCCCTTAGTGGCAGGTGAAATCTTGTGGGGAGGAACAGGGGTCGATTTTGTGCTGGAGGTACTGGGCTGGGGGGTGGGACTTTTCTCTTATGGGCAGGACAGGGAGGGGAAGGAGGAGGGAGAGGGGCAGGACAGAGGTCAAGGCAGGAAAGGAAAAGCTTCTTAGGACCAATGGGGCGGGGTGTGGGAAGAGGTATGGGAGTGGAGTGGACAGTGTGCGTGTGTGAGGTGGATGGCTGTCTGAGTGGGAGTGTATGTGTGTCTTTGGGAGGGCAGACAGGGTGAGGGAGGACAAACAGGTCGTGTGGATGGATGCTGTGGTGGTGCCTGCAAGTGAGGGGGGTATGCTGTGGTGTGGTGACTGTGCATGTGGTGTGTGGGGTGCATGCCTGCGAGTCTGCTGTTGTGGTGACTGTGGGCAAGGCTGTACATGTGGCAGGATCAGGGACTGTTTATGCTGTGCATTCAGGTGTGAGTGCTGATGTGAGTGTGAGGAAGGAGTAGGAGGGAGAGACTTTTGAGGTAGTGGCTGTTGTGTCTGCAACTATGTGTTGGCTGTTTGTGTGCTTGTGGTGTGAAGTGTGGTGCCTGTGTTTGTGCGTAATACTGTCTGTTGTTTTGGGTGCATGTGTGTCAGAATGTGTGCATGGGATGGGTTGGGAGAGGGGAGACAGGGACTGGGAAGAGGAAGTTGGAGGGGGGATGGAAGAAACAGGGACACTGGCTGCAAACAGAGAGGAGGCCAGAGCCTGAAACAATCTCTGTAGGGCCGCCAAGCCACCTTGAATGCCCTCGAGGAAGGCATTGCATTGTTGCATCTGGGATGCCGGCCCCTGGATGTGATTCACAATGGTTGACTGCCCTACAGAGATGGATCTCAGGAGGTCAATAGCCTCCTTACTGAGGGCAGCAGGGCTGACTGGGGCAGGGCCTGAGGAGCCTGGGGGAAGGAGACGCCCACCCTCCTGGGTGAGCGGGCATGGGCAACAGGGTGGGGGACTACTGGGAGGGCGGTGCTGGTACGGGGGTGGCAGAAGATGTTGTAGCTGGGGTGGTCCCAGAGGGGTCCTCCACAACCAGGGAGCTTCCCTCGGAGGAGAATTCTGAATCAGTTATAACAATTCCAGTCTCCTGTGGTGCCCCCTCACCCTCCATCCCACTTGTCCCCTTGGCTGTTGGTGGACTCTGCCTCCTGGGTCCCGTGAGTTGCAGCTCCCTCACTCACCGGTGCCCCTGCACCATCACCAGATGATGCTAATGCGCACATGGACAGGATGACAAAAGGATAGCCGGTCAAAGAAAGGGAGCACAGGGTCAATCACAGCACCAACTGCACAGATTGCATACACATCACAATAACCCCCTGGGTCTAAGAATGGGCAGAATGGAGGACAGTTACAAACCATTGCCTAGTTGCTACAGCAGGTAGGAACCCAAACACTACTATCTGCACACCTACTGGGACCAACTAAGCCCTGTCAGCCATGGCAAGCTAGCTACCTAGCAATACCTCAAATGCATACCACTCTACATAGCTAAGCAGGACCAGGCAGAAATGTCTAAATTGACATATTGGGGCATCCACTGACTAGAACCTTGCACCCAAGCCCCATGGCAGGCATGGAATAATGAATACCACACACACTGTACTCATCCCCTTGTGCTGCTGTGCTGCCCTCAAGCGCCCATCCAACTCAGGATTGGCCACCCGAGTATGCAGGGCATTAGGATGGTCAGGCTCCAATGGGCACCCCTCCCTCATTGGGAGGCCGTCTTCAGCTGGACCTCCGCGGTCTTCCGGGCCCAGCGTCTCAGGTCCTCCCACCATTTTGTGCAGTGGGTGGTGTACCGGCTATGGACCCCCAGAGTCTGCTCATCCTTGCTGATGGCACGGCACAACCCCTTCTTCTGATGTGCGCTGACCTGCAGAGGAAACACAGACAGAAGGACACCATGAACCATACAATCCAGCCTGTCAGACAAATGGCCTACATACTGCATTTGTCCCTCATCCAGCACATACATGACCTGTTCCTCTGCACTCACATTTCCTGCAGACATACGCCCCCAAATGACACACTGCCAGCACACACTTACATCTACATGCTGCCATGTCGCATGCAACGTACCCATGATGTACTCAACTGTTGGTCTGGAGGCCCATACAACTGCCCATCCAGGGGTGGGACCCCATCTACGAGCCTTTCCAACTCCTCAGACGTGAAGTCTGGGACCTTTTACCCCTGTTGCAGAGGTCATGGCAGGTTCCTGCCACAGGTCACAGCAGCACACGCAGTGGAGCTTTCATTGCATGGAAGGTCAAGAATCAAGTGAAGTGGTAGAAAGAAAATGGCGGTCACATCCGCGGCGGTGAACACCGTCACCGCCGGCGTTGATCAGCATTTGTTCCTGAACTCTATGAAGCCCCATGTTAGCCATTGAGGAATTGCACGGCCGTGGAGACCGCCTTCCGCCCTGACACCAAACGGTGGCGGAGTGAGATCACTTTCACCTGTCCCTGCATACAGGACAGGAGATTGCCATTTCCTACTGCTAGTACTCATGTATTGAATTAAAATGTGCATCATTGTTGTCAACGGTTTCCAGCAGGCATGTCGCTCCTCGCGCCGCCGCCCTGCGCCGCCTCCTTCTCCGTCCGTTTTTCCTTTCTCTCAATTCCCTTGCTGCTGCGTCCCCTCCCCCCTCCCCACCTCCTCTCCGTCTGTTCTCCTTTCTTTCTTATCCCTTGCCGTTGCGTCCCCGAGGCCCCTCCCCCCTCCTCCATCTCCTCTCCGTCCATATTCCTTTCTTTCTTATCCCTTGCCGCTGTGTTCCTGCGGCCCCTCCCCCACCTCCTCTTCGTCCGTTTTCCTTTCTTTCTTATCCCTTGCCGCTGCGTCCCCGCGGCCCGTTCCCCCTCCCCCACCTCCTCTTCATTTGTTTTCCTTTCTTTCTTATCCCTTGCCGCTGCGTTCCTGCGGCTCTTCCCCCACCTCCTCCCCACTTACGGCAGCCATGGCACGGTAATAAGGAGCAACCCTTTACCCTGCTTCCAGCAGGCAGATTGCTCCTTGCGCCGCTGCCCCGTGCCGCCTCCTTCTCTGTCCGTTTTCCTTTCTCTCAAATCCCTTGCCACTGCGTCCCAGCGGCCCCTCCCCCCACCTCCTCTCCGTCCGTTTTCCTTTCTTTCTTATCCCTTGCCGCTGTGTCCCCGCGGCACCTCCCCCCCTCCCCCACCTCCTCTCCATCTGTTTTCCTTTCTTTCTTATCCCTTGCCGCTGCGGCCCCTCCCCCACCTCCTCTCCGTCCATTTTCCTTTCTTTCTTATCCCTTGACGCCGCGTCCCCGTGACCCCTCCCTCTCCCCCACCTCCTCTCCGTCTGTTTTCTTTTCTTTCTTATCCCTTGCTGCTGAGTCCCCGCGGCCCCTCCCCACCTCCTCTCCGTCCATTTTCCTTTCTTTCTTATCCCTTGCCGCTGCGTCCCCGTGGCCCCTCCCCCCTCCCCCACCTCCTCTTCGTCCGTTTTCCTTTCTTTCTTATCCCTTGCCGCTGTGTCCCCGCGGCCCCTCCTCCACCTCCTCTTCGTCCGTTTTCCTTTCTTTCTTATCCCTTGCTGCTGCATCCCCGCGGCCCCTCCCCCACCTCCTCTCCGTCCGTTTTCCTTTCTTTCTTATCCCTTACTGCTGCGTCCCCGCGGCCCCTCCCCCCTCACTCCACCTCCTCTTCATCCGTTTTCCTTTCTTTCTTATCACTTGTTGCTGCTTCCCCGCGGCACCACCCCCCTACCCCACCTTCTCTTCGTCCATTTTCCTTTCTTTCTTATCCCTTGCCGCTGCGTCCCTGTGGCCCCTCCCCCCACCTCCTCTTCGTCCGGTTTCCCGATGCTGCTAATCCCTGTGGCCCCACCCCCCCAGCCTCCCCATTCACCCAGCTCTCCCTCCTCCCAGCTGCCACTCCCTCCCTCCTCCCCATTTATGGAAGGCGCGCCAAAGGTAAGCCCGTCTGCGCCCGTCCGCGCCAAGACCGTGCCCTACGCCAGTCCCCCTGTCCCCCTCAGACAAATCTACTCCCCTCTCACCATCCACTCACTCAACCCAAGCCCTCGCCCCACCTGCACCCTTTCCAGCCCCACACACACTCATGGCCCCTTCACCTGCTACACCTGTCATTTCTCCTGTTCCTTATCCCTCACACCACCCACCAACCATAGCGACCCCCGACAACAAACACAACACTCCAACGCAATACACACCTGCTCTGCCCCCACCAACCAGCCCCATCGCCCACCACACCACAACCAGAACACACCCCGCTACAACATCCTCATGCACCACACCAACACCACAACCACCTCAACTGCCTGCTCCTCAACACCCGCTCTCTTCACAAACATGCCATAGAACTCTGGGACCTCATCACATCACACTCACCTGACATCGCTCTCCTCATGGAAACCTGGACCAACCCGTCCTCGGAACCCGGCATAGCCATCACCATCCCCAAGGGATACAAACTCCAACGCAAAGACCGCCTCAACAGGCCAGGTGGTGGCATCTCCATCCTACACAGGGACACCATCAAAGACACCACCAGCTCCCAAGACACTATCGACAACACAGAACATATGCACTTCCTAATCCACATTAACAACAACTCCACCCTCAGAGGTACACTAATCTACAGACCACCAGGACCACGCCTCGCCTTCTGCGACACCATCGCCAACACCATCAGCTCGCATGCCCTCACCTCCACAGACTACATCCTCCTCGGTGATTTCAACTTTCACTTGGAGAACCTTCAAGACCACAACTCTACCTCCCTCATAGACAACCTCACCAACCTCAGACTCAAACAACTGGTCACTGAACCCACCCACTCAGCAGGACACACGCTCAACGCAATTTTCACCTCAAGCCAACACATAGCCTACACCCACACCACTGAACTACACTGAACTGACCACCATTGCGTCCACTTCTCCTTCACCAAACGCCCCACACACCACCATCAACACACCACTCCCTACCGCATGTGGGACAAGATCCCCACAGAACACCTGAACTCCCAACTGGCTCACAACCTCCCCCCACACCAGTGACCCCAACACAGGAGCACACAACCTCTCTAAATGGATCACTACCTGCGCAGACACACTAGCCCCCCTCAGAAAACACATTGCCACCCGCAGCATCAAGAACGCCCCATGGTTCACCCCCGAACTCCAATACTCCAAGCGTATTTACGGCCAAGTGGAGAAAATATGGCGACAAGAACCCTCTACAACCAACTTCTCCACCCTCAAAACCACCATTCGCACCCATCACCAACTCATACGCACCACCAAAAGAGATCACTACAAGACACGCCTTGACAACAACTCTCAAAACAGCAAAGAACTCTTCACCATCATTAAAGAGCTAGCCAAACCCAAAGCCAGCAACATAGACCCCCCACACACACAGCCCCTATGTGACGCCCTCTCCAACCACTTTCACAACAAAATCCTGGACATCCACAACAGCTTCATACCAAACACACCCACCACACACACCCCTCACTCATCCAACTCAACCCCCACTCATGACGCCCCACCACACTCACCACCTGGGCCCCCACCACACACGAAGAAGCCGAAAAAAACATGAACTCCATCCACTCCAGATCCCCCTCCAACCCCTGTCCTCATCGTATCTACAACAAAGCTAGCCTAACCATCGCCCCCATACTCCGTGACATAATCAACTCCTCTTTCGAGTCCGCCACCAACCCAGACCCCTGGAAGCACGCAGAAATCACCCCTCTCCTAAAAAAAAACAAAGCCGACCTGGAGGTCCTTTCCAACTATCGCCCCATCTCCCTCCTCCCTTTCCCTGCCAAGGTTGCAGAGAAACTAGTCAACGCCCGCCTATCCCACTTTCTCGAAGAAAACAACATTCTTGACCCCTCACAATCCGGGTTCCGCAAGAACCACAGCACGGAAACCGCCCTCATCGCATGCACTGATGACATCAGGACCAAAGTCGACAAATGCGAGACCGTCGCACTCACCCTCCTAGACCTCTCCACAGCCTTTGACACTGTCTGCACACACTCCGCACATGCCTCCACAACATAGGAATTCACCACAAAGCCTTAGACTGGCTCACCTCCATACTCACCGATAGGACCCAAAGAGTCTGCCTTCCACCTTTCCACTCCACCGCTACCAAGATCATCTGCGGAGTTCCCCAAGGGTCCTCCCTCAGCCCCACACTCTTCAACATTTACATGATCCCCCTAGCCAACATCCTCCGACCACACGGAATCACTATCGTCTCCTACGCAGACGACACCCAACTCATCCTCTCCCTCACCCGCAACCCCACCACCGCCAAAACCAACCTACACTCTGCTCTCCTCGACAACGCCAACTGGATGACAACTAACCACCTCAAGCTTAACTCCAGCAAAACCAAGATCATCATCTTCGGCTCCAATAAAACCATATGGGACGACTCCTGGTGGCCCACCGCCCTAGGCCCTGCACCCACCCCCACAAACCACGCACGCAACCTCGGCATCATCCTGGTTCCCTCCCTCTCCATGACACAGCAAATCAATGCACTAACCTCCTCCTGCTTCCACACACTCCGCACTCTAAAAAAATCCTTCAAATGGATTCCCCCAGAGACCAGAAAGACAGTCACCCATGCACTCATCAGCAGCAGACTAGACTACGGTAATGCCCTCTACGCCGGCACCACACTCAAACTCAAACGCAAACTCCAGAGAATCCAGAACACAGCCGCACGCCTCGTCCTTGGCCTCCCCCGCCACAAACAAATCTCACATCCCTTCACTGGCTCCCCATAGACAAAAGAATCACTTTCAAGATCCTCATCCACACACACAAATCCCTCCACAACACCGGCCCGACCTACCTCAACGAAAGAGTGAACTTCCACACTCCCACCCGCACCCTCCGATCAGCCGACCTCGCACTAGCTACAGTCCCCCGCATCCAACAAACCACCACAGGAGGCAGGGCCTTCTCCTACCTTGCCCCACAACCTGGAACTCCCTCCCCACCAACCTCTGCAAAACCAAAGACCTCCTACTCTTCAGAAAAAAACTCAAGACATGGTTGTTCACACAGTAACCCCCCCCCCCTCACCCACCCACATGCGCCTTGAGACCCTCACGGGTGAGTAGCCCGCTCTACAAATTTATTTGATTGATTGATTGATTGATTGATTGACTGTACACACCCAGACAATTCTAGTGTCCTACATATATACATGCTCTGTGTGCTCTGATGTTGTGTGTCCATAGGTCCTGTAGTCACATCCATTTTACTTTTGGCTTACTTAGATACCAACCACTGCAGGTGAATAGGAGGAGGAGGCCATCACCCATGTACAGACCCCTTGTGGACTTGGCTACACTGGAGGACCAGCACATCATACTCACCTATCGTCTGGACAGGGCCACAATCACAGAGCTTTGTGCACAATTGGAGCCTGATCTGATATCTGATATCCGTCGCACCACAGTAATTTCCACTTTTGTGCAGGTACTGTCAGTGCTCCATTTCCTGGCAACTGCTTCTTTCTAGGTGACTGTGGGCCTGGCTGCAGGAATGTCACAGCCAATGTTCCCGATTGTGCTTGGAAGGGTTTTGGCTGCCTTGCTAAAACACATGTGCAGCTACATTACATTCCCCCAGGTAGATGATTTGCCCACTGTGAAGGATGGATTCCACGCCATTGGACCCATACCATATGTGATAGGGGCCATTGACGGAACCATATTGCTTCAGTCCCTCCCACGGCAAATGAACAGGTGTACATGAATAGGAAGAGTTACCACTCTCTCAATGTCCAGATGGTGTGCCTTGCTAACCAGTACATCACCCACGTCACTGCCAAGTATCCTGGATCTGTGCATGATGCCTTTGTTTTGAGGAATAGCAGCGTCCCACAGGTGATGGCACGACTACAGAGGCAAGAGTGTGGCTTATAGGTGAGATTGACTCACCACCCAATATATGTTAGTGTATGCCTACTGGAGTCATACCCCATGCCATTGTGCATGGCTAATGTGTGTTCCTCACTTCTTCCAGGTGACTCTGGCTACCCAAACCTATCCTGGCTGTTGACCCCTGTTAGGAATCCGAGAACAGGGGCTGAAAATAGGTTCAATGATGCTCATGGGCGTACCAGTAGGATTGTGGAACGTACCTTCAGTCTCCTGAAAGCCAGGTTCAGGTGCCTCCATTTGACAGGTGGATCCCTATGCTGCTCCCCTGAGAAAGTCTGCAAAATTGTGGAGGTCTGCTGCATGTTGCACAATTTGGCCCTCAGATGTCACATGCTCTATCTGCAGGAGGAGGGGGCTGACATTTCTCCTGTGGCAGGAGTGGACACTGTGCACAGTGAGGAGGAGGAAGAGGAGGAGGATGTGGACAACAGGACACATATAATTTAGCACTACTTCCAATGACACTCAGGCAAGACTGTTGATCTATACATGTCTCCATCTAAGTGATGTGCTGTGTGGCAGTAGTACAATGCCAGTCACAACCTTTGCATCCCATTTGACTGTCACCTATTCCCTCCCTTATTGCAGATGTTGGTGTGGTACTGATGGGATGACTACAGACTGCTGATGCACATTTGTTGGATGGATTCACACACCACAGGACATTTGCACAGGATCATGCAGTTCAATACAGTTCAATACATTGCACATTTCTGTATGTTCAATGGAGTTAATTTGTATTACAAGAAAACAATGGAAAGTGCAATTGAGTGGGGTGATGGTTGGGAAAAGTCCAGTGATCCCATGCGTTGCTCTAGCCCTGTCACTCTAGATTGAAAGCCTGCAATGTCAGATCGCATGGATTTGGTTTCTAGTGTCAATGAAGTTATAGAGGCGTCCATCTCCTCTATGCGGCGGCTGACGGTGGTGATCTCTTGTAGTATCCTGTCCATAGTTGTGGATTGATCTCTATCAGACATCGTGGTGGACTCGTTTAAAGGTGGAGATGGTTGAGGGTTTATCTTCGTGGGGGTTAGGCGTTTGTGTTGTAGCGCTTCTGAGAATAATAGTTGTCGTGCAGGCTTGCTGACAGGTTTATGGTTCGGTTTGTTGCCGGGCATCGCCTCAATTGTCCACAGAGTCTGGCCACGTGGGGCCCGAGATTACCTCCGTGGATTCCGATAAGGATATAGATGTTCGGTGGCTTACGCTGGTGCCAGTCCTCTCCCTTCTCCTGTATCTCTGTTCTCTTGGCTCCCTCTGGCTCTCTTCATCTCTGATGCCCCTCCAATCGCTCACCCCTCTCGTCTCCTCGCCTCCACGTGCCTCCCGTCGTGCCCCTCTGCCCTCCTCAGTATTAGTTGTCTGGAGGGAGGGGGGCAAAAGTTTATTATCCCAGCGGGAGGGTTTTTGTTGTCCCTCTGTGATGGAAAAGAGGGGAGAAGTCGTGCCTCTGCCTCCAGCGATGCCGTTCTTAGTTTGGAGAGATTCGATCCTACCTCTCTGACCGGGTTTCTCTCCCGGCTGTCGAAGGGGCCGCACCCCTTTGCTGCGTCTCCCCGTCTCCCTGTGTTGGGTCGAAGGTCCACGGGTGTTTGTTGGCGTTGTAGGGAGATGGATGCGGGTCGTCACGGCTCCCGCAGTCCCTGCGGCCTGTTCAGCTTGCTCCTTGCCGCTGCGGGCACGCCGTCCCCGGTCTTCCGAAGACGCGACTCCGCCCCTTTTGTCAGGCCTTATCGGCCTGGGGTGAGTCACGAGTTTCCTGCCTTGCGTCCCGCTCCTACGGGGTCCCCGGACATGATTCCGTGTCGCCGCTGTTGTAAGGGTGGAGGGGCACCGAATCCGGTGTGTTGTCCGGCTGTCTTCTCGCCCCCGTCACCCCTCCGGGACCGCCTCGGCACGGAGCTCTCGCTCTTAGCGGCCATCTTGTTTCGTGGCCCGGCCACGCCCCCGTGCATACTATTCTAATCATTCTCGGTCTGCTGATACCAAAATCGTTGTGATACGACGATGTTTATAACACGGGTCCAGACTTTTCAGTACCACAGACCCTCCTTTTGCCCTTACATAGGCAATAACCTATACTCACGCTAATCTGAGTCCAGGTCTATATTCATAAAGTCGTTGAGATGTTGCTGTAGCATCATCCTATTACCTAGCTCGTCCCTTGATACAGGTTTCCTTACACACGATGTAGCACAGAGGCCACATATTGCAGGAGCACACTGTACACACAGACAGAACAGGAAAAGAATGGCTAAGATCATCCCAATGACTACCAGAGTCTTCCATCCCCAGGCGGATATCAGCTCCCAGAACCACCCCATCAATGACCAATCTCCTTTATCCACGTGAATAGACTCAGAGATCTTATGCAGTTTGGAAATGGCCTGGTAGACTGTTGGAGCGTTATCTGGGATGAAAACACAGCAACTTGATTGGATCACTTTACATACCCCACCTCGGTCTGCAAGTATGACGTCTAATGAGACCCTGTTCTGAAGAGTCATAAGGCGATCCGACTGGAGCTCAGCAGTCAAATTACCAAGGGCACCGGCGGTTTCAACTACCGTGGATTCAACCACCCTTGTCAATTGCCTTATGTTCCTGCTGTTAACCATAGGACCCCAAAACGGCAGAAAACCCTTTACGAAATCTCCAAATTCTTGTCCTGTAGTGTCTTCTTTACTTATGACACCTCTAACTATCCTTGTTTTATGGTAATCTGCTGTGGCCGTGTAGGTGGGAGGTAACAGGAACGAAACAAAACATGTGCCTGAGAAGTCAGGGGGCAACCATGTATAGGCTCTATTATGGCAGATGAAATAGGTACCCTTAGCTGCTAAGAACGAAGGAGAAGTCTGAGACGCAAAAACATATGTTTTAGTGCAGATACTTTTCCCTAACTGAGCTCTGGGATTCTTGCCATTACCTTGCAGACATAGGTGACCCTGATGGGGTACAATCCAAATCGAGGAGGATCTCTTTGCTCGCTGGTTCCCACTCAGAGTAACTCCATATCCTGTTATGTTCCATCCAATATATGCTAGTGTCTCATCTCTCAGGATAGTCTCATAGGAAATATCTTCCCTAATCATATCTACTATACCCTTAGCTAGAGCACTATTCTTAGGATTATCTTTCACAGAACGTAGGGGGTTGGCTTCATACGCGTATATGAACACCGTTCTATATGCCCATACAGAACCATTATGGCTGAAAGGCAGGACCAGATAAGGGATACCTTTATCAGTAGTATGAGGCATAAGACCACACACCCAACAGTTAGTTGTGTTCACTACTAATTGGTGTTGGTGTAGAAGCTGAATGAATGAATTGTTGACAAATTCTAATCTTCTGGCAGACTCGTGTTCAGGCAGGGGGTGAAAAGAATGCGAGGAAACAGTAGAAGGAGGTATGGGCTGTATAATGGGTGCAAATGTCACTTGAAAAGAGAATAAAACATATCCTATTAAAAACGTCATTACACTAAGCAACATGAAAATACATAATATCAAAAATCGTTTCTTTTTCATTATTATACACATTCTGGCTTTAAAGTCCATCTGTCTGGCAGGTCTCTCATTCTTGAAAAACTCCATCCTCTCTAATTGCTGCTCGTGGTGGTAGGGTGTTCTATGCTAGGGAATGCTTCTGTCAGTCCAGGGCAACTCCCTTAGACCGACCAGAACTGTCGACCTAACGTCTTCAGCTGCACTCCAAAGACTTGGGCAACCACGACCCTACAGCTGAACCCGGATGGCGGTTCGAAAAGAAAAAAAGAAAAATGAGAAAGTTTCTCAGATGAGAGAGCCGCACTTTTAAAAAAAATAGCAAAGGAACGGGAAAAAAATTATTTGTCCTTAGTTCTTGGTCTCAAATTATAACGGCTTTTCCCAGGTACTGTCTGGTTCTGGAACAAGAGTTCAGGCTCTGTAGTGTTCAATCGAATTGACGGTGGCACAGCTTCTTGCAAATTATTGTCACTTTCTCGTTCGGAAATTGTTCCTTTTACACGTGCATCGCTGAATGGCAAAAACCGAGGCACAGTCTCAGTCTCAGAGTCAGCGATCCCCTCCTGGTCCCACCGGTCGTACGGTAGAGGAAAAAGGACCCTCTTGCAGTGTACGCCGTGGATCCAGTTCTTTTTCCCTTCCACTCGAACAGCTGATCTTGTTGAGAGAAGGACGAGGTAGGGGCCGGTCCAACGGGGCTGGTCATTCTTTGTCCGCTGGAAGTTCTTGACCAGCACCCATGATCCAGGATCGATAAGATGTCCTGGAGCTTCAGAGACCTGAGTATCGTGAACCTGTTGGTGTAGAACACGCAATTATGCCGTCAATTCATACAAATAATCAAGCAGTACAGGGTGTTCGATCTCACTGAATTTTGTTGGTCTTGGCACTCCCCATATGTTGGCCGGGCGGCCGAACACAATTTCATAGGGACTAAGTCCCACTCGCGAATGCACAGTCATTCTTGTTGATAGGAGTGCTAAAGGCAGAGCGTCAGGCCATTTAAGACCAGAGCTCGCTTGTATCTTTGCCAACTTCAGTTTTAGCGTGCCATTATAGCACTCTACTAGTCCAGCTGATTGGGGGCGATTTGCAGCATGGAATTTTTGCTGGATACCTAGCCCCTCACATACTTTTTTCATCACTCGACCCACAAATTCACTCCCATTATCACTCCAGACCATTCTCGGCATTCCAAACCTAGGGAAGAATTCTTTGGCAAGGGCTTTAGCTGTGGATAAGGCAGTGTTGTCTTTTAAGGGATATGCTTCTACCCATCTTGAAAAGGCACAAACAACAACGAGTACGTATTTCAGATTGTTGCACCTTTCCATGTGGATGAAATCTAGCTGCAAAACCTCGAACGGATACGTTGGAGGCGCAAAATGACCAGCTGGAGTTGGGGTTCCCCTACCAGGATTGTATTTTAGACACACCATGCAATTCTTGACCACATTCTCTGCACATTTAGGAATTCCAGCATTTTGCCATACTGGAGCCAACAACTTACAAATCCCTTTCACACTGATATGGGCCATTCCATGAGCCATTGTCACCACTGCAAGCACATACGCATCGGGTAACAACCATCGCTGATGTTCTGACAAGTCAACCCAACAACCATTTTCATCCAGTTTACCCGTACTTTCTTTCCACACACTCAACTCTTTCTCTGAAGCTTCAGCTTGAAGAGACTTCACACCCTCTATCGTATCTTCACATATTCCAACGTCACCAACCCATCTTGCAGGGCCTGCAACATACATTCGATTCATCACATCTTTTGCTGTTTCTTTTGCGATTTTGTCAGCAAATGCATTGCCACGACCGACATCATCAGTAACCTTCTTGTGTGCACTGCATTTCACAATCGCAACTTGTAATGTCAAGGTCAGTGACTCAGAAGCTCATTCACCAACTGACCATGCTGAATTTTAGCTCCATGCGAAGTCAGGAACCCACGTTCTTTCCACAATCGTCCAAAACTATGGGCCACACCAAACGCATACTGGCTGTCGGTATATATGGTCACTTTCATTCCTTTCGATAACACTCACGCTCTCGTAAGTGCAATCAGCTCTGCTGCTTGAGCTGAATTATGTGGTATACGTGCAGCTTCAACAATCGTATGCAAAGTTGTGACAGCATATGCTGCAGTCGTATCACCATTTGGAAGCTTGAAGCATGAACCTTCCACCCATAAGGTACCATCACACTTTACAAGAGGAGTATCTTTAAGATCTACTCTCCCTTTCGTTTCTTCTTCTGTCCTAAGAAAACAATCATGTTGTTCAACATCATCTGTCTCTACTGAAATCGGCAATAACGTGGCTGGATTCAACGTATTGCACCTCTTTATGTGCACATGACTCGCTAACAGTGTCAACTCGTAACCTGACAATCGAGCACTAGTTAAATGCTGTGTCTTGGTCCTGTTTAACAACGTGTCCACTGCATGTGGAGCCATCACAATCAACATATTATTCATCACTAACCCAGCAGACTGTCGAATAGAAACAGCTGCGGCCGCTGTGGCTCTCAAGCAACTCGGCAATGCTTTAGCTACCGGATCCAAAGTTGACGAAAAATATGCGCATGGGTGCTGCTTGTCTCCAAAAGACTGTGTCAGCACTGATAATGCACAACCCTCTTTCTCATGGACATACAGTGTAAAGGGCTTACTGTAGTCGGGGGTACCCAACACAGGAGCCGAACACAATGCATTACGCAATTCGGAAAAACTTTTCTGACAATCTTCAGACCACGGAACGGGGTTCGGTGTATCTTTATAGGTCAATGCTACCAAAGGTTTGGCCAGCAAAGAAAAATTCGGTATCCATTGTCTGCAGTATGATGTAATGCCCAAGAAAGCACGTACTTCTCTCTGTGTCCTTGGCACACTCAATTTTGCAATTGCCTGAATTCTTTCTGAGGTCAGTTTCCTTCCCTCCTTCGATAAGAGATGACCTAAGTAGGTCACTTCTTGTCGACAATATTGCAGTTTTGAAAGGGACACTTTGTGATGTAAATCAGATAAATGACGCAACAACAACAAGGTGGCTTCTTTACAAATCTCTTCAGTATCTGTAGCGACTAGCAAATCATCGACGTACTGAATAAGGGTAGCGCCGTCAGGTAAAACAATTGCATCAAGCTGTGTTTTTAAAGCCTGACTATATATTGATGGACTTTCACAGTAGCCTTGTGGAGCGCGTTTGAAGCGGAAACTTCGGCCTCCTAAACTGAAGCCAAAAATATCCCTGCTCTCCTCTACAATCGGGATGCTGAAGACAGCATTCTTTAAGTCAATCACCGAGAACCAGGTGGCGGAAGCTGGAATCATAGTCAATAGGGCAGTGATATTAGGAACAACTGGAGACTGTGGCACAACTATTTTATTTACCTCTCTAAGATCAATCATGAGCCTGTAAACAGGTGGCTTAGAGGGGTCAGTACGTTTCAAAACAGGCAAAACAGGACTATTACAAACGTTGCCTCTTGTCTCTTCAATTACAACTTTTTCAATTAAATCATAAATGATCGCTAGCAACGCCTTTTCACCTTCACTAGAGATCTTGTATTGTTGAATGCGTGGTAATTTAACATTGGCTTTCAATGTCATAACATAAGGCGGTATTTCCAAAAGACCCACGTCATTAGGACCAGTAGCCCAAATGGTATCAGGAAGAAACGACAATTCAGTCGGAAGTTTATCCTTCGACAAATACATTGGAGAGACCATTTTCCTACCCAGTGTAAGTTGTACTCCCGAAGGAGAACAATATAATGTCGCATACAATCTTTTCAACAAATCCAATCCTAACAAGTTTTCACCACAACCTGTCGTTAGAATAAGGGGTGCTTCCAATTCACAAGGTCCAACAGAAAGGGACATAGGACTAGAAATCGGGTTCCTAACCGGGGCGCCAGAAAAACCTACTGAAACATTCATCTCGCCAGACAAAGGTGCGCCAGGGAGTTTTGAGTGCATAATAGAACTCTTTGTAGCACCAGTATCCAACAGAAAAGGCTCCGACACACCTGATGTAATCACCTTAACATAAGGTCCATTCTGATCCACTGGAACAAAAAAAAATCCCTCTCTTCGTCTATGGCTGTCCTAGCAATTATTATCTTCCAAGTTCTCATCTTCTGCATAGTAGTCGTCAGCATAGTATTGAGCCATCCTACCAGACGTGTTATGTTGCTGGTCAAAACTATTCATTGAGCTTTGAGACGGAAAGGAACGCGTGTTCTGGGGAAAACTTCCACGTCCTCTACCTCTAGGAGCTTGTTGAACACCTCGACCTCTTGCGCCAGAAGCACCATTCGTACGCTGTAACAAAATAGGACAACTATACTTGAAATGACCCTCTTCTTTACAATATGAACACTGATTGGGACCTACAGGAACACGTGGTTGAGAAAACTCAAACCTTTGCGAGTTTCTCTGGAACTGTTCAGGTTGCTGATAGTTACTCTGACCACCACGTGGCGGATACGCCTGTTGTAAAAGAACCTTCTTCTTTAATTCTTTAGTTTTCTTGTCTGCTCTATCCTTCTCATCTTTATCCCTATTTTCGTAGTACTGTGCAGTAGCCAATATTTGTGCTGAAGAGGAAACGGGCCAAGAACTCTCTGAATCCTTCAATTTCTTACACAGCTCGGCGAGCAAATTGTGCACAAACTTGTCGACGAACAATCGTTGACCACCTTCTGTACTCATATCTTGACCACTGTGGTCGATAAACGTTTCCTCAAACCTGGTGAAGAAATCAGACACTGTTTCATCTTTCTTCTGCTTACACGCAGACAATTTATCCCAATTCACACGCATCGCAGGCATTAAAGTCTTCATGTAAGTAATGATCCTAGCAGGCAGTTCTGCTACCAAAGGCTCAGGCTTGGCACCACCAACTTGTCTATCATTTGCAGCACTAATATTAGCCCATGAGTCACCTAACTCTTGCGCATGATCTGTATGGCGAATCAATCCCCACAAAGGCTGTGGAACAACATTCCCAAATAACATGTCTATGTCGGCTAAATTCATAATGCATGAGTCTGCAGTCTGTGATAATTCCTTATAATACCCTGCAGGGTTTTTACGGGGATCAGGCAAAGTCTGCTTAAGGGCTAAAACTTCAGCTCGCTTCCACGGAACATGTACCCAAACACGCTGAAAATGAGCTGGGACAGCATCAATTTGATTAGCAACATCAGCCGCAACGGTGTCCTTCCATACCGGAGGGACTTCTCTCATTGGGTACTGTTGCACCTTTTTTTTAACAGAGGAGTCATGTTCGAACAATGACTGAGAAGGATCCTTATTCCTAAAGGACAACAATGTTGCAACTGCTTTCTCAACATCGGGACCCACAATCGTGCCCTTTTCAAACTCAAACCGTACACGGCACAAATCAGGCGGATTTGTTTCCAAACCATTATCCTCCAATTCCTCACAAAGGAAAGCACACATTTTCTCAAAAACGTATCTTTGTTTCGGTGCTCCCCATTGACGGAAGACATCCATAACAGACTCTACATCGTATCTTAAAGGGTAAACAACCCATTTACGTGCCATACGGTCAAACATTTCTCTCTCTTGAGAATTAGGCAGTTGACTACGCGACTGTTTACGCTCCGAATCTGGGGTCACACCAGACGACCCAAAGAGAGGAAATATAAGGCTGGCAACAGTATCTGTCATTCTCTGTCGGACAGAAGGAGAAGTTGATGAAAGAACAGGAGGAAAAACAGAGGGAGGCAAGGCAGACGCAGAAGCAGACACAGAGGCAGTATCAGGAAGAACACCAGAAGAGGCAGTCGATGTAGTACATAAAGTCGCAGGAGGTACAGATGAAGCAGGTAGGGAAGTCGACGGCCCTTGAAGGGGCTGCGCCATAGTAGTAGGAGCCAACTGAAGAGGAGCTGGCGGCTGTGGAAGAACCTGAGGCACAATAACCGGAGGTTGCACAGCTAAAGGTTGCGGAGGTGCTGTGGCATTCTGCGCATAAGGGGGTGGCGAACTCAACAAGTGTGACATTAAAGGATCTTTCTCAAGTTCTTTTGCTGCATCTTGCTGAAGAAGCGGAAAAACTGGATAACATTTATCGGTCACCAATTTACGTTGCCTGTGCAACTGCTCATTCATCTGTTCTTCTTCATCATCTTTAAACTGCATGGCAGCTTGCATTATCGAGATACCCTCTTCCCTCTTATTTCTCTTTGCTAATTTAATTTCCTTCTGTTTGGCTTCCTTACGCCATAGGCGGAAAGAGTCAAACATCGCCGGCCGGGCTTTCTTCTTGAAAAGTTTAACCTCCAGATTATTCAGAATCTCTGTGTCAAAACTACCATATTGGGGCCATTTTAAAACACCATCTTTCCTGGTGTATCGAATCCATACTTCATTATATGTGAGGGGGCCTATGCCATGTTTCACATATAGTTCATAGGTTGGAGTTCCAATCGGAGGAACCGGACACGAGTCCTCCAATCGGGAATCCCTATTATAACCAAGACAAAACAAATTTCCATGTCTGCTAAGACCAGGCATCTTCGCTCTCTAGTCTAGCTTCAAACTTCAAAGGATTATCGAATACGATAGTCTCGTGAATACACAAATCCCTCGGCTTTGGTACTTGCAAGTTCCAAATCAAAGATCCCAAGGGGATACCCAACTAAGAACCAAACTAAGGACTGGGAGACGCTCCACTTATACTTAACTGAGGTATCGATGACGTCACCAGAAGACTCGTTTATCGTTTCGCTCTACCAAATCATCAAGGGTCCAAAACAGGGCGATAGTCAGGGCAGCAGTCCTTCGTAGCCATCGGGAAGCGGGGAACCTCGCAGCAAAGACTTTCGGACCACGTCGACACACAGGGGTCGATGAAGTGGCGGCCTCCCTCCAGAATTTTCACACGAAGCTCCTCACGAACCTCTGGCTTGGACTGGTACCGCTGAAATTGCCCCACGTTGGGCGCCAACTGAAGTACTGGGTTTTTCAGAACCCAGTGGTGCCAGGGAACACACCCTAAGACTTCGAGTCCTTCCTGTTTCAGACTACAGAAACACAGAGTCTTCTTGCTGAAGTCAAAGATCTTGTTTATTGGCTGCAGCCAGTAACAGGTATCCTAGAAGTACAACACAGTGTATATTCTCAGGAGACTGCTCCTCTTGCAAAGCTAACCTTCTCTTTTATACAAAATATTATGCTTTGGGCAAACATTCCTTATTTTACAGTTGACCATTCACATATTTTCACTACAAAGAAATAGCAGGGTTATGATGACAAGCCCATATTTCAGTTTGTCCAGCCCTCAATCAATTACCCGGCAAGGCTCAGTACTTTCATCAGATATCAACGGACCCCCAATATAAACAGGCACCTCCTCCTTGTAAAGCAAGTCATAAAGAAAGAAACAGGGACAGGTGTGTGTAAGATTAGGCATGGTTTGTGTGTGATGAAAGGTTTTATGATGTGTTGTGCCTTGATACTAATCTCATTCAGCCACTGGGAAAGAAACTGGCCGAACAGGTTTGGCTTCAGGCAGTGGAGTCAGCTTGCCCAGGTCACAGAGGAGTCAGCAAAGATGTATGTGTCCTTCAGACTCGTTTTCAGCATTAGACATTGGCCTATGTGAGGGCAATCACAAAATGGCTGTCGTTTAAATGGAACACGAGGGTTCAGGACGGAAACTCTGATATTCAGGTGATTTCGTTACCCGAATATGAATACAATGCTTGTGCATACTATTCTAATCATTCTCGGTCTGCTGATACCAAAATCGTTGTGATACGACGATGTTTATAACACGGGTCCAGAATTTTCAGTACCACAGATTCCTGAGCCTGCTGCGGAGGTACCTAATGGTGGAATTCATTTTTCTTTTTGCATCTCGTAATGCGACTCTGTGGACCTGCGGCAAGTGTGTGAAGGGGCTGTGAGTTGCCGGGTGGTGATCGGTTTCACAAAATTATTGCTTAGCCTGCTGGTTAGTAGTTCCCACTTCAGCACCTCACTGCCGTTGTTCACTTCTAGTTCGACTGCCAGTTCCATTGCTGCAGGGCATACAAGCTCTATATTAAATTGTGCACATTTAACCTTTTTGTAATTTGTGGTGTAAAAAGTAATAAGCAGGATACTTGCTTTATCCATTTTAGAAATGATCAGGTTGATGGCTAGTTTTTGTGGGCAATGGTCTTTCTCACTCATGTCTCCTAGGTGGTAAGTGGTTACTTGTTCAAATAGTGGCAGAGTGACAAAGGTGCAGTCGATTGTTGTAGATGCTGTTGTTGAAAAATATGTTGCTGCGGGTGGTGAGTCCTTCCAAAATCTACCATTTAAGGCTCTTAGATGTAGTTGTTCTAGGCCTTTGAGTAGTGTCCTTCTTATCATCGTGGGTTGCCCATGTTAATTGGCCCCTTGTGTTGGAGGACCCCAGATGCTGGAAAGAGCGATTGTGGCTTCATCTGTGGAAGCTCCAAGTAGGTGCAGGTTGAAGTCTCCTGAGATGATGATGTTGGCCTTTTCAGCTATTTCTCCACTGCTTATATATTTCTCAAGTTGTTCCTCCAGCTTGGTAGCATCATTAGATTTGAGCTTAAGATGAAGGTAAGTATTTACAAGTACTATCTCTGCTGTAGGCACATCCCTAGAGTTGGCAATCATCACAGTATTAGTAAATGACAGGGTTGAGGCCAGAGGGGTGGCTCTGACTGATAGTGCTAAAGAGACATATGTAGCCGGACCACACAGCAGGTGACCGTACTTTACCTTTCTGATTGCTGGTGTGAGGAAATATATATAGCACTGTAGGTAAAATTGGTTTGTCCAACCATGTTTCCTGCATTAGTATAATGTCAAAGGTGCTAATATATTGGATAAAGTCATAAACTAAGGTTTTAATTAGGAGGCCATTCACGGTCCAAGAGCAAAGGTAAAGAGCTTCCATTGTTGGTGTGATGCCTTTCCTTGTGTCTTGCGTTTGTCACGGGACCCATTACAATTGTTAATCATTCTTGAGATCCACCTTCAGTCATTGTAGGGTTGGAGAAAGTCTGTTGGTGTATGCAACATGTAGCTCCAGAATTCGCCCGAAGTGGTCATGGGGTAACTGGAGGATGTTGATGAACAGCCCCGGGCGCCTATAAGTATGGAGCGAGTTTCCTTGATCATGGGGTCTGGTTTTAAAGTAGGTCCCATTGTTAATAGAAGGGTTGGGTAACCAACCTAAGGGGGCATGGTAATACTGACACCCCACTGTTCAAAAGTTGCTCTTTCAGCAAAGATTATTTGGGCAATTGGACTTCTCTTCCATGTGGCCTTCATTGCATTGAGGGCAGATTTTGTATTGGGGCAGACAAATTCTACTGCCGGGAGGTCAGTTGTACTCAGGCCGCTTGTAGATGGAATGTGCAATAGGAGACGGAGAATGTTTCCTCTGTTCACAATATCTCCCTTTCCCTTAGATTTGTAATGTGGATGAAAAATAGGTGTGTTAGTGTTTGTAGGCACAGATTTGGATTCCAGTTTCTGCAGAAGTTGGTTTGATGTTCCTTCCCCTTCCTCACTCCAGCAATTATTATACATATTGATAGTGATATTCCCCCTTGTGCATCTTGTATAGGGCTGGTTGGTATGCAAGCCACTCTCTGGCATTTCCAGTGGTCCGATAATGGAAGGTCCTTTGATGGTACGGTTGAATGGTTCAATGAAGTCCATTATATGGGTTGACTGTGGTTTCCATGTTTTAACAGTTTGCGCAGACTGCGGGGTTTTGAGTACCGCATTGTTGCCCACCCCTTTCTCTGACCTAGAGGCCAGTGGCAGAGGTGCAATCATTGCAGTAGCTGTGCTGATGATTGTTGGGGGTACCCCCCACCGTGCTTCCGATGGGTGCTTGATCTGCCTCAATGGAGTGAATTTCACGGGCCTCATGAGATGTTGTAACAGGCGAGGAAGGATCAGTTGTAGCCGAGCTCTGCCCCATGGGTATCTGTGTTTTGGCATGAGTGCTCTAGGTTTGCCTTTGAACTAGGGGACCAGGGAGATGTGACTTCATTGGGACTCCCGTTCCCAGTTTAGGCTCAATTGACAGTTTAAAAGCCAAGACACTGGCCTTTCCATTTCCTACAAGTTCCTTCTTGCAACCTTTTCTCCTTTGGCCACGTTGTTGCTTAGCGTTAACTTTCTCGATGGAGCTACCATCCACGCAGCTGCCAGATGGTTGCTTGTTCCCAGGAGGTTAGACGGCAGCTGCTGTTAGGGCCGAGGTGGTTGGAACTAATATTGCAGGTGGTGTCCGGTTGGTCCTTTTTTCCATTCCTGGCTCCTTGTTCCTGGGTCGTGCACTGTGCTCTCGGCTGAACTCAGGTGGATTTTCTGCAGTTAATGAGCTGGGAGATCAGCTTTGAAATGGGAGGGTATAGGGTAGCTGGAAGCTCCCTGTTTTAGAGATGCACACAGATTGCTTAGCATGAAGGGTAACGTAGATAGTTTGTTTATTATTGGCCCGCATGAACAGTTGGTCAGAGAACTCGCGGAATTTACTCATGGCTGTGTGAGGAGGGATTTCAGGTCGCCTAGTTTCACCTCTATTCCTGCTACAAACACTTCCAGTGTGTCAAGCAAGGTTAGTTGAACATCCATTTTGTCTGACTGATAATGAAGAGCTTTGACTAGAAGCTGCATGGTTTTCAGTAAGGAGGCCTATGCGCCATCTGTGTGTGGATTGCGAGAGTTCACGCTGGAATCCAGGTCGGTTGGTACTGCAGTGCACGTGCCTGTGCTTGCATCAGTCCTTCCACCGTCCTTGTGAGACAGTTGACTGGGATCAGGGGTACTTCTGAGGGCAGGAGGAAAGTCTTGGGAATATACAATCAGCATATCCTCCCATTCTTGTGTGTCTAGATAAGATAGTATTTCTTCGTCCACTGTTATACTGACACCCTTTCTTTTCAAGCTCACTGGGGAGATTGGCGAACGGAGGGCCTGATTCACAGCATTCGTTGAAGTTTCTTGGGGGTCAGAAGCTGGAATCATGACCTGGATGTCTGTAGACGGCTGGCCTTCCTCTTTGGAGAGAGTGAACTGTGACGCTTCTGTTCCGCAAAAGGCTGAGTCATTTTGGCAAGTCACACTGGTGAGGGGAGGCCCGCCGTTGTTCCTTCAGGGCCTGCCAGGGTTCCGCATGGACCTCCGCCCAGGTAGATTGGGCGTGTTGCCCCAAAGGTGGTGCAGTTGTGCTTGCATTGGGAAATCGGCTGGGTCTTAAGCTTGGAGTATTCCCCATTGTGGGGGGATCATGCCGAAGTGGGCTACTTTTAGTTGTTTTTGTGGAGATTGAAGGTTGTAGTGGTGACTGTAGGCCCTGTATGTTACTGCTGCTTGAGAAAAAGGCAGATCCGTTGTTTTTTTTCAAAAGGAAACCTTAGTGAATATTTTTGGTTGACAATCTGTAGTGCAAATTTTTTTGGCTTGTTCTAAGTCGTGTTTAACACCAGGTCTTTCTGCTTCCAGATCCACCTCTGTCTCAGTCTCAATGAGAGGTGACGCCATCTGTGACGTGAGGTGGCTGTCCGGAACTTTGAGTCTCCTCTGTCTCTTTCCCTTCACTGACTTTTTGGGAGGAGATTTTCTTGTTTTACCTGACCTCATGATTGCCCGTTTCCCTTCTTTTGCCTCCTAGCAGCTCCTTATAGTTTGCATTGTAAGGGTAATGTAATTGATGGGCAGCTGTTATAGCTGCTCTGCTAAGTTCCGCAGAAGCAGGTGCAGATAGTGGAGAGCGCTGTGGGTACTGCTGCTGATGCTGCCTTGGCAAGTGAGTCTCGCCAGACTCCACAAGTTTCACCCACACTAGCTAGGCCACTTCTGAGGTTGACTGGGGCACACCCTTTGCAGTGACTTGCTATAGTCACCACACTTGCCTGCTACTACTGCAATGAGGATTAGCTGTGATATAACACTCTGGTTGCTCCAATGAAAATACCCTGGTAGCCCCTGGATGCTACTGCTCCAAGAGGTGATGGGTAGTGAAGCGGAAAATGGGACTCTTAGGGCCTGATTCTAAATTTGGAGGACGGTGTTAAACCGTCCCAAAAGTGGCGGATATACCACCTACCGTATTACGAGTCCATTATATCCTATGGAACTCGTAATACGGTAGGTGGTATATCCGCCACTTTTGGGACGGTTTAACACCGTCCTCCAAAGTTAGAATCAGGCCCTTAGTCTGGCAGCGTCCTGTCACCAAGTTTTCCTAGTGCCTGGAACCCCAGGTGGCCCAGGTGGCACAAGTGACCCAGATGAAATGGACCTGATGGGCTGAGAGCAGGGTGGGCAGGAAGGGCAGACGGCATATGGGGGGCACGGTGGGTAGAGTGGCAGGAACAACGGCCTCGAGCACTCCTACTTCCACCCTCCTCTCGGCACCCCCACTAGGCTTCTGGCACCCTGGTTGGCCGGAAGTGCAGGAGTGCACCCAGACACATGTGGCCACCAAGGAATGCTGGGGAATGCCGCAAGAGTATAGGGGAGGTGGTATAAATGTAAAGTGAGGAAGCGAGGAGGAGAGTGGCCGGGCCTTGGAGCTACAGCTGCAGAAGAGCGAGAGGGAGGGGAGGCCAAACAGCCAGATGGTCAGGCGGCCAAGCTGCAGAAGAGGGGGCAGGCAACAACAGTGTAACAGCGGCGCAATCGCCTGGTGACGTGGGCTGGCAAGTAGGAGAGGCCAGCACCCGCACCCAGCACCCCACTGCTTCGCCAAATCCACCCCTTCACAGAGCCTCGCAACCCTGCAGCCCCCACACCCCTATTGACTCGCCTCACCTCATGGCCTCCGCAATTCTCCACACTGCACCACACCACAGACTCCTCAGCTGCTGCTAGCTCTGAATAACAGGCAACACCAGACTCGCGCTACACGGATTTCTGGTCTGTGTATTCTCGCAATCACGACCCTCCTCAACCAACTTCTCCACCCTCAAAACCACCATTTGCACCCATCACCAACTCATACGCACCGCCAAAAGAGATCACTACAAGACACGCCTTGACAACAACTCCCAAAACAGCAAAGAACTCTTCACCATCATCAATGAACTTGCCAAACCCAAAGCCAACAACATAGACCCCACACACACACACACAGCTCCTATGTGATGCCCTTTCCAACCACTTCCTCCACAAAATCCTGGACATCCACAACAGCTTCACATCACACACACCCACCACACATACCCCTCACTCACCCAACTCAACCCCCACCCAAGACCCCCCCACGACACTATCCACATGGACCCCTACCACACACGAAGAAACCGAAAAAAACATGAACTCCATCCACTCCGGTTCCCCCTCCGACCCCTGTCCACACCGCATCTACAACAAAGCTAGCCCTACCATCGTCCCCATACTCTACAACATAATCAACTCCTATTTCGACTCCGCCACCTACCAAGACCCCTGGAAGCACGCAGCAATCACCGCTCTCCTAAAAAAAAAACCCAATCCGACCCGGAGATCCTCTCCAACTACCGCCCCATCTCCCTTCTCCCTTTCCCCGCCAAGGTTGCAGAGAAATTAGTCAACACCCGCCTATCCCACTTCCTCGAAGCAACCAACACCCTTGACCCCTCACAATCTGGGTTCCGCAAGAACCACACCACAGAAAACGCCCTCATCGCATGCACTGACGACATCAGGGCCAAAGTCGACAAATGCGAGACCGTCGCACTCATCCTCCTAGACCTCTCCGCAGCTTTTGACACCGTCTGCCACCACACACTCTGCACATGCCTCCACAACATAGGAATCCGCCACAAAGCCTTAGACTGGCTCACCTCATTCCTCACCCACCGAACCCAGAGAGTCCGCCTTCCACCCTTCCACTCCACCACTACCAAGATCACCTGCGGAGTCCCCCAAGGGTCCTCCCTCAGCCCCACACTCTTCAACATCTGCATGATCCCCGTAGCCAACAGTCTCCGAGCACACGGAATCACTATCCTCTCCTATGCAGATGACACCTAACTCATCCTCTCCCTCACCCGCAACCCCACCAACACAAAAACCAACCTACACGCTGCTCTCCTAGACACCGCCAACTGGATGACCACTAACCACCTCAAGCTCAACTCAAACAAAACCGAAATCATCATCTTCGGCCCCAACAAAACCACATGGGACGACTCCTGGTGCCCCACCACCCTACGTCCCGCACCCACCCCCGCATCCCACGCACGCAACCTCAGCATCATCCTCGGCCCCTCCCTCTCCATGACACAGCAAATCAATGCTCTAACCTCCTCCTGCTTCCACACACTCCGCACTCTAAAACAATCCTTCAAATGGATCCCCCCAGAAACCAGAAAGACAGTCACCCATGCACTCATCAGCAGCAGACTGGACTATGGCAACGCCCTCTACGCCGGCACCACACTCAAACTCAAACGCAAACTCCAAAGAATCTAGAACACAGCCGCGCGCATCGTCCTTGGCCTCCCCCGCCACAAACGAATCTCACCACACCTCAAATCCCTTCACTGGCTCCCCATAGACAAGAGAATCACATTCAAGATCCTCATCCAGGCACACAAATCCCTCCACAACACCGGCCCAACCTACCTCAATGAAAGAGTAAACTTCCACACTCCCACACGCAACCTCCGATCAGCCGACCTCGCCCTAGCCACAGTCCCCCGCATCCAGCACACCACCACAGGAGGCAGGTCTTTCTCCTACCTCGCCCCCAAAACCTGGAACACCCTCCCAACCGACCTTCGCAAAACCAAAGACCTACTGGTCTTCAGAAAGAACCTCAAGACTTGGCTGTTTGACCAGTGACCCTCCCTGGCGCCCCCCCTCTCAGTTTGCCCCCCCAATCCCCCCCAGCGCCTTGAGACCCTCACAGGTGAGTAGCGCGCTCTACAAATTTCTTTGATTGATTTGATTGATTGATTGACACAGTAATAATAGGTTATTGACCTGTTGCACAGCTTCTCTGTAGGCCAGACAGCAATTGTAAATGTCATTTAGGGCCAAATGCAACAAATGGTTGCATTTCTGGATGCTATTTATAGTTTGATGTCTGACATGGAGAAATTGTTTGCGAAAATAGCCTCTGCACTGACCACAGCCCCCCGCCGGCCCAAGCTTGTGCCCCTACTCTGGTCCCTTCTTCAACACAGCTCCTACCCCAGTCACAAGCAATCTCACTTCTTTGCACACACCCACTCCAATGGACAGTAGCAGCACACTCACACCTACACATAAACACCAACACACAAAGAAACACAAACATACACCTATCCAAGATACACACACTACTGATACTACACCTACAGGACTCACTACTACCACCACACCCACCACCACACCCACAAGTACCACAACCACACCCACAAAAATGACACCCACCACCAGACACAACCACCACCACAACCACCACTCCACAAACAACTACCAGCACACCCACAATCACCACAGTGATCAGCACACCCACGCGCACCACAACATCCACCTCAGCAGCATACTCATCCAAACACAGTCACATACATGCACACCTACATGCAAAACAACACCCACTAAACCCACGATCTCAGTCATCTGAATTCAAAGCACCTACAAAACCACACACATCCAAACATAAACCAGATGCACATGCATCTATAATACATACAAACACACATACCACACCAACCACCTCAATAGCATACTCACCCAAACACACTCAGAGAAAAGCACCGACAACAACACCCACCAAACCCAAATGCACACACTCACCTGAAAACCTCACACATTCCAAGAAACACACACCCAAACATATAACAGATATTCCTGGCCTGATTTCATCTACAAAACAGACAGATACACACACATCACCCACTCCAGCTCCCTCTACCTCCCAAACTCAATCCTCTCCCACACCTTCTACCCCTTCTCCTCCACTCACTTTTACTTCTTACCTGACCCCTGTGAAAACCACACTCACTCTTCCTACGAAAGATCCTTGAGATGCGTACTCTGTGCGCACTAGAAGTCCCTTCCTGAGGAGGTTGTCCCTTGGGAGTGTAATTAGGAAGCATGTTCTTCGACACAAACCCAATCATTGATGCAAAGCATTCTCTTTTATTTCTTACAGTATTTTTTGAGAGACTGATCTCAATTAAAAATACAAACTTTAATTTTCACAAAGTTTGTCCTGGCATTATTTATTGAATGAAAGTAATTGATTGATGACAACATTATTTCTGACAATGTGAGTGACATGAACTTCATTTCATTTATGACAGTGAGCAAAACAAGTTTCACTTTTGACATATTTGTATATTGCATACATTAGTGATGAACATTTGTAATGGACATGGTAATTTTGGTGCAAGCATTCATCATGATAATGGACACTTACACCAACATTTAAAAAAATAAATTCTCTGCATGTTGATACAGATGTGTTTATTTAACAATGATAAGTGTTAATCACACCTATGCATTACACATAAACAATTTGAGCTAAATGAAATGTAATGATATACAGAAAGTGCACTAGGCAAGGGGAAATGTGATATTAATACATAAATGAAATGTTTTAAGTTTAGATGTGACATTAAGGCCCTCATTATACCGCCCGCCCGCCAAGGTGTTGCAGCTGTGCAACGTCGTGCGTAGCAGACAGTGAAAAGCTCTATGGGGCCGTTACAGGGGGCCTCTGCACTGCCCATGCCAGTGGCATGGGCAGTGCAGCGGCCCCCAGGTGCCCCACAACTCCCCTTTGCGCCAGCCTTTTCATGGTAGTTCTTACCGCCATGAAAAGGCTGACGGGAGGGGGACTCGTAATCCCCTGGGCAGCGCTGCAAGCAGTGCTGCTTTAAACCGCCGGGACCAATGTGGCAGGAAACCGCCGGTTGTAATGCCCCTGGAAGCACCGCCAGCCTGTTGGCGGCGCTTCCTCCAAAACAGCCCTGGCGGTGTGAACGGATTTGTTGCACTATGAAGTGCAATTACTGAATTTTATTAGAATGATGTTGTTCAAATAATGTGCAATGCATATGTATCTGATTTGATAGCGTAGGGAAAATTATTAAACACATCTGTATGGACACATTTTGAATTTGTGATTAATGTGGCCTTTTGTGTATGTGCCCATTAGCATGATGGCAGCTTGGACCAAATTGGTAATTGTAAATAAAATATACAGGTTTGTTTCTTTAAATTTGTTATACTACAACATTACACACATATGCATTGTACATTATTATACTATTGCTTGTAAGTATTTATAAGAAATGCATGAGTCCAGAGCTAATGTTAGCAGACAATTCTAATTGTAACAGTTAAAAAACTTACCTTTGGTTCCTGCAATGACCGGGTAAATTAGTGCCATGGTGAAGGAGCAGCAGCAAAGGAAGGACGTGTATGATCGGGTTCATAGCGGCAAAGAAAAGTAAAAAGTAGAAAAAAGGTAAGTTTCAACCTTATATGCTTTTGAATTTGCCAACTCTGGTGTGGAGGATTAGCCTCCACAGTTACCTTGGCAGGAAAGCACATCGTGATTGTCCTGCTGTCAGCTGCTTTGGTCTATTGATTTTTTGCCGCAGGGTACATTTCTGGCAGTGATGGCGGCACTCCAACTTTCTCTCGTCTATGGGCCCATCAGCATCTGAATAAAGTTAGCTGACTGCCTACTCGGCAGACTGATTATCCGATGGAAAAACAATGATAGGACCAATTTCGCCTAGTTCTAAACCAGGTCCCAACCAATTTTTTGCATCTTTTTGAAAATCAGCATGATTAATATTATGCGAATCCTGATCAATGGAGTATTCTTCGCATCTGCTAAACAGAAGCATAGGATTTGATTATTTTTTGTAGGGATGATAAGGAATCTTGTTGATGCGTCTGCTAAGGAAATAATTTTATACAATCAAATGTACTATTACATTAGAATTAAAAGTCACTCTAGGTCTCCTACCATAAAGTGATTATTAGACTATAACTGAATGTATGTCACTACTGGATGCCATCTTCACTGTGTTAATTTCAGTTAAGCAATTTAAAGGAAATTATATGTTCAGAGATATCACCTGCTTATCAAATAATTGAAAGAAATCCAGGGAAAATCCAGTGAAAATGGAGTATCAGTGCCATTGGCCAAATTTGATATAACCAAAGTTTTTGGCTTCTCAAAGGGGTTATAAGAAGATATCTGTGAAAAGGCCTTGGCATTAGGATTAAGAGAACTAGAAGAAGCTTTAGAATTCACCGTATTAGCACCATTTGTTGAGTTAGAATGCAAGGGAATTCTGGAAATCCAGGACTACCATTTGCATGTTGGGTAAAATTCAAGTGTATAAGGAAATAGTTGTAGCATTTATCATTGTTTGAAAGGAGCACACATGTTTCCATGGTTGGGGGAATTGTTTGTCCATTTTTTACTAATTCCTTTTTTTATTAATTTCCATTGTTTCTTTGATCCTTGTCCAGAACTTTCCCCATGAGGGTTGGCATCTTGATTACCCTATGTTTTCAAAATCTGAAAAAAGACCTCAGATGACCTAGAGTCTCAAGTCAGTGTCACTTACAGTGGTTTGTTCTGCTGACTCTTCAAATAGATTTTTTTAAGGAATATGGGGGTCATTACAACATCAGCGGTAAAAGCCGCTTACCGCCGTGCAGAAGACCGCCAATACACCGCCGCAGAATTCCGCCACAGCTATTATGACACACATCTTGAATTCCGCCGAAATTCAGATACCCACACAAGTCCGCCACACCAAAGGACAGTGGAAAACTTGCGAAAACAAAACCTCCACCTCCACGCCAACAGAAACACGCCCATGCCATCACGACACACGAATCCACGCAGCGATCTTTCAACCGCGCTATTCCATTGGCGGTACACACCGCCGCGCTCAAAATACACACACATCTCCAAAACACCGCCACATTGGACAATTCCAAATACATACACCTGATACACATACCACTCCCACATACCCAACACAATATAAAACACACACCCACATCACCCACAAACCCCTACGACCACAATTCACGACCAAAGGCCAGAGAGACAGAGAGCACAGCATCTGAGAACCCCACCACACAGAGGCACACAACACCATCACACATACAACATTACACGCACAATACACCACACACCACTACACATTACCACACACATCAAGACTGACACCACCCCACACATCACCCACACCACCCCATGTCACACCAAAGACACCCCCGGTTTTCCGAGGAGGAGCTCATGGTCATGGTGGAGGAAATCATACGGGTAGAGCCACAGCTATTTGGCTCACAGGTGCAGCACACATCCATAGCCAGGAAGATGGAGCTATGGCGCAGAATAGTCGACAGGGTCAACGCAGTGGCACAGTATCCAAGAAATAGGGAGGACATCAGGAAGAGGTGGAACGACCTACAGGGGAAGGTGCGTTCGGTGGTCTCCAGGCACAACATCGCGGTACAGCGGACTGGCGGCGGACCCCCACCTCCTCCCCCACAACTAACAACATGGGAGGAGCAAGTCTTGACCATCATGCATCCAGAGGGCCTCAGAGGAGTCGGTGGAGGAATGGACACTGGTAAGTCTAATCTTAACTATCATATCCCCCACCCTACCTGCATGCTATCACACACCCCCACCCACATCCCCTCCCCTATCACTACAACTCCTCACTAATGTACCAATAACACAAACCACCCATCCCAACACCAAGCCCTGCATGGCACAACTAAGCATGGTCACCCCTCACCAAAGCATGCTCACTGCACATACCATAACAACCCCCTAATCATCATCACACAAACCCCCACACAGGAATGCTTGCACTGGGGTACACACCCACCCACCCATTGCACACCATTACACACACACATGCAATAATCATGATCTTATGTCCCTGCAGGACCACTAAGGAACATCACCACACCGAGGGTCCAGACAACTCCACTCCACCCACAGAAGAGGCCCACAGTGACGATAGCAGCTCTGCCCTACTGGATCCTGATGACCAGCCCGGACCATCGTGGGCCTCGGGACAGTCGGTTCCCCTTGCACAGGCACCGCCCAACACTGACCTTCCACCCTCTGGTAACACAAGCACAGCACCCACTCAGCGGGCCCATACCTCCGTACCCAGGACACGTCAATCAGCGGTGTGTCCACCACTACAGGGAACCCAGGATAACCCACCACCCCAAGAAAATCAGGGACCTGGGGGCAGTGGTAGTGGGCACACGGTCCAGGGGACGGAGGCACAGGAACACAGGGTAACTGGGAGGGCTTCTGTGCGACAGGGGGTGGACAGGCCAAGGGAACCCACTCTCCACGAGGCCCTCTCCTCCATCCTGGGGGCATACCACCACTCCCAGGAGACGATGGCTACGGTCCTGGCCAAGTTTCAGGAGACCCAGCGCCTGCAGGAGGAACAGTATTTGGGGTTCAGGGAGGAACTCAGGACCATCAGCTCCGCCCTGGGCACCATCGTAGGGGTGCAGAAGGACATACAGAACACCATGAGGGACAACGTGGCACTCCAAGGGGCCCCTGACACTAGCATGGACGATGAACTGCCCACCACCACAGGACGCCCCGCCACAGGACCACCACACCAGCACCCCACCCCCTGCAGACGGACAACCACCACGCAAACGGTCCCTGTGATCCAGGAACAGGACAGAGCAAGATGGCAAGACCCCCGCCAGGAAATGAGACACCCTGATTGTCCTCCCACTGTCCCACTTTGTTACCCTGTCCATACTTAAACTGCCCCATCTCCACTTCCTATGCCCATATGGGCAGTGCACCTGTGTGACCAATGGACTGGACTCTGCCATGGACATTCCTCCACCGTCCCCCATCACCATATTACAACCCCACTCCATTTTTGAGCACTTCAATAAACACCCTTGAACCACAAAAAAATCTGGAGTCGGTGTGTGATTTTGAAAATATGTATTATCAATGACCGTGTCATAATGCGTTTCCAATTGTAAAGCCAACATACCTATGTCACACATCACAGGTCCTTGAAGGATGCAAGCAGATGACACACGTTGGTAACCACACCTGTGAAACCGTAATAGAAAGTTACAAATCAGTGACCAAATACTGCTATTAAATGACATACAGGATAGAGGTAGACGTGTGAAAGTTAATTGAATGGTAAAAATGAATATGTTCTCACCTGTGTGTCACTGGAAATATTGCTGTATGACTGACTCCCTGTTGTCGATGTCTTCTTCCTCAGCTTCCCCCTCATCACTGTCCACAGGCTCCATAGGCTCCACAGGCTCCACAGCTGCCACAACACCGTCATCTGGACCATCCTCCTGCAGAAAAGGCACCTGGCGTCGCAAAGCAAGATTGTGAAGCATTGAGCAGGCGATGATGATCTGGCACACCTTTTTCGGTGAGTAGAATAGGGAACCACCTGTCATATGGAGGCACCTGAATGTGGCCTTCAGGAGGCCGAAGGTGCGTTCGATCACCCTCCTAGTCCGCCCATGGGCCTCATTGTAGCGTTCCTCTGCCATGGTCCTGGAATTCCTCACTGGGGTCAATAGCCAGGACAGGTTGGGGTAACCAGAGTCCCCTAATAGCCACACCCGGTGCCTCTGGAGTTGACCCATCATATAAGGGATGCTGCCATTCCGCAGGATGTAGGCGTCATGCACTGAGCCAGGGAACATAGCATTTACCTGCGAGATGTACTGGTCTGCCAAACATACCATCTGTACATTCATCGAATGATAACCCTTCCTGTTCCTGTACACCTGTTCACTCCTGTGGGGGGGTACCAGAGCTACATGGGTCCCATCAATGGCACCTATGATGTAGGGATATGTCCCAGGGCATAGAAGTCACCTTTCACTGTAGCCAAATCCTCCACCTCAGGGAAAATGATGTTCTCCTTACGTGTTTCAGCAGGGAAGCCAACACTCTGGACAACACATTGGAAAACATAGGCTGGGACATCCCTGATGCCATGGCCACTGTTGTCTGAAAAGACCCACTAGCAAGGAAATGGAGCACTGACAGCACCTGCACGTCAGGGGGGATTCCAGTGGGATGGCAGATTTGTGACATCAGGTCTGGCTCCAACTGGGTACATAGTTCCTGAATAGTGGCACGGTCAAACCTGTAGGTGACGATTAAATGTCGCTCCTCCATTGTCAACAGGTCCACCAGCGGTCGGTACACCGGAGGATTCCACCATCTTCTCAAATGTCCCAGCTGACGGTGCCTAGGAAGGACAACAGCGACCACAGAGTCAACAAATTCCCAGGTATGTACCCACAGATACACAGAACAGGACACAAAACATTTCCTGTATGTGTGTTGAGTGTAGGCCTAGCTATGTGTGACGCAGTAGTAAATGAAGCCATGTGGGCCCCTGAAATGGCGGCTGCCTGACCTCTAAACTGGGACAATGGGAATGTGAGGTCACTGCGCTGGCGTTGTACCCCGTCGCGGTAGCCGGTCGTAGACCACGGCGCAATGCTGCATTGGTTAACATTGGACCCTATGGGTCCCAGGAGCCAATGACGAAGTGCGCCGGCGGTGATGATACGCACCGCCGCGGACATCACGCCATTTTCTATCTGCTCAATCACTCGATACCTGATCTTTGACAGGAGAGGACCTACACTGTATGTGCTGCTGTGACCTCGGTCTGGAAGAGACAATGGCTGCTGCGTCTGGGGAAAGGGCCCCTGCCTTCACTGCTCAGGAGTTGGAGAGGCTAGTCGACGGGGTCCTCCCCCAGTTCACGCTACTCTACGGTCCTCTAGACCAACAGGTAAGTACACAGGGAGCACGTTGTATGGGCTATGCCTGGGTGGAGAGGGCTGGTTGTTTGAGGGAAGGGGGCAGAGTACAGTGAACATGAAGGATTGTGTATGCATGTGCCACATGGCAAGGGTAGGGATGGGGGCCACTCACATGGCCGGTGCAGTTGCTAATGACTTCTCTTGTTCCCTTGTGCATGTCATGTAGGTCAGCACCCACCAGAAAAAGGACATTTGGCGTGCCATCCTCAAGGACGTCCGGACCCTGGGGGTCCACCAGAGACGGGGCACCCACTGCCGGAAAAGATGGGAGGACATTCGCCGCTGGAGCAAGAAGACGGCGGAGGCCCAGCTGGGGATGGCCTCCCAACGTGGGAGGGGTGCCCGTCGCCCCATGACCCCCCTGATGTTCCGGATCCTGGCGGTGGCCTACCCGGAGTTGGATGGGCGCTTGAGGGCATCACAGTAGACACAAGGGGGTGAGTACACTCTCATTCTGGGGATTTGGCGCGCAGTTGAGGGGTCTGGGTGGGGGAGGATGGCTGTGGGTGTACCTAGGCCTGGCAGAAATACGTAGGCTAGGCCCCTCCGTAATGCAGGGCATGTGGCACTCCACCCCACCTCAGTAGTGGGCCAAGTACAGGTATAGGTGCCCCTGTGGCATTCATGTTTGCAGATGTCCGCCATAGCCATGTAGGGCAGATCTGTCAACACCAGGACAGTGCGCGCTCAACGGGCATCTAGAATGCAAAAACCCAACACTCGCAAGATAATGTAATTTATGCATTGTGATGATATGTTATTGTTTAACCTTTTGCATTGCAGAATTCCATCCAAAAGATTAATTTTTAAGGTGCTTATAAATACTGTACATTTGCAATGTATGGCTGCAGACATTCAGAATGAGTTACGGTGTGGCAGGGTGTGGTCCCTTTCCAGGGCCTTTCAGAGACTTTCCCTGAAACATGCCTGGGCGTGGTTCTAGGCGGGGCCAAGACTCTATAAAAGAGAGTCAGCCCAAATCCCAGTGCTCACTATTCAGAGGCCCCGGTGCAGAGCAGCAGCTTCTTCCTGAGCTCCTGTCCCGGCGGCCTATTTGGATTTTCTAGTCTTCTGCACTCATCTCTCATTGGTGATCACTGTTTCCAGGCGGTAAGACGGTGTTTGGACATTTCCCAACACCGTAATTGAGAATTTTCATATTCTTGATTTTAATTCTTAAATGAATAACAGATTACTTGTGCACTACCATTTTTTGACATTTACATGGTGGCATTTGAATCGACAAGACGCGCAATTCTTTCCCTGAGTGCTTTTCATGTTGTTCATTGTGCGCTACCATGTCTTGATATTTGTATGGTGGCATTTGAATCGGCAAGACGCGCAATTCTTTCCTCGTGTATAAATAATGTAAATTACTGTGCGCTACTATTCTAAGACATTTTCTTGGTAGCATTTCAAGTTGACACGTTGCATGATTTATTCCTTGAATCTATGCTGTGTGATTTCATGGTGCACAATCCTTTATGGTGTTTAATACTCATATAAAAATCTGCAATGTGCGCAATTCACTTCCCAATGTTTTTTTCTGAGATGAACACAACAATACCAGAATTCTAGATGTAATGCTGTGTGTTCCTGATATGTATTCTTAAAAGGAGATTTATATGGTTGTTTAGAAATTGCTCAGAGTGTTTCCTGATTCCCATGCTAAAGAAAGTACTCAAATCTGAAAGTCCTATTTAACTTTTCCTGTTTCCTCCTCAGGTATTCGGTCATCTAAAGCCTAGTCAGTTTTAGGACTATTCTAGGGTTGTTCATGTTTTTTTGGAAAAGACGAAGCTTAGAGTTGTAGCATGGTACTGAATTCATGAGATGTAATTTTGATGTTGTGTTTTAACCTTTTGCTTCCTACAGGTCTCCTTCCCAGCTGTTCCCGTCCTAATCCCCTTTTCCCCACTTGGACTCTCTTGGACTCTGTGATAAATCTAATCAGAGTATTGGAGCTGTCTTGTGGTGGAAGTGTTGGGAACGTGCACAGACCCCGAGGATCTGGTGACTCTGACAGAATAGTGAGCCCACGAATTATTATCCTCCTGGTTTCTGTATGTTCTCAGCATGGCCACACTGGACGAGCTAGTCAAGGCTATCACCCAGCTCCAGTCAGAAGTGGTATCATCAAAGGATTTGACCAATAGTCTAGCTGAGAGGGTGAGTCAGTTACAGAATAAGGTTGAGAAGAAAGAACAAAGTCCCACAGGTGTGTCTTGGCCAGGTACTTCTTCTCAGACTTCTGGAGGTAATCCGACTAACATTTCCCTCAATGTTCCTTCAGCCATTCCTTTAGCTCCCCCAGAACGCTTCTCAGGTGATCCCTTGAAAGCGCAATCTTTTCTGGTTCAAGTGGAACTTCACTTCACCTGCAGACCACATACTTTCCCCGATGCCCAGTCTAAAGTAGCTTTCTTGTTGTCATATCTGTCTGGAGATGCAGCTACCTGGGCTATTCCTCTTGTGCGTAAAAATAGTCCCCTGTTGTACAACTGGAAATTTTTTGTTCGTGAATTTGAGAGAGTTTTCGATCGTAGAACTGTAACACAGTCAGCAGATCGTGAATTATTAGACTTACGCCAAGGGAATCAGGAATTAGGGGGTCATTCTGACCTCGGCGGTAAAAGGCTCTTACCGCCGGTCAGAAGTCTGCCATTCTACCGCCGCGGCCGCGGTAAACCGCCACGGTCATTCTGACCCACAACTGCCAAACCGCCAAAAACCCGACATCCACGGAAGGCCGCCCTATCAGCGGTCAGCGATAAACTGGAGATGACCAAACCTCCACCGTCACGCCAGCACAAACACGCCCATGCCATTACGACCCACGAATCCACGCAGCGGTCTTTTAACCGCGGTATTCCATTGGCGGTACACACCGCCGCAGTCAAAATACACACACCTTTACAAAACACAGCCACATTGGACAATTCGAAATACACACACCTGATCCACATACACACACCACACCCACACATCCAATCAACTATAAAACACACACCCACATCACCCACAAACCCACACTACTCGAAATTCGGAGAGAAGGCGAGAGAGAGAGAGAGAGAGAGAGCACAGCTATCGCAAACCCCAACACACAGAGGAACACAACATCATCACCCACGCTACATCCACGCACACAACACCACACACCACCACACACACCACACTCATCACCACAAACACCACCCCACACCACCCCATGGCACCCCAAAGACACCCCAGGTTCTCGGACCAAGAACTCAGGGTCATGGTGGAGGAAATAATAAGGGTAGAGCCCCAGCTATTCGGCACACAGGTGCAGCACACCAAAATAGCCAGGAAGGCGGAGCTATGGCAAAGGATCGTCAACAGGGTCAACGCTGTGGGACAGCATCCCAGAAACCGGGAAGACATCCGAAAGCGCTGGAACGACCTACGGGGGAAGGTGCGGTCGATGGTGTCAAGACACAACATCGCTGTGCAGAAGACTGGCGGCGGACCCCCACCCACTCCACCCGAATTCACATCATGGGAGCAAGAGGTCTTGAACATCCTGCATCCTGAGGGCCTCGCTGGAGTAGGCGGAGGAATGGACTCTGGTAAGTCTAATCCCAAATACTTCACCCCCCCAACCACCAGCATGCCAACCCGCACCCCCACCCTAACCCCCAACCCCCAACCCCCCAGCACATATCCTCCCTGCCAATGTCTCACCAGCACAACCCACCCAACACAACACCAATCCCTGAATGCCAACACAACCAATTGGACACCCATCACCCAAGCATGACCACTGCACATACCCATCCCCCCCCCCAAACCACCCTCACAACTCCCCCCACAAGGGAATGCCAGCACTGGGGGACAAGGGCACCCACAAATCGCACGCCATGGCACACACAGAAGCAATAACCATACTCTTTTACCCCTGCAGGGCCCGAACGCCAACACACCGGCCAGGAGGGTCCAGATTTGTCCATCCCACCCCCTGAACAGGCCCCCAGTGATGACAGCAGCTCTGTCGACCTAGAACCTGATGACCAGCCCGGACCATCGGGGACCTCTGGACAGTCGGTTCCCCACAGACAGACACAGGCCACAGCAGACCCAACCCCCTCTGGGAATACCAGCACAGCTCCCACCCAGCGGGCCCATGCCACTGTCTCCAGGACGCGTCAATCAGCGGTGTGTCCACCACTACAGGGCACCCAGGCTGACCCACCTCCCCAACAACAACAGGGACCTGGGGGCAGTGGTAGTGGGCACACCGTCCAGGGGACAGAGGCCCGGGGAAACAGGGCAACTGGGAGGGCTGCTGTGCGAGAGGGGGTTGACCGGCCCAGGGAACCCACTCTCCAGGAGGCCCTCACCACCATCATGGGAGCATACCACCGCTCCCAGGAGACGATGGCGACGGTTCTGGCCAGGTTCCAGGAGATCCAGGCACAGCAGGAGGAACGGTACATGGGGTTCAGAGACGAACTCAGGAACATCGGTACCGCAATGGGGACCATCGTCCTGGCCCTCAACCAGATAGTCACCACATTGCGGGACCATGTGGCACCCCAAAGGGCCCCTGTCACCAGCCCGGACGACGAACAGCCTACCACCTCCGCCGGCGCAAGTGGACAGGAGGCCCCCACACCACGACAGGCCACCAAAACCCCACCTCCTGCTGAAGATCAACCACCCCGCAAGCGGAACCTGAGATCACACAAGAAGACAGAGTAGGATGCCAAGACCCCCGCCAGCCGAAGATACCCCCTGATGTCATCCCACTGTCCCACATTGTCACCCTGTCCAACCTTGAACTGCCCCTGCTCCATCCTTCCACAGGCATATGGGCAATGCACCTGTGCTACTGAGAACTGGACTCTGCCATGGACATTACTCCACCCCCACCCATCACCGTTTTACTATCATGGACCTATACGCAGCACTTAAAATAAATCACCAATTGCACTTCTAATGTCAGGAGTCTGCTTGTATTCTTTACAAATGTATTACACATAACGGTGCAATAATGTTCATTTACATTGTGATGACAACATACCAGTGTCAATAAGCATTAGTCCATGGGCAAACAAAGCAGAAGTCACGCTGTGGGTCATACAGCTCTGAAAAGGGAAGGGAAAGTCAAAAATCAGTGAAAAGGAACTGGGGGGAAACACAGAAAGTAGAGATGCAGGAGGCCAGAAGTAAATGTAAAATGGCGTGGGTGATTCTTACCTGGGTGCTACTGAAAATACTGTTGTATAACTGTGTCCCTGTTGTCCGTGTCGTCCCCGTCGTCTTCCTCCTCTTCACTCTCCACAGGCTCCACAGCTGCAACAACACCACCATCTGGACCATCCTCTTGCAGGAAAGGCACCTGGCGTCGCAATGCAAGATTGTGAAGCATACAGCAGGCCACGATGATCTGGCACACCTTCTTTGGTGAGTACATGAGGGATCCCCCTGTCATATGCAGGCACCTAAACCTGGCCTTCAGGACCCCGAAGGTCCATTCTATAATCCTCCTAGTTCGCCCATGTGCCTCATTGTACCGTTCCTCTGCCCTGGTCCGGGGATTCCTCACTGGGGTCAATAGCCAAGGCAGGTTGGGGTAACCAGAGTCACCTATTAGCCACACACAGTGTCTCTGTAGCTGTTCCATCACATAAGGGATGCTGCTATTTCGCATGACATATGCGTCATGCACTGACCCAGGGAACTTGGCATTTAGATGGGAGATGTACTGGTCAGCCAAACAGACCACCTGGACATTCATCGAATGGTAATTTTTTCTATTTCTGTACACCTGCTCACTGTCTTTTGGGGGTACTAAAGCCACATGGGTCCCATCAATGGCACCAATAATGTTGGGGATATGTCCAAGGGCATAGAAATCACCCTTCACAGTGGCCAAATCACCCTCCTCAGGGAAAACAATGTAGCTCCGCATGTATTTCATCAGGGCAGACAACACTCTGGACAAAACCTTAGAAAACATAGGCTGAGACATCCCTGATGACATGGCCACTGTTGTCTGAAAAGACCCACTTGCCAAAAAATGGAGTACTGACAGCACCTGCACTAGAGGGGGGATCCCTGTGGGTTGGCGGATGGGGGACATCAGGTCTGGCTCCAGCTGGGCACACAGTTCATGTATAGTGGCTCGGTCAAGTCGGTATCGAAGTATAATGTGTCGTTCTTCCATTGTCGACAGGTCCACCAGCGGTCGGTACACGGGAGGATTCATCCTTCTCCTCCCAAGTCCCAGCGGACGGTGCCTAGGAAGGACAACATGGAGCACAGAGTCAAGCAACCCACAGGTTCGTTCCCACAGCTTGCACAGTACACGAATCGCTATGCATTGAAAGGCTTGTATGAGTGGCAATGCAAGGCCTAGGCCTGTGTGACGCAGTAGAAATCATGCCATGTGGGCCCTTGAAATGGCGGCTGCCTGACCTGTGAAGTGTGACAGTGGGATGTGAGGTCACAGCGCTGGCGTGGCACACTGTGGCGGTAGGCGGTCGAAGACCGCGGCGCAAAGCAGCATTGGTTAACATTGAACCCTATGGGTCTCAGGAGCCAATGACGATGTGCGCCGGCGGTCGCGGTACGCACCGCCGCGGGCGTGACCGCCATTTTCTAACTGCTTAATCACTCGATACCTGATCATCCACAGGAGAGGACCTATACTGCAAGTGCTGCTGTGACCTCAGTCTGGAAGAGACAATGGCTGCTGCGACTGGGGAAAGGGCCCCTGCCTTTACTTCAGAAGAGTTGGAGAAACTTGTGGATGGGGTCCTGCCCCAGTATGCGCTACTCTACGGTCCTCCAGACCAACAGGTAAGTACACTGGGTGCACGTTGAATGGGCTATGCCTGGGTTGTGTATGGTGGATGTAAGATGGTGGGGTGGGGAGCGAATGAGGAGTGCAAGGCACGACAGATGGGAGCATGTGCCACATGGCAGGGTTGGGGGGGGGCAATCACATCTAACATGCAGAAAAATGTTGACAATTCCTTTCCCACCCTGTACATGTCAAATAGGCCCATCAGAAAGTCGACATTTGGCGTGCCATCGCCAAGGAAGTCCGGGCCCTGGGGGTCCACACAAGACGGGGCACCCACTGCCGAAAGAGGTGGGAGGACATCCGCCGCGGGACCAGGAAGACCGCCGAGTCACTGCTGGGGATGGCCTCCCAACGTAGGAGGGGTGCCAGTTGTACCTTGACCCCCCTGATGTCCCGGATCCTTGCGGTGGCCTACCCCGATTTGGATGGGCGCGTGAGGACATCACAGCAGACACAAGGGGGTGAGTATCAGCACATTCTGCTATCTTTACACGCAGTGGAGGCGTCTGGGTGGGGGAGGAGGGCTGTGGGTGACATTAGGCCAGGGCGCTTTCTGTAGTGTAGTCCCCTCCTTTAGGCATGGCCCTGTGCCCCCGCCCCCCACCTCTGTAGGGTGCCAAGTACAGCAATCCATTGTCCAGCATCACCCATGTGCGCATATGTTGTCCATAGACCTGTTGGCCTAGTCACAAGTACTGAGTAGTGTACCCCGATTGCGCGGCGTAGTGCATGAGGCTCCTGTGTCTGTCCTCTCCGCCATCGGTGTTGACAATGCATGCACTCAACCTGTTTTTATTTCTCCCCCCACCCTGTTTCTTTATCTTCTTGTGCATGTGTGCATTAGCATCATCAGGCGGAGGAGAATTGGCACTGGAGCACGAGGGAGCTGCAAGTCACAAGGCCCCGGTGGGCCATGGTACAGACACCGAGGTCACCAGTGATACGGAGGGCGAGAGGAGCACCACTACGGGGACCCGTGGTGACACCAGCGACACCGACACGTCCTCGGAAGGGAGCTCCCTAGCGGTGGCGGCAACATCCAGGCCCCCCGCCTCTACAGGTACAGCCGCCACCCAGCGCACCAGCTCCGCCCTCCCAGCAGCCCCTCAGCCTTCGCTCCGTGCCTGCTCGCCCAAGAAGGCGGGCATCTCCTTCTCCCCAGGCACATCAGGCCCTGCCCCTGTTACCCCTGCTGCCCTCAGTGCGGAGGTCATTGAGCTCCTACAGACCATCATTGTTGGGCAGTCTACCCTTTTGAATGCCATCCAGAGGGTAGAGAGGGAGGTGCATCGGAGCAATGCATACCTGGAGGGCATTCATTCGGGTCAGGCTGCCCATCAACGATCGTTCAATGCTCTGGCCTCAGCACTGACGGCAGCCATTGTCCCTGTTTCCAGCCTCCCTCTTCTAACTGCCTCCACCCTGTCTCTGTCTCCTGTTCCTCAGCCTATCCCATTCACACCATCAGACCAGCCTGCACACACCTCAACACCCAAGGGCAGCTCATCCAGACATAAGCACCACAGATCACACAAGCATTCACCCAAGCAACACCCAGATGCAGACATGCCAGCAGTCACTACCACCCCTGTGTCCCCCTCCTCCTCGTCTCCCTCCTCCCTCCCTGTGACATCTCCACTCACACCTGCATGCACACCACCATCAGCCAGTACTTCCATCACCAGCACACCCTCCAGTACAGTCCGCACACGTGCAGTCACCACCTCCACTGCCATTTACACGTCCCCTGTGTCCTCTTCCACTGTGTCTGTCACCCCCTCTTCCAAGACACACAAACGCAGGCAGCCACCCACCCAACAGCCAACCACCTCACGACAGCCTACGTCACAAGCACCTGCACCCAAAGACAGCACACCTGACTCTCCTACAACCACATCCTCTTCCTCCACTCCCATACCCACTACACCTACCCTTTACATTGGTCCTAAAAAACTTTACCTCTCCAAACTTAACCTCTTTGCCCCACCTGACCCACCCCCTCCATCTGCTAAGAGTCCCAAGAGCACCTCAGCCACCACCAGCCCTGCTTCAGGTGTCACCATTGTGCACGGGTTTTGGAGTCCACCCTTTCCCAGCACTGACACATCGGCCAGCAGCAAGGGGACAGCCAGCCCCCCCCCTGGAAAGAGGACCCGTAAAATCAGGGGCCGCCGCGAGAAGACTGACACGGCTGCCCCCAAGGAGCAAAGTCCTGGGCCGTCACCTGCCACAACATCCAGGGGAGGCAAGGGCCAGCGAGCCTCATCGAAGGAGGGCAAGGGCAGCAGGGCGGAGAAGTCAGCCAGCAGGGGCGCGGACCAGGAGGGCCCCACAAGCCCCATCCCGGGTGAGAGGGAGGATACCCACGGGCCCAGGAGTCCGTCACAGAAGGGTCCAGCAACTGCACGGTCGGAGGGCGACTAAGCAGGGAGTCCTGACCAGGTCTGGCTCCCTTGAATGACTGGACAAGCACCGCTGAAGAGGGCCCCGCCGTACAGAAAGGCACCGCTGAAGAGGGCCCCGCCGTGCAGAAAGGCACTGCTGAATAGGGCCCCGCCGTGCAGAAAGACACCGCTGAAGAGGGCCCGCCGTGCAGAAAGGCACCGCTGAAGAGGGCCCCGCCGTGCAGAAAGGCACCGCTGAAGAGGGCCCCGCCGTGCAGAAAGACACCGCTGAAGAGGGCCCCGCCGTGCAGAAAGGCACCGCTGAAGAGGGCCCCGCCGTGCAGAAAGGCACCGCTGAAGAGGGCCCCGCCGTGCAGAAAGGCACCGCTGAAGAGGGCCCCACCGTGCAGAAAGGCACCGCTGAAGAGGGCCCCGCTGTGCAGAAAGGCACCGCTGAAGAGGACCCCGCCGTGCAGAAAGACACCGCTGAAGAGGGCCCCGCCGTGCAGAAAGGCACCGCTGAAGAGGGCCCCGCCGTGCAGAAAGGCACCGCTGAAGAGGGCCCTGCCGTGCAGACAGACACCGCTGAAGAGGGCCCCGCCGTTCAGAAAGGCACCGCTGAAGAGGGCCCCGCCGTGCAGAAAGGCACTGCTCCGCTGGGCCCTGCCGTCTCAAGCACCGCTCCGCTGGGCCCTTCATCTCAAGCACCGCTCCGCTGGGCCCCGCCGTCTCAAGCACCGCTCCGCTGGGCCCCGCCGTCTCAAGCACCGCTCCGCTGGGCCCTTCCTGTCAAGCACCGCTCTGCTGGGCCCTTCCTGTCAAGCACCGCTCCGCTGGGCCCCGCCGTCTCCTGTCAGGCACAGCTCCGCTGGGCCCTTCATCTCAAGCACCGCTCCGCTGGGCCCTTCATCTCAAGCACCGCTCCGCTGGGCCCCGCCGTCTCAAGCACCGCTCCGCTGGGCCCTTCCTGTCAAGCACCGCTCCGCTGGGCCCGCCGTCTCAAGCACCGCTCCGCTGGGCCCTTCATCCTAAGCACCGCTCCGCTGGGCCCCGCCGTCTCAAACACCGCTCCGCTGGGCCCTTCCTGTCAAGCACCGCACCGCTGGGCCCTTCATCTCAAGCACCGCTCCGCTGGGCCCCGCCGTCTCCTGTCAGGCACCGCTCCGCTGGGCCCTTCATCTCAAGCACCGCTCCGCTGGGCCCTTCATCTCAAGCACCGCTCCGCTGGGCCCCGCCGTCTCAAGCACCGCTCCGCTGGGCCCTTCCTGTCAAGCACCGCTCTGCTGGGCCCCGCCGTCTCAAGCACCGCTCCGCTGGGCCCCGCCGTCTCAAGCACCGCTCCGCTGGGCCCTTCCTGTCAAGCACCGCTCTGCTGGGCCCCGCCGTCTCAAGCACCGCTCCGCTGGGCCCCGCCGTCTCAAGCACCGCTCCGCTGGGCCCTTCCTGTCAAGCACCGCACCGCTGGGCCCTTCATCTCAAGCACCGCTCCGCTGGGCCCCGCCGTCTCCTGTCAGGCACCGCTCCGCTGGGCCCTTCATCTCAAGCACCGCTCCGCTGGGCCCTTCATCTCAAGCACCGCTCCGCTGGGCCCCGCCGTCTCAAGCACCGCTCCGCTGGGCCCCGCCGTCTCAAGCACCGCTCCGCTGGGCCCTTCCTGTCAAGCACCGCTCCGCTGGGCCCTTCCTATCAAGCACCGCTCCGCTGGTCCCTTCCAGTCAAGCACCGCTGGCCCATTGGCAGTCCTGGTTCTGTGTCGGGCAGGCCTTCACGACGCACTCTGCCCACCATGTCTCCTCCATGACCAGTGGTCTCTGTAATCCACATGATGGACTGTGGCTTTGCACTCCCCAGGATGTAACAGTGGGCAGCCCACCCACTGTAGTGAGTTGTGAGACTGTGGCTTTGCACTCCCCAGGATGGCACAGTGGGAAATCCACCCACTGTAGAGACTTGGGAGACTGTGGCTTTGCACTCCCCAGGATGGCACAGTGGGCAATCCACCCACTGTAGAGACTTGTGAGACTGTGGCTTTGCACTCCCCAGGATGGCACATTGGGCATGGTGGACCCTTCGTGGATCTGGCGTCGTGGACTCTTGTTGCTGAGGTGCCCCCCCTTCCCTTCCCCCTGAGGTGCCTGTAGTTTTGTCATCTGATGCCCCAGCAGTGTTCTCTCCAATGGACTCAGGTCTCCTGTGTGGGCTTTGCCCATGTGTCGATACACTTTGGCCCACGGACAGTGGCAATTTATGTGACTGTGCAGGACTTATTGCCTATGTTTATCGGTTTCGCAATGTTCTTACTTGATTTTTTACAATTCATATTGCTATTTTACCATGACTTCAAAGAACCTCTTATTTACATAAATGTTGTTTCTCACTTTAATTATGTCTTTGCATTATTCCGGGGGGTTTGGGTGGTGTCACTGTGACTTGGTGCTCTGCATTGGTTTGGAGATAGTTGGGGGGGGTGAGTCGCATATGTGTGTGCCCGTAGCCTTTCCTCCTCCCCCCCCATGTATCGTAGGTGCAGTACTCACCATTGTCGTCTGCGCCGGCGTTCGTACTCGTGGTAGATGAGCAGGTAGACAATAGCTGGTAGGATGTTTAATTCGGGTTCCATGCTGTCCTCCGTCCTCGTGGAGTGTGTATAGGTGAGCGTTTTCCCGTTCGTAGTCTGTTTCCGCCGTGTTTTTAATGGCAGGGCTCCCGCCCCGGAAAAGGTGGCGGATTGGTGAGTTGTGATAGGGTGGGCGGTGCATTGTCTGCCGCCTGGCTGTTGGCGGTGACCGCCGCGCTGTTTGTCTGTCCCGCCGTGGCGGTCGGAGTGTTAAAGTGCCGGCCTGTGTTGGCGGTTCCCGCCAGGGTCAGAATACCTTTTTTTGGACCGCCAGCCTGTTGGCGGGTTAGCCGCCGCTTTAACACCGACCGCCATGGTTGGAATGACCCCCTTAGTGTCATATTTAGCCAACTTTAATCGGCTGGTCGCTGAGACATCCTGGCCTGAAGAAAAAACAAGTGGCCTTGTTTTACAGGGGACTCAAAGAGGAGCTAAAAGACATCTTAGCGCAAATCAACCCACAACCTGCAAACTGTCAAGATTTAATAAACCTTGAGGCTTGATCATCGTTTAAATGAACGAAAAGGAACGCGTAAAAAGACTGAAAAATATTCTTGGCATGCTCATGATAACAAAGGCTCAAGAACTCCGAGAGAAAGAACGCCGGAACCAATGGAAATTGGAACCATCAGGAGACCTTTGACCAAAGATGAAAAGGACCTACGCAGAAAAAATGGCCAATGTCTCTATTGTGGGCGGAAAGGTCATTTCGCCAAAGATTGTCCAATCAAAACAAAGAGCAAGCGAGGCCCAGTTCAGAAAGTTGCAACCAATGCATCAGTTGAGTCGGAAAATCTAAAGCACCCAAGTTGCAGAGAAGGGTTGCTCTTGGGTGTCACCGTGGATCCTTCACAATCCAAACATCTAAAATTGGGAATAAGAGTTCAGGTCAAGAAAAAGACCTATTTCAAGAAGGCTCTAGTCGACTCTGGGGCTACCGGAAACTTTGTTGACGCCCAATTGGTTCGTGCATGGGGGATCCCATGTATTGGAAAGAAGACCCCAGAAACCATCCAGGCAGTTGATGGAAAACTCTTGACTGGAGGTCCGATAACTCTTCAGACTGTCCCCTTGACAATAATTTGTGAAGGTAAAAATCAAAGAAAGAAACATAAAGAGGAACTCATCCTTGACGTGATCCATGCTCCCCAGTATGGGATCATCCTTGACTTGCCATGGTTAACTCATCACAATCCAGAGATTAATTGGGCAGAACGAAAATCGTGTTCTCATCAGTGCTATGTAAAGAACATTGTCTCCAAAGGACTCAAGAATCGGAAGTTCGCCATTCTTACATAGCTACCGCCGCAGAGAAAGCAGTTCAGTTGCCCAAACAGTATTCGTCTTAAGAAGATGTATTTGATGAGAAGGAAGCAGAGAACTTACCTCCTCATAGATCTTATGACTGTCAAATTGATCTAGTCCCAGGGGGGATACTTCCCAACTGTTGTGTGTATGCCCTGTCAGAACATGAAAATCAACGTTTGGTTGGTTTCATCCGCCCCTCTAAGTCTCCCACAGCTTCTCCTTTGTTTTTTGTTCCAAAAGCGAACGGAGAGCTTCAATCTTGTATCGACTATAGGGGCTTGAATAAAATCACCATCAAGAACAAATATCCTTTGCCTCTAATTCCGGTCTTACTGGAACAAGTAAAGAAAGCAAAAATCTACACGAAGCTTGATCTTCGAGGTGCTTACCATTTGGTCAGAATGAGAGAGGGTGGCGAATGGAAAACTGCATTAGAAACAAGATATGGCCTTTTTGAATACACCGTCATGCCTTTTGGTCTGTGCAATGCTCCAGCAGCATTTCAATTTTTCTTAAATGACGTTCTTAGAGAGTACCTCGATATCTTTGCCATAGTTTACATTGATGACATTTTGATCTACTCAGACAATGAGAATGAACATGTTCAACATGTCAAGAAAATTTTGGCAGCCCTTCGTAAACACCATTTATATTGCAAGCTAACCAAGTGTGAGTTTCATGTTACCACAGTTGAGTTTTTAGGGGTTATCCTTACCCCTCAAGGTATGGTGATGGCAGAAAGGAAAGTAAAAGCCATATCTGAATGGCCCATCCCAAAGACTGTTCGTGATGTACAATGTTTCCTGGGCTTTGCAAATGTTTACCGGAGGTTCATCAATCATTTCTCCCAGACAGTGGCTCCAATTACTAAGTTATTAAGAAAGAAAGAAAAATTTGTATGGTCCCCAGAAGCAGACCAAGCCTTTTCAACTTTGAAAGAAGCTTTCTCCACTGCCCCAGTCTTGACTCATCCAGATGCGGATCGACCTTTCATAGTGGAAGCTGATGCTTCAGATGTGGCGATAGGAGCAGTCTTGTCACAACGAAACAAAGACACTGGTCAGCTTCATCCTGTAGCTTACATGTCTTGGAAGTTGAACGAAGCTGAACAGAACTATGTCATTGCTGAAAAAGAGCTTCTGTTGATTTGCGACGCCTTTAAAGAATGGAGACATCATTTGTTGGGAGCTAAATATACTGTCCCAGTATATACTGATCATCGCAATCTTTAATTCATGAGTTCTGACAGACTTTTGACTCCTCGGCAATTACGCTGGATGCTGTTTTTTGCCTAGTTTGATTTTGTGGTAACCTTCCGGCCTGGTAAAGATAATCGCAAAGCTGACGCCTTGTCCCGCCAAGAGTCTACCACATTGCCTGCAGTTCAATCCTCCAGAGCTATCATTGCTCCTGACAAGGTCCTATGTATCATAAAAACAGAAGATTTCTTTGAAGACATCCGCAATTGATTCACTGTTGAAAAATGGCAGGCGTGGGCCCAAGCAGATCCGAAAAGATCAATCAAGCAAGGATTACCCTTTCACGATGCTCGTTTGTTCGTGCCCACTACCAAACTTCGCAAGATAGTGTTTCATTGGTTGCATGTTATACCTACAGCAGGTCACCCTGGTACTCCTAAAACTCTTGAATTAATCCAACGCTATTTTTGGTGGCCTACCTTAACAAAGGATGTAAAAACAATGGTAAACAACTGCGAAGTCGGTGCTCGCACTAAAACAAGTCATTCAAAACCGAAAGGGTTGTTACACCCACTCCCAACCCCAAGTCGTCCGTGGGAACACATCTCTTTAGACTTTATTACAGGTCTGCCAGTGGTTCAACAGCATTCAGTAATTCTGGTGGTAGTAGATAGTCTCACGAAATATGGACATTTCATTGCCTGTAAGAAATTACCCACCTCTAGTGAACTGGCAACTATCTTACTGAATAGAGTGGTTCGTTATCATGGACTGCCAAAAGTGATCCTCTCCGATCGGGGATCGCAATTTGCCTCCAACTTCTGGAAGACATGGTGTAAAACACTCCAAGTGACATCTACCCTATCTACTAGCCACCATCCTCAAACAGATGGTCAAACGGAGAGACTAAATCAGACTTTGAAGCAATACCTACGTGCTTACGCTGAAAAAGCACTAAATTCATGGACATCAATGCCCTGGTTAGCTGAGTTAGCCTACAACAACTCCTTCCACACTTCTACTGGCGTTACACCCTTCTTTGGTTTGTTTGGCTATCATCCTGACACCTTGCCCATCACAATTCCTCAAGAAAGTTCTCTCACTCCAGCTGTGTCAGAAATCATTCAACATTTGCATCAAACTCAGAAATCGATTCAACAACATTTAGAAAAAGCCCAAAAAAAATACAAAAAGCATTATGACAAGAAACATTGTGAGGGACCGCAACATCAACCTGGTGACAAAGTGTGGCTTTCCACAAAACATATAGGTGGTCATTCCAACCTCGGCGGTAAAAGGCGCTTACCGGCGTTCAGAAGACCGCCATAACACCGCCGCGGTCGCGGTACACCGCCACGGTCATTCTGACCCACAACAGGCAAACCGCCAAAATACAGACATCCACAAAAGTCCGCCACACCAAAGGCCAGCGAGAAACTGGCGATGACCAAACCTCCACCGTCACGCCAACAGAAAAACGCCCATGCCATTACGACCCACGAATCAATGCGGCGGTCTTTCAACCGCGGTATTCCACCGCGCTCTAAATACACACACACTTACAAAACACAGCCACATTGGACAAATCGAAATACACATACCTGATCCACATACACACACCACTCCCACACACCCAATACAACATAAAACACACACCCACATCACCCACAAACCCCCACTCCTCGAGATTCGTGAACACGCACTGAGAAAAGAGAACCGAGCACCCAGACGCGCAATTCACTGTCACCCTGCAATATTACCACGCACTTCAAACAACACACCAATACACAGCACCACACTTAGCACCACACAATCCACCCCACACATCACCCACACCACCCCATGGCACCGCAAAGACACCCCAGGTTTACTGACGATGAACTCAGGGTCATGGTGGAGGAAATTGTACGGGTAGAGCCACAGCTCTTCGGGACACAGGTGCAGCACACCACCATTGCCAGGAAGATGGAGCTATGGAGCAGAATAGTCGACAGGGTCAACGCTGTGGGACAGCACCCAAGAAATAGGGACGACATCAGGAAGCGGTGGAACGACCTACGGGGAAGGTGCGTTCCATGGTATCCTGGCACAACATCGCGGTGCAGAAGACTGGTGGCAGACCCCCACCTCCTCGCCCAGAATTTACAACATGGGAGGAGAAGGTCTTGGCGATCCTGCATCCTGACGGCCTTGCAGCAGTAGGCGGAGGAATGGACTCTGGTAAGTCTAATCTTAACTACTTCATCCCCCCATCCCACCAACATGCCAACTCATACCCCCACCCTCACCCTCACCCCCATCACACCTACTCCTTGCAAATGTCTCACCATCACAACCCACCCATACCAACACCAAGCCCTGCATGTGACCACAAAGCAGGGACACCCATCACCTAAGCATGCCCACTGCACCCCCCCCCCCCCAAACCACCATCACAAAAGTCCCCACAAGGGAATGGCAGCACTGGGGTACACGGGCACCCACCCATTCCACGCTATGGCACACACAGAAGCAATAACCATACCTTTATACCCCTGCAGGACCCGAACGCCACGTCACCGCGCAGGAGGGTCCACAAATGTCCACTCCACCCCCAGAAGAGGCCCACAGTGATGACAGCAGCTCCGTCTCCCTGGATCTAGATGACCAGCCCGGCCCATCGGGGACCTCTGGACAGTCGGTTCCCCTCAGACAGCCACAGCCCACAGCAGACCTTCCCCCCACTGGGAACACCAGCACAGCACCCACCCAGCGGGCCCATACCTCTGTCCCCAGGACACGTCAATCAGCGGTGTGTCCACCACTACAGGGAACCCAGGTTAACCGACCACCCCAACAACAACAGGGACCTGGGGGCAGTAGTAGTGGGCACACGGTTCAGGGGACAGAGGCCCAGGGAAACAGGGGAACTGGGAGGGCTGCTGTGCGACAAGGGGGGGACAGGCCCAGGGAACCCACTCTCCACGAGGCCCTTTCCTCCATAATGGGAGCATACCACCACTCCCAGGAGACGATGTCCACGGTCCTGGCCAGGTTTCAGGAGATCCAGCTTCTGCAGGAGCAACAGTATATGGGGTTCAGGGAGGAACTAAGAAACATCTGTTCCGCCATGGGCACCATCGTAGTGGCACTGAATCAGGTAGTCACCACATTGCGGGACACTCTGGCACCACAAAGGGCCCCTGTCACTAGCATGGACCAAGAACTGCCTACCACCTCCGCCGGCGCTAGTGGACAGTAGGCCCCGACACAAGACCAACAGGCCACCAGAACCCCACCTCCTGCAGAAGGAGAACCACCCCGCAAGCGGGCCCTGAGATCCAGGAAGAAGACAGAGTAAGATGCCAAGACCCCCGCCACGAAAGGATACCTCCCTGATTGTCATCCCACTGTCCCACATTGACACCCTGTCCAACCTTAAACTGCCCCTGCTCCACTTTCCACAGGCATTTGGACATTGCACCTGTGATACTGATAGTCTGGACTCTGCCATGGACAATCCTCCACCATCACCACTCACCGATTTGCAACCACCCACCAATTTAGAGCACTGTAATAAACACACTTATTGCACAAAACAATCAGGAGTCTGGCTGTTATTTGGAACAAATATATTAGATATGACCGTGCCAAAATGCTTATTTTCATTGTGATGCCAACATACCAATGTCACACAGCTGTAGTCCATGGGGAAACAAAGCAGATGTCACGCAGTGGGGCCCACAGCTCTGCAATCTGAAGGGAAAGTCACAACTCAGTTACCATACACTGGGGGAAAAGGACAGACAGTAGAGAGGTAGTAGGGGTTAAGTAAATGTTATATGCCGGGGGGGATTCTTACCTGTGTGCCTTTGGAAATACTGCAGTATTACTGTGTTCCTTTTGTCTATGTCGTCCTCTTCGCCTTCCTCCTCTTCACTCTCCCCAGGCTCCACAGCTGCTACAACACCACCATCTGGACCATCCTCCTGCAGAAAAGGCACCTGGCGTCGCAAAGCCAGGTTGTGAAGCATACAGCAGGCCACGATGATCTGGCACACCTTCTTTGGTGAGTACATTAGGGATCCACCTGTCATATGGAGGCACCTAAACCTGGCCTTTAGGAGGCCGAAGGTCCGCTCTATCACCCTCCTAGTACGTCCATGGGCCTCATTGTACCGTTCCTCTGCCCTTGTCCGGGGATTCCTCACTGGAGTCAGTAGCCATGACAGGTTGGGGTAACCAGAGTCACCAATTAGCCACACACGGTGCCTCTGGAGTTGATCCATCACGTAAGGGATGCTGCTATTCCGCATGATGTACGCATCATGCACTGAGCCAGGGAACTTGGCATTAACATGGGAGATGTACTGGTCAGCCAAACAGACCATCTGAACATTCATGGAATGATAACTCTTCCTGTTCCTGTACACCTGTTCACTCCTGCTGGGGGGGACCAAAGCAACATGGGTCCCATCAATGGCACCAATGATTTTGGGAATATGTCCAAGGGCATAGAAATCACCTTTCACTGTAGCCAAATCCCCATCCTCAGGGAAGACGATGTAGCTCTGCATGTGTTTGAGCAGGGCAGACAACACTCTGGACAACACCTTGCAAAACATGGGCTGGGACATCCCTGATGCAATGGCCACAGTTGTTTGAAATGACCCACTTGCTAAGAAATGAAGTACTGACAGAACCTGCACTAGAGTGGGGATCCCTGTGGGTTGGCGGATAGGTGACATCAGGTCTGGCTACAGCTGGGCACACAGTTCCTGTATAGTGGCTCGGTCAAGCCTGTATGTCAGTATGACATGTCTTTCCTCGATTGTCGACAGGTCCACCAGCGGTCTGTACATGGGAAGATTCCTCCATCTCCTTGCATGTCCCAGTGGACGGTGCCTATGAAGGACAACAGCGAGCACAGAGTCAATCAAACCACAGGTACGTTCCCACAGCTTGCACATAACACGAATCCCTATGCATTGTATGGCTTGTATGAGTGTCGATGCAAGGCCTAGGTATGTGTGTCGCAGTACAAATTCAGCCATGTGGGCCCTTGAAATGGCGGCTGCCTGACCTGTGAAGTGCGACAATGGGATGTGAGGTCAATGCGCTGGCGTGGGACACCGTGGCGGTAGGCGGTCGAAGACCGCGGCGCAAAGCAGCATTGGTTAACATTGAACCCTATGGGTTTCAGGAGCCAATGACGATGCGCGCCGGCGGTCGCGGTACGCACCGCCGCGGTACGCACCACTGCGGGCGTAACCCCCATTTTCTATCAGCTTAATCACTCGATACCTGATCTTCCACAGGAGAGGACCTACACTGCAAGTGCTGCTGTGACCTCGGTCTGGAAGAGACAATGGCTCATGCGACTGGGGAAAGGGCCCCTGCCTTCAGTGCGGAGGAGTTGGAGAAACTTGTGGATGGGGTCCTCCCCCAGTATGCGCTACTCTACGGTCCTCCAGACCAACAGGTAAGTACACTGGGACCATGCTTTGTGGGCTATGCCTGTGTTGAGTGGGGTAGATGAAAGATGGTGGGGAGGGGAGCGATAGAGGCATGCATCAAACGACAGATGGGAGCATGTGCCACATGGCAAGGGTGGGGATGGGGGGCCACTCACATGGAGCATGCAGAAGGTGATGATTATACTTCTCTCCCTGTACATGTCACATAGGTCAGCGCCCACCAGAAAATCGACATTTGGCGTGTCATCGCCAAGGACGTCCGGACCCTGGGGGTCCACAACAGACGAGGCACCCACTGCCGGAAGAGATGGGAGGACATCCGCCGCTGGAGCAGGAAGACAGCGGAGGCTCGGCTGGGGATGGCCTCCCAACGTGGGAGGGGTGCCAGTCGGACTCTGACCTCACTGATGTCCCGGATCCTGGCGGTGGCCTACCCCGATTTGGATGGGCGCGTGAGGACATCACAGCAGACACAAGGGGGTGAGTACACTCTCACTCTGGTGACTTTGCTCGCAGTGGAGGTGTCTGGGTGGGGGAGGAGGGCTGTGGGTATCCCTAGGCCAGGGCGATTTCTGTAGGCTAGGCCCCTCGGTAAGGCATGGCCCTGTGTCCCCACCCCCCACCTCTGTAGGGTGCCAATTACAGGTATTCATGGCCCTGTGTCATCTATGTGTGCAGTTGTCATCCATAGGCTTGTAGGCCATGTCCCACGGATTGCGTAGTGGACCCCACGTGCGCGGCGTAGTGCAGGGGGCTTCTGTGTCTGTCCTCTCCGCCAACGGTGTCGCCAATGCATGCACTCAACATGTCTTTATTTCCCCCCCCCCTTTTTTTGTGGTCTTCCTGTTCATGTGTGCATTAGCATCATCAGGCGGAGGAGAAGTGGCATCGGAGCATGAGGGAGCTGCATCCCACATGGCCCTGGAGGGCCATGCAACGGAGTCCGAATATACCAGTGGGACGGAGGGCGAGGGGAGCTCCACAGCGGGGACTCGTGCTGATGTCAGTGACAGCGACTCGTCCTCTGAAGGGAGCTCCCTTGTGGTGGCGGCAACATCCGTGCCCCCCGCAACAACAGGTACAGCCACCACCCAGCGCACCAGCACTGCCCTCCCACCAGCCCCTCAGCGTTTGCCCCGTGCCCGCTCACCCAGGAAGGTGGGCATCTCCTTCGCCCCAGGCACCTAAGGTCCTACCCCTGTCACCCCTGCTGCCCTCAGTGAGGAGGTCATTGACCTCCTGAGGACCATCATTGTTGGGCAGTCTACCCTTTTGAATGCCATCCAGGGTGTAGAAAGGGAGGTGCACCGGAGTACCTGGAGGGCATTCATTCGGGTCAGGCTGCCCATCAGCGATCGTTCAACGCTCTGGCCTCAGCACTGACGGCAGCCATTGTCCCTGTCTCTAGCCTCCTCCCTCCAACTTCCTCCACCCAGACCCAATCCCCTGTACCTCTGCCTATCTCAGACACACCATCAGACCAGCCTGCACACACCTCAACACCCAAAGGGAGCTCAGCCAAACATAAGCACCACACATCACACAAGCATTCACACAAGCAACATCCACATGCAGACATAACAACACCCACTGCCTCCACTGTGTCCCCCTCCTCCTCGTCTCCCTCCTCCCTCCCTGTCACGTCTCCACTCACACTTGCATGCACAACATCTTCAGCCACTACGTCCATCACCAGCACACCCACCAGAACACTCCGCACACGTGCAGTCACCACCCCCACTACCATTTACACGTCCCCTATGTCCTCTCCCAGTGTGTCTGTCACCCCCTCTTCCAAACTACACAAACGCAGGCAGCCACCCACCCAACAGCCATCCACCTCACGACAGCCTCCAGCCCAAGCACCTGCACCCAAAGACACCAGACTTCACACTCCTACAACCACATCCTCTTCCTCCACTCCCATACCCACTACACCTACCCGTCCCTCTCTTTCGAAATTGCTTTTCCTTGCCAACCTTAACCTCTTTCCAACAACTCCCCCACCCCGTCCATCTCATAAGACTCCAATCAGCACCTCAGCCACCACAAAACCGGGACCTATAAAGACTGTTTGCCATGGACTGTGGAGTCCCCCACCCTCAAGGGCAGGCAGTTCAGCTAGGAGCCGAGGCACGGCCAGCCCACCCCCGGAAAAGCATCCGAAGATTGCCAGTGCCCGGCGCGAGATGCCAAAGACACCAGGGACCAAAATCCCTACCATGGCTCCGGCAGGAAGTGGGGTGCCACCTGGCATACCGCCAAAGGTGGGAAAGGGCCACAGGCGAACAGAGAAGGGTGGGAAGGGCAGCACGCCCGACAAGTCCGGCAGCAGGCCAGCTGCCCAGGAGGGCCCCACCAGCCCCATCCCAGGTGTGCAGGAGGACACCCACAGGCCCGGTACTGCAGCCCAGGAGGGCCCGCAAGCCACATCCCAGGTGTGCAGGAGGACACCCACAGGCCCGGTACTGCAGCCCAGGAGGGCCCGCAAGCCAACAGACAGATGGGCAGGAAGGCCCCGCCAGCCCCATGTCAGGTGGCGAGTGACATCCATGCCATGGCCGGATCCGCTGACCTGGACACTCATCTCAAGAACCGCTGACCTGGACACTCATCTCAAGCACCGCTGAACAGGGCACCGCCGTCTCAAGCACCGCTGAACTGGGCACCGCCGTCTCAAGCACCGCTGAACTGGGCCCTTCATCTCAAGCACCGCTGAACTGGGCCCTTCATCTCAAGCACCGCTGAACAGGGCACCGCCGTCTCAAGCACCGCTGAACTGGGCACCGCCGTCTCAAGCACCGCTGATCTGGGCACCGCCGTCTCAAGCACCGCTGAACTGGGCCCTTCATCTCAAGCACCGCTGAACAGGGCACCGCTGTCTCAAGCACCGCTGAACTGGGCCCTTCATCTCAAGCACCGCTGAACTGGGCCCTTCATCTCAAGCACCGCTGAACAGGGCACCGCCGTCTCAAGCACCACTGAACTGGGCACCCCCATCTCAAGAACCGCTGATCTGGGCACCGCCGTCTCAAGCACCGCTGAACTGGGCCCATCATCTCAAGCACCGCTGAACTGGGCCCTTCATCTCAAGCACCGCTGAACTGGGCTGTTCATCTCAAGCACCGCTAAACTGGGCCCTTCATCTCAAACACCGCTGAACTGGGCCCTTCATCTCAAGCACCGCTGAACTGGGCACCGCCGTCTCAAGCACCGCTGAACTGGGCCCTTCATCTCAAGCACCGCTGAACTGGGCCCTTCATCTCAAGCACCGCTGAACTGGGCACCGCCTTCTCAAGCACCGCTGAACTGGGCCCTTCATCTCAAGCACCGCTGAACTGGGCACCGCCTTCTCAAGCACCGCTGAACTGGGCCCTTCATCTCAAGCACCGCTGAACTGGGCCCTTCATCTCAAGCACCGCTGAACAGGGCACCGCCGTCTCAAGCACCGCTGAACTGGGCACCGCCGTCTCAAGCACCGCTGATCTGGGCACCACCGTCTCAAGCACCGCTGAACTGGGCCCTTCATCTCAAGCACTGCTGATCTGGGCACCGCCGTCTCAAGCACCGCTGAACTGGGCCCTTCATCTCAAGCACCGCTGAACAGGGCACCGCCGTCTCAAGCACTGCTGAACTGGGCACCGCCGTCTCAAGCACCGCTGATCTGGGCACCGCCGTCTCAAGCACCGCTGAACTGGGCCCTTCATCTCAAGCACCGCTGAACTGGGCCCTTCATCTCAATCACCGCTGAACTGGGCCCTTCATCTCAAGCACCGCGGAACTGGGCCCTTCATCTCAAGCACCGCTGAACTGGGCACCGCCGTCTCAAGCACCGCTGAACTGGGCCCTTCATCTCAAGCACCGCTGAACTGGGCACCGCCGTCTCAAGCACCGCTGAACTGGGCAACGCCGTCTCAAGAACCGCTGGCCCATTGGCAGAAGGGGCAGGCCCTCATCTGTGTCGGGAAGGGCTGCACGAAGCACTCTTGGCACCAGTCCCCCTCCAGAACCAGTGGAGACTGTCATACACTTGTCAGACTGTGGCTTTGCACTCCCCAGGATGGCACAGTGGGCAACCCACCCACTGCAGAGACTTGAGAGACTGTGGCTTTGCACTCCCCAGGATGGAACAGTGGGCAAACCACCCACTGCAGAGACTTGAGAGACTGTGGCTTTGCACTCCCCAGGATGGAACAATGGGCAAACCACCCACTGCAGAGACTTGAGAGACTGTGGCTTTGCACTCCCCAGGATGGAACAGTGGGCAAACCACCCACTGTAGAGACTTGAGAGACTGTGGCTTTGCACTCCCCAGGATGGAACAGTGGGCATGGAGGCCCCTTGTGGATCTGGCGTCGTGGACTCATCTGGCTGAGGTGCCCCCCCCTTCCCTTCCCCCTGAGGTGCCTGTAGTTTTGCTATCTGATGCCCCTGCAGTGTTCTCTTCATTGGTGTCAGGTATCCTGTGCGGGCTTTGCCCATGTGATTTGGGCCCAGTGGTCCACGGACAATGCCTGCAAAAATTATCGGACTTTTAATATTTATGTATATAATAGTTTTAGATGTGTGATATATTTATAAGCCAGTAATACAATATATTCGACAGTTGATGATCATTTCCTTTTGTCTTCGCATTCTTCTGGGGGGTTTGGGGGTGTAACTGTGATGTATTGCTATGCATTGATGTGTGTGTTGTAGTGGGTGAGGGTGGGGGTGGGTGTGTCGCGTATGTGTGTCCCCGTAATTTTTTCCCTCCCCCCTCCCCTGTGCCGTAGGTGCAGTACTCACCGTTGTCTTCTGCGCCGGCGTTCATGCTCCTGGTAGAGGAGCAGGAAGACAATAGCTGGGAGGATGTTGAGTTCGGGTTCCATGCTGTCCAGATTCCTCGTGGGGTGTATGGAGGTGAGCGTTTTCCGTTCGAAATGGCTGTTTCCGCCGTGTTTTTATCGGCGGGGCTACCACCCCGGAAAAGGTGGCGGATTGGTGGGTTGTGATAGGGTGGGCGGTACTTTGTCTCCCGCCAGTCTGTTGGCGGTGACCGCCGCATTGTTTGTTTGTCCCGCCATGGCGGTCGGAGTGTTGAAGTGGTGGTCTCTGTTGGGGGTTTCCGCCAGGGTCTGAATTCAATTTTTTTTACCGCCAGCCTGTTGGCGGGTTGGCCGCCGCTTTAACACCGACCGCCAGGGTTGGAATGACCCCCATAGACTTCAAGAAGAAGCACATGTTCAACCTCAAATTTATAGGTCCTTACACTGTTCTTCAGCAAATCAATCCTGTGACCTATAAACTACAATTGCCAAAATCATTACGGATTCATCCAGTGTTCCATACTTCCCTCTTAAAAAGGGCAGTCCAAAAGGTCCACCTTCATCCAGCTCCTGTTCTAGTACAGGGGGAAGAAGAATATGAAGTCAAGAAAGTGTTGGACTCTAAACTGAGAGGGCGTAACCTATGGTACTTAATCTCATGGAAAGGTTATGGCCCTGAAAGTAATTCATGGGTTTCCACATCTGATGTTCATGCTCCAGTACTTGTGAGACGCTTTCATCGTCTCAATCCAGATAAACCAGGCCCTAGAGCACGCCTGGGAGAGGGGAGTACTGTCAACACCAGGACAGTGCGCGCTCTACGGGCATCTAGAATGCAAAAACCCAACACTCGCAAGATAATGTAATTTATGCATTGTGATGATATGTTATTGTTTAACCTTTTGCATTGCAGAATTCCATCCAAAAGATTCATTGTTAAGGTGCTTATAAATACTGTACATTTGCAATGTATGGCTGCAGACATTCGGAGTGAGTTAGGGTGTGGCAGGGTGTGGTCCCTTTCCAGGGCCTTTCAGAGACTTTCCCTGCAACATGCCTGGGCGTGGTTCTAGGCGGGGCCAAGACTCTATAAAAGAGAGTCAGCCCAAATCCCAGTGCTCACTATTCAGAGGTCCCGGTGCAGAGCAGCAGCTTCTTCCTGAGCTCCTGTCCCGGCGGCCTATTTGGATTTTCCAGTCTTCTGCACTCATCTCTCATTGGTGATCACTGTTTCCAGGCGGTAAGACGGTGTCTGGACATTTCCCAACACCGTAATTGAGAATTTTCATATTCTTGATTTTAATTCTTAAATGAATAACAGATTACTTGTGCGCTACCATTTTTTGACATTTACATGGTGGCATTTGAATCGACAAGACGCGCAATTCTTTCCCCGAGTGCTTTTCATGTTGTTCATTGTGCGCTACCATTTCTTGATATTTGTATGGTGGCATTTGAATCGGCAAGACGCGCAATTCTTTCCTCGTGTATAAATAATGTAAATTACTGTGCGCTACTATTCTAAGACATTTTCTTGGTAGCATTTCAAGTTGACACGTTGCATGATTTATTCCTTGAATCTACGTTGTGTGATTTCATGGTGCACAATCCTTTATGGTGTTTAATACTCATATAAAAATCTGCAATGTGCGCAATTCACTTCCCAATGTTTTTTTCTGAGATGAACACAACAATACCAGAATTCTAGATGTAATGCTGTGTGTTCCTGATGTGTATTCTTAAAAGGCGATTCATATGGTTGTTTAGAAATTGCTCAGAGTGTTTCCTGATTCTCATGCTAAAGAAAGTACTCGAATCTGAAAGTCCTATTTAACTTTTCCTGTGTCCTCCTCAGGTATTCGGTCATCTAAAGCCTAGTCACTTTTAGGACTATTCTAGGGTTGTTCATGTTTTTTTGGAAAAGACGAAGCTTAGAGTTGTAGCATGGTACTGAATTCATGAGATGTAATTTTGATGTTGTGTTTTAACCTTTTGCTTCCTACAGGTCTCCTTCCCAGCTGTTCCCGTCCTAATCCCCTTTTCCCCACTTGGACTCTCTTGGACTCTGATAAATCTAATCAGAGTATTGGAGCTGTCTTGCGGTGGAAGTGTTGGGAACGTGCACAGACCCCGAGGATCTGGTGACTCTGACAAGATCCCAGCAATTGCATCAGTAGAGGCCAAGAGCACGGCGTAGTGCAGGGGGCTGCTGTGTCTGTATTTTCCGCCAACGGTAGCGGTAAGCCATGCACTCAACCTGTCTTTCTTCTGTCGTCCCCTCCCCCTTTTTGTGCTCTCCCTGTTCTTTTGTGCATCAGCATCATCAGGCGGAGGTACAGTGGCACCGGGGCACGAGGGAGCTGCATCCCACATGGCCATGGAGGGCCACACCACGGACTCAGAATGCACCAGTGGGACGGAGGGCGAGGGGAGCTACACGTCGGTCAGCGGATCACCAACCAGCGACACTGACTCGTCCACTGATGGGAGCTCCCTTGTGGTGGCGGCACCATCTGTGCCCCCCACTTCTACAGGTACAGCCGCCACCTCCCCTACCAGCACCGCCCTCCCAGCAGCCCCTCAGCGTTCGCCCTGTGCCCGCTCACCCAGGAGGGTGGGCATCACATTCGCCCCAGGTACCTCCGGCCCAGCCCCAGTCACCCCTGCTGCCCTCAGTGAGGAGGCCATTGACCTACTCAGGTCACTCACTGTTGGGCAGTCTACCATTGTGAATGCCATCCAGGGTGTAGAAAGGCAGTTGCAACACACTAATGCATTCCTGTAGGGCATTCATTCTGGTCAGGCTGCCCATCATCGAACCCTGCAATCTCTGGCCGTAGCACTGATGACAGCCATTGTCCCTGTCTCTAGCCTCCCCCTTCCAACTTCCTCCACCCAGACCCAATCCCCTGTACCCCAGCCTGTCCCAAGCACACCATCAGACAAGCATGCATACACCTCAACACCCAAAAGTAGCTCAGGCAAACATAGGCACCACACAACCCACAGGCACACACACAAGCATCACCGACATGCAGACACACCAACATCCACTGCCTCCACTGTGTCCCCCTCCTCGTGGTCTCCCTCCTCCCTCCCAGTATCGTCTACACTCTCACCTGCATGCACTACATCTACAGGCACTAGGACTCGCACTAGAACACCCAGCACCACATCCCGCTCACCTGCACACACCACCCCCACTCCCATTTACACATCCCCTGTGTCCTCTCCCAGTGTGTCCGTGACGCCCCCTCCCAAAGTACACAAACGCGGGCACCCACACACCCAACATCCATCCACCTCACGACATCCTCTAGTACCTGCACCTGCACCCAAAACACCTAAAGTGACACCTCCTACAACCGCCTCCTCTTCCTCCACTCCCAGACCCCCTCTAGCTACCCATCCCAGTGTTCGTCAGAAACTGTCCCTCAGCAACATTGAACTCTTTGCCCCCCCCACCCCTCCAAGTCATCAGACCCGTCATAGCGCCTCAGCCAAAAAGGCTCCAGTACCAGTGGTGCGTGTTCAAGGTGTGTGGAGTGCACCAGCCACCAGGGCAGGCAGTGTGACACGGAGCCAAGGCACTGCCAGTCCACCCCCTGTAACGAATCTAAAGTTGGAAAGTGGCAGACGGGACCGGGTGAAGACTCCTGGAGGAAAAACTCAGCTGTGACTCCTCCAAAGGTCGGAAAGGGCCAGAAGAAGTCTGCACAGCCTGGTGTGAGCAGCACGGCGGAGAAGGGCGGCATCCTTCCAGGCGGGCGGGACGCCACCGCCAGCACCGTCGTCACTGGTCAGGAGACCACCGCCGGAGTCATTGCCCAGGAGGGCCCAAGTATCGTCACTGGTCAGGAGACCACCGCCAGAGTTATTGCCCAGGAGGGCCCAAGTATCGTCACTGGTCAGGAGACCACCGCCAGAGTCATTGCCCAGGAGGGCACAAGTATCGTCACTGGTCAGGAGACCACCTCCAGAGTCATTGCCCAGGATCGTCACTGGTCAGGAGACCACCACTAGAGTCATTGCCCAGGAGGGCCCAAGTATCGTCACTGGTCAGGAGACCACCGCCAGAGTCATTGCCCAGGAGGGCACAAGTATCGTCACTGGTCAGGAGACCACCGCCGGAGTCAGTGCCCAGGAGAGCCCCGGCTGTCACAGCCCCGCTGGGCAATGAGGGACCGTCATGCCACACACCAATGCACAGGTCAGAGATCGCCATGGCAAAGCACCGCTGAACAAGGGAATCACCGCCATGGTGAAGACCGCTGAACAGGGCAAAGCACCGCTGAACAGGTCAGAGACCGCCATGGCAAAGCACCGCTGAACAAGGGAATCACTGCCATGGTGAAGACCGCTGAACAGGGCAAAGCACCGCTGAACAGGTCAGAGACCGCCATGGCAAAACACCGCTGAACAGGGCAAAGACCGCCATGGCGAGCACCGCTAGCCCATGAGCGGCAGGGGCAGTGACGCAACTGGGACCGTCACGGGGAGAGTGATGCACTCTGGGCACCAGTCCCCCTCCAGACCAGTGGAGAAAGGCATCCACTATGTCTGTCCTGCACAGGATGAAGCACTCTGGGCACCAGTCCCCCTCCAGAACCAGTGGAGACTGTTATCCACTTGAGAGACTGTGGCTTTGCACTCCCCAGGATATGGCATTGGGCAACCCACCCACTGTAGAGATTTGAGAGACTGTGGCTTTGCACTCCCCAGGATGTAACAGTGGGCAACCCACCCACTTGTGAGACTTGAGAGACTGTGGCTTTGCACTCCCCAGGATGGTACAGTGGGCAACCCACCCACTGTGGAGACTTGAGAGACTGTGGCTTTGCACTCCCCAGGATACATCAATGGGCATGGAGCCCCGTCGTGGATTTGGCGTGGTGCTGTAATCCAGCTGAGGTGCCCCCCCTTCCCCCTGAGGTGCCTGTTGTATTTCTCTCTGATGCCCCGGCAGTGTTCTCTCCGTTTGTGGACAGGTATCTTGTGTGGGCCTCGCCCATGCATTTTTGGATCAGTGGTGCACGGACATTGAGATGTGCATATCTGCACTACTTCTCGTAATGTATATACTTTTGAATGAGTTTATATATATCTGTATATATTTGACACTTGTATTTTGATACATTACAATGTTTGGACTGATTTCCTTTTGTGTTTGCATCCTTGTGGGTTGTGGGTTGTTAATGTGATGTTTGGAGATGCCTTGGTGTGTGTGTTGTAATGTGCGAGGGTGGGGGTGTTTCGTGTGTGTCCCCCTGACTTTTGCCTCCCCCCTCCCCTATGTCGTAGGTGCAGTACTCACCGTTGTCTTCGCCGCCGCAGACGCTGGTGTTCGTAGATGAGTAGGAATACAAGGGCAGGTAGGATTTGTCATTCCGGCTCTATGGTGTCCTCCTTCCTCGTGGGATGTGTTAAGGTGAGCGTTTTCCCACTGTAAAAGCTGTTTCCGCCGTGTTTTTATCCACGGTGAATCCGCCATGGAAAAGGTGGCGGATTGGCGGGTTGTGATACTGTGGGCGGTACATTGTCTTCCGCCTGTCTGTTGGCGGTGACCGCCGCGCTGCTTGTCTGTACCGCCGTGTCGGGCGGAGTGTTAAAGTGGCTGTCTTTGTTGGCGGTTTCCGCCACGGTCATAATTTCCCTTTTTTGTCCGCCGGCCTGTTTGCGGTATTACCGCAGCTTTAACACCATCCACCAGGGTTGTAATGACCCCCTATGTGTGTACTAATCCATCAGTACTCCTCTTATTGCCTTTTCCTTTCATGTTTTTGCAGTATGTTTGACCTACTTGAATACCAATATCGTGCAAGGTATCATGCTGACAGTTGATCTTGTTGGACAACAGCAACATCACTGCCTGAAATTAACTACATTTTGCTTGTCTTTCCACAGGGCCCCTACCTGAAACTTAATTTCCCTTTGGCACCAAACTCTGAAGGATCAAAGACAGCATATCCACAATGTGGTCAGAATTATTGGTAGATTTTTCTGGAGTAACTGATAGCTCTGAGATTGTGATTGACTTTATACTGGGGGTGCTGCTCAAGAGTTTCATTGATGTTTTGGGGCACTCAAGGGAGTTGCATTGAGTTAAATGCTTTTAAGTGTTCCAACATTGTATCATTGTCCATGATGATATCTAAATCAGGTAGGGTAACATTTTTGATTGACGAGTTAGCTGGCTCAGATGGAATCTGGACATTGTCTCCTGCTATGTTCTCTGGATGTACTATGCTCTTGCTAGATTCCTTCAAATCTGATACATGTTTTCTCTCTAGAGTTAGGAGGCTGCAAGATGGACTTGGGGCAGCATCACGTTTTAAAAAAGGTTGGAATTAAAGCTAGGCCTTTCAAAGCACGCAGGTGTTGTGCTTTTACTCCTTGAGGAGTGGATTCAGTCTTCTGGCATGTTCTTATAAAGATTCGCTTTCCTGTTTGTAATTTTCTTGCTGTCATTATTCAAAATAATGACCGTGTCATGCAGTGTAGATTAAAGAGGGTAGTACTCCCATAGTTACTTTTGGTTCATAAACAGAGACAACAATCACATTTATAGAATAGTCCTCTGACAGAAATCTCAAGCTGCACCTGAAGTCACTATTGCACAATCTACCCATCGGCAAAAGAATCTTCACAGTTATTTGAGACCCTCTGTCTCTTCAATCTTCAATGTACAGAGCACAATTGGAGACTTCAATTGCTGGCAGAACCAAAGCATGTGAAATGTCTGTAACCCAGGTCATGAACTCCTGAGAAGACACTATGCTAGAAAAGGGATTGTGGGACACAAGCGCGCCTGACTGCTTCTGAGATTATCGCAGCGTGGAGAAATGAACCACAGCTATTTCAAAGAAATAATACAATTCCAATAGAGGTTTCCTCAAAAACATTAAACACATTGACAGTCATTAATAATAGGGAAATGTGAGAGGACCATACTTAAACCAATGAATTTTGGACGGATTCATGTGATTACTTTTGTGTTGGTAGCCTCTATGCTCTCCAGTCTCCACAATTGCCACACGTCATGCTTCCCAGTCGTTAATGGATAGGAATGGGAATCAATGCTCCTTGCCCAGGGCAATGCTTGACTCAGAAAGCTTAGTTGAGTTTGATCCACAATCCTCCTGGCTCACAAGGACTCAGGTCCGCCTGGAGAAATCTACCAAACCCAGACATTTCTCAAAACTAGAAACCTGGGCGAGCCCAAGGGAATATGGCTTGCTTTCATTCCCCATTTTCTTGCAGAGAATCCTCTACAACCCTCAAAATTTGTCAGCACAAATTTTCATCACCCAGGGCTTTCCTTAGTCTCCTGATAAAAATGATACCTCACTTGTGTGGGTGCCCAAAGTGGACTCAGCCTAAAAACATGTAAAATGAGAAACTGAGGGGGAATTAAAGTGGGTCCAAAAGGGCAGCTTTTTTTCATATGTGGAAAGGCTGGTGGAAAGTCAGTGCCGGAGGCCACATGGGGGACCCTGCTCTGCCCATGCAAATGGCATGGGCAGTGCAGAGCCCCCCGTCCAGCTCCATCGAAATGTGCACTATCTGCACTGCATACTGATGGTGTTGGTGTGCTGTGGTATTGTCCTCGGCTCCCTTAAAGGGGCCAAGGCCTAAATTGTAGCACTGTTCCCGCCGGTCAGCTGAAATGCATAATACAATGTTCTCAATGGTCAGTCCAGCGGGAACATTGTAATTTTCTCAGGGTTATGCCACTGGTATGACAAGACATCCTCACTGCAAGTTTGACAGTCAGCTCGTCTGACCACCAAATCCCTGATGAGGCCCTGTAGGTTTTTCCAGGTGTAAGTGTACCCAAGTCCAGAAAGTGCAGGAGCTTGTCATTGCAAGTGGGACAATATTGGGAGTTAGCCAAGCTCTCTTGGCCCATATGTAAAATCAAAACCAAAAAAGAGTCAAATGTTCTCTTGATTGCCATTAGGATGAGATGCTTTAGTCTGTGAGGAGGGCAGAAAGACTGTTACCCCCTTCAGTTGGGGTGGGGGGCATATCCATGCCTATGGTGGTGGGCAGCCCTCGCCCCTCTATTTTCTTTTTTTATTCCCTGGTGCCTAGTGAGCTCTCTGCCCCCCTAATGGGCATATCAGGGGTAAATAACCCATCTGGCCTTAGGAGGGCAGAAATACATTTTCCCTATTTATTTGGGGTGGAGACATGGACATGCCCCTAGCCCTTTTTATAAAAATATATTCTTCCCTGATGTCTAGCGGGCCTTATACTCCCTGGGGGACAAATCAGGGGTAATAAGCCCCATCTTTCCCCCGGGGAGGGGCCAAAAAGACTGTAGCCTTTTTGGAGGGATAGTGGCATTGCCAATTCCATTCTGGGCAGCCTCCACCCCTATCTGGTGGGTGGGGTGGTAATAACCCCATCTGCCTCCTGGTGGGGCAGAAAGACTGTCCCTATTTGTGTTTGGGAGGAGTGGGGGCACTGTCATGCCCATTTTGGGCAGTCCCCACCCTTTCATATTCCCAAAAAAATTCCATGGTACTTAGTGGGCTACTGCCCCAGTCTGTCCCTCATGGGGGGCGGTGGGAGAAAAACTTTGCTCCCCATTTATATGGGTTGGGGGCATGGCCATGTCCATGGTGGGCAGCCCCCATCCCTCTTTTATTACTTAGAGATAGCCTGTGCTCACCCTCTGGTAGCTTGGCACAGAGCAGTCAGGCTTATCTAAAGAGGCAATGTGTAAAGTATTTGTGAGACACAGGCACACACGCAGCAACACAATGAAAACACCACAAAAAGACTACACACGTGTTTAGTAATATCTGAGTAAAACAAGACCAAAATGACAAAAATCCAATCAGTCAAAGTGGAGATAGGAATTTAAAAAGAATAACCCGAAAATAATGCTTAGAAGTCAATAGCACTAAAATGGAACTTGAGGTTGTGCTATATCGGGGTAAATCCAAAGTTCAGGTTGACCCCGATGGAAGGCAGGCTGCCTACAGGACTCACACGTAACCTGCTGAAAGAGTACCTTAGATGGAGCAAGCATCGACATCAAAGAGCAATGCACAGGTGATGCATTGGTTCTGATCAGCATAGTCAGGTCAATGTGTCATTGTCAAGCCTCGCAGTCAGGTCCCGCATCACTCTGTTGAGATGAATGCAATGAGTCATCATCAAGACGCGCAGCAATGTCCTCAGTTCGTCGCTATGTCCCCATCGAACCTTGCAGTTCTGATCCTACATCATCATTGAATTGCCAGTGCAAGAGAGCTGGAGGGCACTGCATCAGTTCCCTGCGGTGCAAAGGCTCAGATGCATCAATTCTGGCAGAAAAGGCAACTGCAAGCCCATTTCCAAGGATCAGGACTGATTGGCACCTCAGGCAAGGGTAAGACTCACAGGTGGCAGAGTCCAATAGCAAGAGCAGAGTTGCAGGCAGTCTTTGTTGTTTCTGAGACTGTGGGAGAAGATAATTTGGGTCAGATGAGCTGGTCCAGTCCTTCCTCAGCAGGGCAAAGATCAGCAGGCAACAGGGTAGTCCATCAAAGCAGAGAGAAGTCCTTAATAGAAAGCAATCCAGCAGCATGGCACTCCTTGTAGCACAGCAGCCTTACTCCAGGCAGAGTTCTTCCCAGATCCAGTAGTGTACTGATTTGGTAGGGTCAGTGACCCAGTTCTTATACCCAAATGTGCCTGTGAAGCAGGGGTGACTTCGAAGAAGGGTCTTTGAAGTGCACAGAGATCATTTCTTCCTAGCCCTGGCTTCAGGCTACCAGTAGGGGGTAATCAGCCCTGTGTATGTGGGCTGGCACTTCCCTATTCAAGTGTGTCAGCTCCCCTCCACTGTTCCTACCTAGGAAGAGTCATCAATCAATCAATCAATCAATCAAAAAAATGTATAGAGCACGCTACTCACCCGTAAGGGTCTCAAGGCGCTGGGGGAGGGGAGGTAGGGTAGGGAGTGGGGGGAGGGGAGGCTGATTACTGTTCGAAAAGCCACGTCTTGAGGTTTTTTCCTGAAGAGCAGGAGGTTCTGAGTCTTGCGGAGGTTGGTGGGGAGGGAATTCCAGGCCTTGGGGGCGAGGTAGGAGAAGGATCTGCCTCCGGTGGTGGCGCTTTGGATGCTGGGGACTGTGGCGAGTACAAAGTCGGCAGAGCGGAGGTGGCGAGTGGGAGTGTGGAAGTTCACTCTTTCGTTGAGGTAGGTTGGTCCAGTGTTGTGGAGGGATTTGTGTGCGTGGATGAGGATTTTGAAGGTGATCCTCTTGTCGATCGGAAGCCAGTGAAGGGATCTGAGGTGTGAGGAGATGTGTTCATGGCGTGGGAGGTCCAGGATGAGGCGGGTGGCTGCATTCTGCATCCTCTGGAGTTTTCAGTGAGCTTGAGTGTGGTGCCGGCTTAGAGGGCGTTTCCGTAGTCTAGCCTGCTGCTGATGAGTGAATGGGTGGCAGTCTTTCTGGTCTCTATGGAAATCCATTTGAAGGTTTTTCGCAGTATGCGGAGGGTGTTGAAACAGGAGGAGGTGATGGCGTTGATTTGCTGGGTCATGGAGAGGGAAGGGTCCAGGATGATGCTGAGGATGCGTGCGTGGTTTGAGGGCGTTGGTGGGGAACCTAGGGCGGTGGGCCACCAGGAGTCGTCCCATATGGTTTTGTTGGGGCCAAAGATGATGATTTCAGTTTTGTTGGAGTTTAGCTTGAGGTGGTTTGCTGTAATCCATTTCGCGGTGTCGAGGAGTCCAGCGTGGAGGTTGGTTTTGGTGGTGGTAGGGTTTTGGGTGAGGGAGATGATGAGCTGGGTGTCGTCTGTGTAGGATATGATGGTGATTCCGTGTGGTCGGAGGATGTTGGCGAGCGGGGCCATGTAAATGTTGAAAAGGGTGGGGCTGAGCGAGGACCCTTGGGGTCCTCCGCAGATGAAACCGCCCTCATCTCAGTCACAGACGACATCAGAACCCTGATGGACAATGGTGAAACAGTCGCCCTCATTCTTCTCGACCTCTCGGCTGCCTTTGACACCGTCTGTCACCGCACCCTAATCACCCGCCTCCGCTCCACCGGGATCCAAGACCAGGCCCTGGACTGGATCGCCTCCTTCCTCACAAACCGCTCCCAAAGAGTCTACCTCCCTCCGTTTCGCTCAGAACCCACTGAGATCATCTGCGGCGTACCTCAAGGCTCATCACTCAGCCCGACACTCTTCAATGTCTACATGAGCCCCCTCGCTAACATCGTACGCAAGCACGACATCATCATCACCTCCTACGCCGATGACCCCCAACTTATACTCTCCCTCACCAAGGACCCCGCCAGCGCCAAGACCAACCTACAAGAGGGTATGAAGGACGTCGCAGATTGGATGAGGCTCAGCCGCCTAAAGCTGAACTCTGAAAAAACGGAAGTCCTCATCCTCGGCAACACCCCGTCCGCCTGGGACGACTCCTGGTGGCCCACGGCCCTCGGCACCGCACCGACCCCCGCAGACCACGCCCGCAACCTCGGCTTCATCTTGGACCCCCTTCTCACCATGACCAAGCAAGTCAACGCCGTGTCCTCCGCCTGCTTCCTCACCCTCCGCATGCTCCGCAAGATCTTCCGCTGGATCCCCGCCGACACCAGAAAAACCGTGACCCACGCCCTCGTCACGAGCCGCCTGGACTACGGCAACACCCTCTACGCTGGGACCACCGCCAAACTCCAAAATCGCCTGCAACGCATTCAAAACGCCTCAGCCCGCCTCATCCTCGACGTACCCCGCAACAGCCACATCTCCGCACACCTGAGACACCTGCATTGGCTCCCAGTCAGCAAAAGGATCACCTTCCGACTTCTCACCCACGCACACAAAGCCCTCCACGACAAGGGACCGGAATACCTCAACAGACGCCTCAACTTCTACGTCCCCACCCGCCCCCTCCGCTCCTCTGGCCTCGCACTCGCCGCCGTCCCTCGCATCCGACGCTCCACGGCGGGTGGGAGATCTTTCTCCTTCCTGGCGGCCAAGACCTGGAACTCCCTCCCCACCAGCCTCAGGACCACCCAGGACCACTCCGCTTTCCGGAGACTCCTAAAGACCTGGCTGTTCGAGCAGCGATAACCACCCCCTTTGTCCCTAGCGCCTTGAGACCCGCACGGGTGAGTAGCGCACTTTATAAATGCTAATGATTTGATTTGATGATTTTGGTGGCTGTGGAGTGGAAGGGAGGGAGGCGGACTTTCTGGTTTCTTTTGGTGAGGAAGGAGGTCAGCCAGTCTAGGGCCTTGTGTTTAAAACCTGCGTTGTGGAAGTGTGTGCGGAGTATTTGGTGGCAGAATGTGTCGAAGGCCGTGGGGACGTCCAGGACGATGAGTGCGACAGTCTCACCCTTGTCGACTCTGGTTCTGATGTCGTCAGTACATGCGATGAGGGAGGTCTCAGTGCTGTGGTTCTTGTGGAATCCAGACTGGGAGGTGTTGAGTGCGTTGCTTTCCTCTATGAAGTGAGACAGGCGGGTGTTCACTAGTTTTTCAGTGACCTTGGCGGGGAAGGGTAGGAGTGAAATTGGGTGGGAGTTGATGAGGTCATCAGGGTCTGCTTTGGGCTTTTTCAGGAGTGCGGTGACTTCTGCGTGTTTCCAGGAGTCTGGGAAGGTGGCGGCGTCAAAAGGACTGTTGATAATGGCACGAAGCTTGGGAGCGATGGTTGGGCTGGCTTTGTTGAAAACGCAGTGGGCGCTGGGGTCCGAGGGGGAGCCTGAGTGGATGGAATTCATTGTTTTTTCAGTTTCTTTGTTGTTGGTAGGGGCCCAGGTGAGTAGTAGGTTGGGGAGGGTGAATCTTTGCTGATCGTGTCAGTGGTGTGGGTGGTGGATGCGTGTGGTGTGAAGCCGTTGTGTATGTCTAAGATTTTGCGGTGGAAGTGGTTGGAGAGGGAGTCGCAGAGGAGTTATGTGTGCGTGGGGTCGATGTTGCTAACTTTGGGTTTGGAGAGCTCTTTGATGATGGTAAAGAGTTCCTTGCTGTTGTGTAAGTTACTGTCTATGCGTTCCTTGTAGTATGCTCTTTTGGTGGTGCGTATGAGCTGGTGGTGTTTGCGTATGGTGGTTTTGAGGGTGGAGAAGTTGGTGGTTGAGGGTTCCTTTCGCCAAGCTTTCTCTGTTTTGCAGCATTTGCGCTTGGAGGCTTGGAGTTCAGTGGTAAACCAGGGGGCGTTCTTGATGTTGCAGGTGGTGAAGTTTCTTCTAAGAGGGGCGAGTGAGTCTGTGCAGGTTGTGTTCTATTGTGTGAGGTTATGGGCAGCAATGTTGGGGTCATTGGTGTTGGGGGGGCTCTGAGCGAGTTGGGCATTCAGATGTTCTGTGGGGATCTTGTCCCACATGCGGTAGGGTGTGGTGTGTTGGTGGTGGTGTGTGGAGGGTTTGGAGAAGGAGAAGTGGACGCAATGGTGGTCAGTCCAGTGGAGTTCGGTGGTGTGAGTGTAGGTTATGTGGTTGCTCGAGGTGAAGATTGCGTCTAGTGTGTGTCCTGCTGAGTGGGTGGGTGTTGTGACCAGTTGTTTGAGTCCGAGGTTCGTGAGGTTATTTAGAAATTATGAGGAGTTGTGGTCGTGGGGGTTCTCCAGGTGAAAGCTAAAGTCACCAAGGAGGATGTAGTCTGTGGAGGTGAGGGTGTGATGGCTGATGGTGTCAGCGATGGCATCACAGAAGGGGGGGCGAGGACCTGGTGGTCTGTAGATGAGGGTTCCTCTGAGGGTGGTGTTGTCGTTTATGTGAATTAGGAAATGCATGTGTTCTGCACTGTCTAGGGTGTTGTGTCTGTTGGTGGTGACATTAATGGTGTTTTTGTATATAATGGCGACACCATCTCCTGGTTTGTTCAAGGGGTCTCTACAATGGAGTTTGTATCTATCTGGGGTGGCTGTGGCTATGTCTGGCCCAGATGAGGGGTTCATCCAAGTTTCCGTGAGGAAGACAATGTCTGGTGAGTGTGATGTGATAAGGTCCCAGAGTTCGATGGCATGCTTGTGTATGGAGCGGGTGTTTAGGAGTATGCAGTTAAGGTAGTTGTGGTGGCTCTTGTTGTTGTGGTGCGTGATGGTGTTGGTGTGGGGGTGTTAGTGGTGTTGTGGGGTGTGTTGGTGTGGGGGGTATTGGTGTTGCTGTGGGTTGTGGTGGTGTTGTTGTGGAGTGTGTTAGGGTTGTGGGGCTTGTTGGTGTTGGAGTAGGGTCTGTTGGGGTGGGTGAGGACTGTGTGAGAATCTTTTGCGTTGATGTTGTTGTATTTGTTGTGGGAAGCGTTGGGGTTGGTGTGGGGTGTGTGGGTGTTTCTGGTGTTTGTGGGGGAGCAGAAGAACCGGCAGGCATAGAAGGTGAAAGGTCCCTGCGTGTGTTTGAGGTTGGCTTGGGTGCAGATGGGAAGTAGTCCTGGGTTGAGGGAGTGGAGTGTGGTTGTTGAGTAGTGTTGTCTGGGGGGGTCTGGGTTAGTGGGACCAGGGGGACTGGCGCTGGGCGCGGTCCAGGTGTGGACGGGCGCAGACGGGCTTGCCTCTGGCGCGCCAGCAGCACGGGTTTGCGCGGGTTTGCATTTTGCGGAATTTAGAGGATGGGGTGGGAAGGTGGAGCAGCTGGGAGGTGGGAGGGAGGGCCAATGGGAGTGCGAGGGGGGCGGGGCCGCAGATGAGGCAGCGGCAGGGGGAACAGTGACCGGCCGGAGCCGGTAGCAAAAACGGGTGGTGAAAAACAGGCAAAACAAAAGATATACAGGGGCACGGGGGCAGAGACGCACTAAGCGATGAAGCGCAGAAAAAAACACAGAGGGTCAGGACAGATGAGGCTATAACAGAATAGATGCTAAAAACGGCACTATAAACGGCGATACAAATTACAGAAACAGAGAAGGATTACTTATGCAACAAAACCAGGGAATGCCTAACACTAGGCACCAGGGATGAGGTGCAGGCGGGTGCCTGCGGGTGGAGGAGGGCCTCAAACTGCTGTCCAAGAGAAAGTCGTCAGTATCAGGGGCACGGGGGCAGGCTGGTGGAGCCAAGTGAACTCCTGGCCAGAACCTGCAGGATGCAGATGAGTGTTCAGGCACACCTATCCTTTCTGTGTTTGTGGCTATCTAGAGGGAATGTGCAAAGTATAGCTGTCACCCACCCAAATATATATTGGAGACAGGCTGCACAGCACATGCAGCAGTAAGAGCAGAGAAAAAGCCACTTTTCAGAAGTGGCTCTTCTAAAATAGTAATGTTAAATCCAACTTTACCAGTGAAGAGGATTTATCACTGCCATTCCAATTATATGAAACATGCCATAACTACTCATTTCTGATTAGGAATTACAGCTTAAAAGTATATTAAGGAATTCTCAATGCTGGCCTATTAGAGGAGTAGGCCTCAGAGTAGTGAAAAATGACTGGACGTTTTTCACTACCAGTATATATAAAGCTTCTAAGTGCATATACTGACTTTCACTTACATATCACTCTTCTCTATGGCCCCCTAAGGCCTATCATGGGTATGACATATGTAATAAAAGAGGAGTTTAAGGCTTGGCAAGAGGTTTTAAATGCCAAGTCAAAGAGGCAGTGAAATTGCGCACACATGCTCTGACATGGCAGGCCTGGGACAGGTTTGAAATGCAACTTGGATGGGTGACACATTCAGTGCTGCAGGTCCACCAGTAGCATTTAATTTATAGGCCCTTGGTGTAAGGGAAACAACTTTACAAGGGACTGAAAAGTAAATTAAATATGCCAATTGTGAATACACTAGTGATACCTTGTTTAGGGGAGGAGCACATGTACTTTATTACCAGTGAGCAGTGGTAAAATGCTCAGCGTCCTACTACCAACAAAAATATATAGCACACCTTTTCTTCAAGAGGTCCCCATGCCATCAAAACCTCCAGCTGTACCCCTTGCACTGATTCATTTAATTGAAGTCTCTGCCAAGAACATCACTAGCACTCAATCGTTTGCTCCTGGAACCCCAGAGCCTTCTTTAGAATTATTGTGGAGGAAGATTGCTACCTGACTCAGGAGTAGTCATCCTAGAGGTGTCCTGTGTGGAGGTAACAATATCCTTCTCCAAATCCAGGTCTCACTCGACCAGCTCCTCCATCTCCTTCTTCTTGAGCAGTGTTTGCAGCTCACACAGTTGATTAGAGAAGGATTGGATTCTCTGCTTGGAGTGTCCACCAACCTCCACTTGTAGGTGGTTTAGCATCATCATCCAGTGCATTGTGCTAAGTACTTGCAAGAAAAAGACGCAAAGGTTGGTGTACATCAAACACAGTTTTGTGCCTATAGTTCTACACACAACATTAATTGATATTCTTCAGTAAAAAATAAAATAAAGTTAGTAACATGAACACATATGAAATTAAGGATTGATCCTTGTATGAAATGATTATACCTCGACTGAAGGAAAACTGCCTTTTCTGCATTGTAACAATGGATTTTTAGCCTTTAGTTGAACTCTGTTTTACTGATTGTACAATTCTGTGTAGTTTACCCCTGATAACCGGCAGTGAAGTGCCTATGCTCTGCCTTTTAACATGGTTGAATTGGCATAACCCTAGCGTGGCATATTTAACTTACCTAGAAGTTTCTATAATATGGTGAAAGGTGTTCTCAGTAACCTGGAAGGTAAATACCACTAGTGGACTGCAGCCCATGTTGTGCCATTCATTACACTGGCAGTGCAAACTTGATTTCAGGCCTACCATTTTAGCCTGGCTGATGCAGTTTTTAAACCGCATTTCAACCTGTTAAAATAAACCTTTTTGATAGGTCTAAACATTTCTATTAATTTTAAGTGAACCCTAAGGGAGCCTTATAGTCTATAAAGAAGGGTGCATTGTATTTCAAAGTAGAAAAAAAAATATTGTTAAACCTATCTTTAGAGTCACTAGCATCAAACAGCTGTTTTTACCATAGCAAAGTTGAGGATTCCTTAGAGAAACTCTGGGACGTACTATTTCATTTAATAATGCTATATTTGGCCAAAAAAAGCTAGAAATGTAATTTACAAATTCTCTGTAATATTTATTAAAACCCAGTACACTGATGAAGTCAGATGATTAATAAATAATAAAGAAAATGTACTTTTAGAAAGTTACCTTTTCCTTTTTTAAGACATCTGGAGGCTAATTTGTCTTAGCCACTAGCTGCAGCCATCTTAGTACTCAAATGAGAACTGAATGAGGTGTGAAAACTACCCCCAAAGTAAATACAAAGGCCTTGGTGTCGGGAAGTGCTTCTCTTCCTCTGGTAGGATGACCATCTGGGCAGTGACCAGCAACATAATTTACTTCAAAGACGCCTCCCCCATCACATGCTGATGTCTGATATCTGGATGCACCTCTTCATTTGTTCCTTCTTTCCATTCCCAAGAGCTGCTCCTGAGGTACTGAAAACTATAGCCAAGTTTGTTTGGCTGTGCCCCTCGAAAATCTGGAACTTATAATGTTTTTAACTCCAAAGACATCCAGAGGACTATGACTCACTGACCAAGCTAGTCTGACTAAGGTGCACTGCCACTGAGCTGAAGCTCCAGATTTTAAATGCTTGGAGCTTTTTTACATCAGCAAATCTTCTGTAGAGGGACCTGGCAGAGACTGTATCCCATCTCATGCAGCAATCTTTGGCTACAGCCTGTAGCCTTGTTCACTGGAGGAATCCAAGCTCCAAAAAGGTAGGTAGAGGACCTCATTGCTACCTCCAGTATATCGCTCATGGTATTAATGTTGAGTGGGCAAGGTAAACACCAAAGGCTATTGTATTGCAGAAACTGATAGGAAAAAGCATCATACATTCAAGAGTAAGTGATTCTAAATCACTCATAATAATGGTCTGATGGGTTCAATGCAAAATTTGAGACCCGCACAAATTCCTCCCCTGTAAGTTATGACAAGGCCTAACAGATATATCATAGTGTTTCCCTTAAAAAGCCAAGTCTAGGTTCAATAATGTCAGGCCAATTATAACATATTCAACAATTGCATTACATATTGACTTTCTGACCAAGATGCAAATAGGAATGTGTGACAAGTTCAGTTTTTCAATTTATTAAGGTTTAACTTGATCATGAAAGCCACAATATTATTAACAGAACACCACATAATCAATACAATAACAAGTTCTTGAAAATGTTAAAACAAATCATTTCATTCATTAGGCGAGTGATAAAGTACAGTACATCATACCCAGAACAAACCCCATATTTCAAGAACAGTGGTTTCAATAAATGGCAATGATTAAAATGCAGCAGAGATCAGACAAATCGGACATGGGCAAGGTTTTGGGGAAAGACCATACAAAGATCACATACTCTGTCCTCCAGTTTTAAATCTTTCCAGGCACCAGTGACCATGTTTAATGGCAAAATGTTCCTCCTCACCAATAGTACAAAATGACAGACTCCCTTTTCCAAATTCCAGGTTAGATTAGGTTGCAATTGGGGGTTCAATACAAGTAGAAAAAACAAAACCCATTGTCTTATTCCCCAAACACTCGACAGATTATTAGTCATTGAATTTCTCCTTCCAATAAATTTTCAATTGAAAATGAGGCATTTCCTCTATTTCCAGCTTATGTATTTTAAAGAGCCTAAAAAGAGCAAAACCCTTTATGTTCTGCCAAAATGTTCTGTATGTCACAGGCCTCTTAAAGAATTTTCCATACTATGTAAAAACCGCTGCCCCCAGCAGGGGGTTGCCACCAATCCCTATATAGGACTACTCGATAAACCCATCTCCAGACAGATAGCATCAATAAATGCTAGCACATTGAAAGTGCAGGTCTCAACTTTTTATCCTCAGTTTTTTGCAAAAATGCCAGTGTTTTGTGGGAACATCTTTTATATCATCTAACAGAGTAGGGGAAACCTAAGGCTGATATACCAATAACAAGTAAAATTGGTAGCCCTATATACAGATAAAAGCACATTTAAGTAGGACAGTACTTTGCTTGAGGGATGCAAGATGGGCTCTTTATCTCAGAAGTTAACTGTAAAAATATCTCTAAATAAGGATATGTATCAACCATTTCCAGCACCTCATTCCCTACTACCCACTCCTAGTCTTTTTGTTGCTCTTACCAGTGAACAACATCACTTCACTTTCATTAATATTCATTTTCAAGTGATGGCTAAAGGCAAATTTTTGCAAGCAATCCAAACTGTAAACCTTTATGGGTCAGGTCCATAATTAATATATCATCAGCAAAGAGCAATGATGATGTATGTCGATGACTTAACTTTGAAGCATCCCTTCCCAGTTCATTCAATGCAGTGGGCAGATCATAAATGTAGAAGGAGAATAAAAGAGAAGCAAGCAAACAACCTTGTTTAAATCTTTTTCTGTGATGATTTTTAGGGACAGCCCTCGATCCCCTCCAAGCAGTATGTTACACCAAGTGGATGAATAAAGCGTGATTAATATTGCAAGGGGGGTTTCTGGTATTTTTAGATCACATATCATTCACCAAAGAGTAGGTCTTTCCAAATGGTTAAATGCTGATGAAGAATCATCAATAAAAGCTGTGCAGGCCGGCATACCCTGAGTAAGTATATATTTTTTCTCTAAAATCATATGTAATGCTGGGATAATGTTCAGGGTGGAACTGTTTGGTTTAAAACTGTCCAAAGGTATTATATTGTTAGCATCAGCTTACCTTTGTAAATGGATTAAAACACTCATTGCAAATATCCTCCCACTACAGCCAATTCATTTAAAAAAAAATAGTTACATTATTTTTAATTAAATCTATACCTAACTTATTGTAATTTTTAATTCATGATACGAAAATATGAACATTTTACTACAGTTGAGAATTGTTAAAATCTTTGAAAAATAAATGTCATTTAATTTAATATATTTAAATTTACTCAATGTTTAATTCAAAATTAACTTAATTTTGTGGGATTGTTATTACTTTGTTTACCATTTAAAATAAAAAATAACTGCAATAAATATATGATTTTTTTTACATTGATATTTAACAGAAAAATATTTTACTAAGTTGTTTGACGCTTAATAAAATGTCACATTTTCCTCATACTTTACCGTAACAAGATCTCCATCACAGTAGTGTAGACCTCTGTTGACATGTGAAAAGTTAGTAGTGGAAACTTCTAAATATTAATTTAATTTTTCATTAAATATGTAGATAATTTAAATGTATTAAATTAAAATAAAATAAAGTTGGAAAGATGAATTTAAAAATTCCACCTAAATTAAAGTATTTTTCTATTTACTTATGTATCAAAACATACAAAAAGTCATACCTAGACATATTTTAAATTCATATAACTATTCTTCTACAAAGGAAGTTACATTTATTTTTAATTTGAAAGATATTTTATCATAAAATAACATTTATGTTTTATTTATATATAAAAAAGTAAAATTACAATACAGTGTTTAAACGTTATTTACAATAGGGTACTATTTTAGGTTCCTGCCTCCATTATTTTCTACAGGAGCGTGCTGTGGTACCCACGATTGGCGATGTGTATAGTGCTGGACTTACTCCTGTGCCCTTTTTGCCTACAGTAACATCGCATTCATAAATTTGGCTCCACCTCATGTGCCAAGGGACGGAGACACAACTTGCAGTAATCTACACTTGGAAATGGTGCATATCCAAAAGTAGAAAATATACTACAAAGTGCAAGAGTGAAATTACACATGTAGGTTTAGTCACATGTAAGTTTTCCTTTTTGAATAGGCCCCTTAGTCTCTGAATTCAAAGTCAAAATCCCCCAGTTGGCAAAATCCATTGCTGCGGCTCTCCAGGATCCATCAGCTACATCACCGTTGAGCTCCAACTGAAGCTATTGAATGTGATGCCACAAGCTTAGTGCGGACAGTCTAGAATTTGTAGCTGTCAATGTCACTTTGCAGGTCAGTTAGATTTTTCACTTCGCCCTGGCCAAGGTTTTACCTGTTACTTTTTTGTAAGTCAAAATTCTACAACTGGAAGCTGTAGCCAGGTAGGGCTCCACAAGGCTGGGTACTTACACAGTGAGATCCTACTGAATTAATTGCTGCAAAAGTTACAAGAGTGGTGGCCCTGTGTTTCTTGCTCACTTAGGGTGCAACCTTCCTAGGCAAGCCTCAGCACTTTGTTACATTTCTCAGGAGGTGAAAGAAATCACACTTTCTTCAACTGCAGGCAAAGTTCTTTCTAGTAAGGCCTAAAGCTCCTAGCTGCTACAGGCAGGCCTCTTGGCACAGAAACTCTCTCCAGTGAGATCTCCTGCTTGACAAAGTCTTATAGGGTCAGATTGGCCCTCTTGGAGGCAGTAAACGTTTTGCTTTTTGTGTCTGTGAAGCAGGCAAAGAGGAGACCAACCTCTTCAGCCTTGGAGAGAAGTTCTAGGGCATAGGTGCCATCAAGATTCAGCAGTCTGTCTGCCCTGGAGTGATACCCCTTCTTCCAGAAGGGCCTGACTCTTCAGGAAAAAAAGTCTTCAGAGGTCCTGGAATGATCTGAAGAGGTGTTGGTTGAGGTGCTAGATTTTCCCTGTGCACTTGCCAGTGAATGGTGAAATTCTACCACTGAACTCTAACTTATTTTCTTGCAGTGCCCCACCTCCTCTCCTTTGCAGCACTTCCTGTTTATCCTACATAAAATTAAACAGGAATCCATGTTTCAAAATGGCACGTCTGCCTTTAGCTCCTTACTCGCTACACTATTTAGGTAAGCTGGAACTGTTTTCGTCTTCTACTGTGACAGGTTCCTGGCTGTCTAAGAAGGTCTAGGGATGATTGGGAGAAGTTCTGCCTAGCATCTTCAAGTCAAATGAGGTAGTGCAGGCTGCCATCTATTCTGCCAACAGTTTGGACCTCTCCCACTCCCAGATAGCTACTCCCTGCGAAATGGGCAAATGTTAATACCCATCTGCTCTTCCTGTAAACTCCCAACCAAGGATGTGGACTCCAGCTCTGGAGGGGCTGAATGGGAAAGCTAATTGTGGGACAGTTTTGGTTAAGGCAGCATGAAATACATTTTTATAAAGATTTTTGGGTTTTGCTTCACTTACCCCACTATGTAGTCAGGCTTATTTTTTTTTTTTTTTGCCATTTGTTTATTGATTTCCTGATGGTACAGACCACAATGTAGCCATGACAGTACAATCATGTCACAAACATCAATGCATGCATTCCCAAAGGGTCTAAATATGCCAAGTAACGGCATTTTGGTTAGCAAGAGACATTGGTTCGGTTTTTACAGAATCAATAAGCATTAATTCAAACTCATGCAATTGGCAGGCCATAATATGTACAATCAGACAAGATCTCTACATATGGGCTATAAAAGTGGTTTGCACCAGATGTGAGCGTACAAGAAACTGTCCAAAACATGTAGTAAATAAATAAATATAGTTCCTCTCCCAAAGGGAGAGAGTGTCAGATAGGATGCACCAGTCAAGAGTCCAGAAGGCAGATTCTAAAAAAAGGTGTGACGGTGGGCATGGTGGGGAGGGAAGGGGGCATCAATCACTTTTCCCAAGCATATCATGCAAAGCGTTAATCAGTTGTGGCTCTTCAGGAAGAATCTGCATCTCATGCAGAAGCATTTCCCACTCCAGTGCAATGGGAGGAGTCCTCCTTTCTATGAAGAGCTACTGACTCAGCTTTCAACACTTTACAGTAGCAGAAAACCAGTGCGACAAGTCGGGGAGACAAGTATCTTTCCACTTCATGGTGATGGACCTTCGGTTTATGAGTAAGGACAGGTCTAGAAATTGGTTGATGCCCTTTCCGCCTTATTACTTTTGAATAAACCCAGCATGCCAATTTCCATGCTACATAAATTCTCCCTCCCTGTTACAGTTGTCAGGGCATCGTGACTGTATACCATAACGACTGCGCTTCTGGACAAGTCCAGAATATGTGTGTCATATCAGCATTCTAAGAGCCACATCGGGGACAGTTTGAGGCACTACCATATATTCTAGGCAAGCGCACATGTTAAGTTCACTCTATGTAATAAGTTATGTTGGGTGTACTGGAATTTCACATTGCATGACATAATACATTGGTATAGAAGGACACTATCCCATTCTTTCAGCAATAGGGCATGACCAACTTCATGTTCCCAATGCTACCTGATGAAATGTAGCCGGTCAAGCTGTGTTTGGGCCATCGCTCATGTGAATCACATGATTAAGCAGCGTCCGTAACCATTATGAATTGCATGAACTAGAGGATGTGTGTCAGGTTCTGTGTTTGCAATCTGCCAATTGCGCTGCAGTTCAGCCAGCAAGGTTCAATAAGCTAAGATATAACCCAGGGGCCGATTATATTCCCCAGTGAGCTGCTCAAAGGACATAAGGGCAGCGTTTTGGAATATTGCACTTAGGGTATCTACTCCCTCTGTCTCACAGAGCTCTATCTCTTCCCTTCCGATGAGTTCCCTGAGGGGGCATAAGGAACTTATGCGTATCTCAGGAGAATAGGGTGTCTGTGTCAGGGAGAGTCAAAGACTTCTGGTTTAGCTGGCATAAGCATTCATCAGGAGTTTGTTAGAGTGTGGAGGGAGTTTCCCTGTTTGCAGCAATATCTCACGAATCGTACGGCTTGTACGATCAGGCATGGAAAGACCCAATTTGTGCATCTGCAGACTCGCCAACCACCGAGACAGCCATTGCAGTTATGCTGCCAAATATTAATGCTCAGTCAAAGTTGGGAGCCCCTAGTTCCCCCTGTCAACCGGTAGTTGGAGCTTCCAAAGTGCTAAATGCTGCTGCCTCCTCTTCCAGATGAAGGCCTCCATCATGCTATGTAGTGTGCAGAGTGTGGAGTTCGGTATGTGGAGTGGTAAATGGTGAAAATAATAAAGGAGCAGTGGGAACATTACCATTCTAGTCGTGCACATCCAGCTCTGTGCTGTAAGTGGGAGTGTGCTCCAGAATGTCAACTGTGGTCTCAGGGAGGCAATGGCCTGGGTGAGATTGCCATCTAACAGGTCCGCGGAGCATGGTATATCCGAATCCCAAGTTAGTGAAATGTGTGAGACTCCCATCTCACTTTGTTTTGTCCACCATTTATTGGTGTGGCGGACTATCTGAGCACACAGGGACGTCTTTGCTTTGTGCACAAATCAATCCCTAACCATCGCAAAACTCAGCCAACGCCGCCTCAATGATCCCAAATCCTTGCCTGATGTCACAGATGTAGATGAGGACATCGTCTGCATAAAGGGAGACTACATGCAGTTCATCCCCCAAATGGATAGCCCAATTCTCCCTATTGTGTCACAAGCACTGGGCCAATGGCTCTACTGTTAGTGAACATAAGATCAGTGACAGTGGGCATCCCTGGCGCATTCACTGGCTTATCTCTATGAGAGCCAAAATGAGTTGGCCAATCTTAACTAGGGCCTTTGGGGCTGTGTAAAATAAGCGGATGAGGCACAAAAAGTGCACGGGGATACCAAACGTGAGAGCACCGCAAACATATAGGCCTAGTTTTCTGTATCAAATGCATGCTCCAGGTTGAGCACTAAGCACTTCCAACACTCGGTAGAGCCTGTGGAAGTTAAGGGTTGTGGAATGATTAGGGATAAAACCGTTTTGGTTGGCATGCACTAGCCGGGGCATATGTTCCAGGAGGCAGCCAGCAATTGTCTTACTGAGGATTTTTTGGTTCATGCTTAACATGGACATGGGATGGTATGATGCCACCTCCAAGTGGGTCCTTATCAGGTTTTGACAGCAAACTATGAGGGATTCACAAAGAGTTGGAGGTAAACTTCCTTCCTCCAAAGCTGCCTGATATAACTCCAGTGCCTTGAGTACTAGAATGTCCTCATAAGCCTTATAAAACTCCACTAGAAGGCCATCCAGACCAGTTTTACCTGTAGTTGACCCTCTGATGGATGCCTGAAGCTCTTGTTGTGTAAGGTGCAGATGCAGATCTTCTTAAGACAAATGATCTACAGTGGACAACACCAGATCCTCCAGGAAGGCCTGTGTGTTATCAGCTCATCGATAGCAGGCTTGTTATAGAGTTCCTTGTAATATAATGTAAATGTGATGTTAATGTCCAACTGACTAGTAACAGTGCAAGTCATGGATTGACAAATCATAGTGATTGGTCCATTTGAGCTCACGCTGCAGAGCAGCCAGGCCAATAGTAGACCAGACTTGTCTCCCTCAGCAAGCATCCTAGCCTGGTGGGCTCAGAAATCAAACCATCACAGTTGAGTGATAGTGGGGCATGTCATTCACTGGCATCTGCAAGTTTATGGGTACACTCAGGGGTTACATGAGATTCCACCTCTAGCACCCTGAGGGACTGCTCTAAGTATGTTACTTTTCTGTGTACATAGACCCGTACTTCCACCATGACATTAATGCAGTGTCCCCGAGCAGTACTTTCAGTGCCTGCTGTTCTTTGGGCCTGGAACTTGCTGTACCCCAATTCTCCACCATATATCGAGTCAACATTTCCCAAGTTGAGTCCCGAATCACACTGTCCTCCAACAGCACCGATTGAAGCTGCCACACTGGGATGGGGGCAAGGGGTTCCCCAGGCCAGATGCAATTGCAACAGGTTAAGGTCAGAAAAAGCCTGACCAAGATATTCCCCAGTTTTCACCCTCACATGAAAGCTGGGTGGCAGAGAATATGGTCCCATCGCTTGTATAGTTTGTGGAGCGGGGAGTAATAGGTGTAGTCCTTTACATCCGGGTATAATGTGTGCCAGCTGTCTAATAGCAACCAATGGGCAAGCCACTGCCTGAGTCCTGCCGCAAAAGCAAGCAAACAAACGATGGACACAATCCTATTCCATCCATCAGCTGTGTTTGTTTGCTTTTGTTGCGCTCAATGCTCAGGGTATGACCAGACGTGGTTCCCAAGCTCACTATGCCACTGAATTCAAGCTAGCCTGGCTGATGAAGGGTGATACCCTGAAACCGGTCCCAGGATACCTGTTTCCGGTCCATGGATGGCCTGGCCTGACAGTTTGGGCTTGACTGTTCCCATGGGGAGCAGGGTCAAGACTGATTTGCATGTGGCTGAGTCCAAACCGGGGTAGCATGGTGAGCGAAATAATTGATGGACTAAACCCAGATCGGTGACTGGGGTGAATGTTTGATTGGTTCTGCATTCCATCCATTATTTATGTTTGTTTGCTTTGTCGTCCTAGGTGCGCCGGTAACACCCAGACGTGGGTCCTGAGTTCACTATGCACCTGGATTCAAGCTAGCCTGGGGGATGAAGAGTGATATCCTGAAACGGGTCCTAGGATGCTTGTTTCAAGTTCAGAGAGATCCTTGCCTGGCAGTTCGGACTGGGGAACAGGGTCAAGACTGATTTGCATATGGCTGGGTCCAAACTGGGGAGGCATGGTGAGCAAAAGCATTGATGGGTTAAACCCAGATATGTGACTAGGGGTGAATGTTTGATTGGTTCTGCGTTTTGTCCATCATTTGTGTTTGTTTGCTTTTGTTGCCCTACGTACAACAGGAATGCCCAGACGTGAGTTCCGTGCTCACTGTGACACTGGATTCAAGCTAGCCTGGCTGATGAAGGGTGATAGCCTGAAACCAGTCCCAGAATGCTTGTTTCCGGTCCAGGGAGGAGGAACTTGGGTGGTGTGGTGCTCAAAAAAAGATGGATTAAACCTAGATCTGTGACTGGGGTGAATGATTGATTTGTTCAGCATTCTGTCCATCATTTGTTATTTATGCTGCTGTGACTTTACAGGTCACACTTTAAAGGTGGCATGAATATTGTAGGAAACTGGGATATTAGTTGTGTGGCCTGCTTAAGGTATAAGTCTTCAATTTCCCCTTGCTGGTAACCAAACACTTGACTATCTCAGGATAGTGAAGCAGAGCATTTCAAACGCTAATACACCAAAAAGAAATGGGGACAAGGAGGTTAAATGGTCCAGTGTACGTCCTCCCTTTTCATGTTATAAGATTGCTACAATGATGACATTCATCTATTTTTTTATTACATTAATTATATGTAATTTCTCGTACAATGGGTGACAGAGAGTCCTTTGTATTATTAAGTATAATATAATTGTTTTGTTTTTTGATTTTAGGTATGGCACATGTGCAGGAACCCATTCAATGATTGTGTGAGTAGAGTCTCACTACTAGTTACCTGTGCTATAAAACATTATTACCATTGTACATTTTGTTTGGAAAATATTTTTCTTTTCAGTCCTGAAGAAGCACCATTAGATCTGTGAAGACATGAGTAGACGCGAAACATGTTGACTTGTAGAGTGGTGTCAGAAATAGATTTTCTCAACCACATTTCCATAGAGTCAAGGGCCATTGTTTCCCTTAGACTCACCTTTCTGCTTTTAACCTTGACCAATGTTCCCTGCTACTAATTAAAGGAATTTCCTGAGGGCAGTTGGTTGAGCCAATTTTATGTTCTTTCTTCTCTCCACTGCCTTTTTTCATTTGGCACAGAAGTTTTGGCTTAGTGACCCCATTGAGAGTCCCATGAGACATTGCAGCACCATTCTGACGTGGAGCAAGCCTGATGATGAGACTTGAGGGCTTTTGCTTCTGAGGCAACCATACTTGAGTCATTCTTTAGTAGCCAGATTTTGGTTTTTTGGAACAGTGTACCTTTTTGATAGACATTTCAAACCCTATTCAGGGAAGGTGGTGTGAGCTAGTAAGCACCATTTGCTGGCATTTGATAATAACACAAAATAAATGATTGTCCTGTCAATGCTTTTTCTTTAGAAAAAGGAAAAGTGCATTTATTATACACACGCTGCTAAGTACTATGCATTAATTTACAAATACATGCATTGGACAAATGGAAAATACCATATATGACAGCGTAATCACCTTTGAATCCCTGGAGAGCTATACAAACATATAAGATAGGCCTTTTGGCTTTGTCAGAGGTTCAAGATCAGCAAACCACTTGTTAAAGTGAACATTTTGTATGAAAATTCAGTCATCAATGTTCATCATGTGTAAATGCAATTATTAATATAACATGTCTACCTTGATCAGTAATCATTGTCAACAGCATTATATCAATAATGTGTTTAAAATTAATATATTATGTCTTTGAGTTTTATATACTTTCAAACCATGAAAATGCAATCATACAAACAGCCCCCAGAGGGACATCACTTTATGATCACATGAAATGCAACCATAGATTTAGCCTCTAGAGGCACTTCATTACATGTATCTTCCTTATACATCTTTAGTTCACATTAAATGAAACCATTGACCAATCCCCTAGAGAATGCTGCACTCCTAGATAAAGAGCAGAAGCGTTAGCCTTTGGAGTGCTTTAAAAAATTCCAGAGGGTCAGGGATTTCTGGACTTGGTAAACATAAGTTATGTTTTCAAATATTACCCCTCAGGAGCTTCTGTTACTCCTACAGCTTCCCACAACACTTTATGAAGCTGCTGGTGGTGATCCTGTTCCCCTGGGGCCACAACAAAGCAAGAAAGATATGCTAATAAGAAAGCCTTACAGGGCATTAAGGGGCCCTCCAGCCAGAAGCAGTCAATACTTCAATAGCAGCTCTTCTGCTGTGCCCGAAAGACCGGCAAAAGCTATAGTTTTTTTGAGGGAGGGGTGGCCCTGTCCCACCCAGGAAACCCCAGACATGCCTCCACTTATCAGGGGAAGGTCAGGATGCCCACCCTGTGGTGCCCCTGCCAGCTCCACACATGGACAGCATCTCCTGCGCTGCCCATGGAAGCCAACAGCTCTTCTCCTGAGGGCAGGGAGGGGCGATCCTTGATGGCTGTCCCCCGTCCACAGACAGGTGTACAGGAAGTGGGGATCAGGGTCCCCACTGCTGATGCTGAGGCCTGGAATTTGGATGCCAAACCCCTCCTCCTCTCAGGGGAGCGCAACAGTACATCCTCACTCTCTGCATCATCGGGCCATGAGAAAATGGGGCTCCTGGGGGATAGGGCAAAAGGAGAAACAGGGTGAGGGCCTCCGATGCACACTTGCTCCTGTGTAATACAGCATGCACCAGCCCCCAGTCCCTGGCCCACCATGGAGGAAATGCATGGAGCTCCACATGCACCATTTGGATAAAGGGTCAAAGATTACCAATCTTCAAAATGCCATAACTGGGAGCCTCTTGTGCCAATTTGGACAATCGTGGACTCATTTCACTCCTGGGGCAAGCTCAGGCCACCAGGAGTCGTTTTCCCAGACCACCCTACCATTAGAGTGGTTTAATCTACAGAAAGCTGGTTCTCCTGGCCTTCCTGCAACAGCTTTCCTCCTTATCTTTGTCTCTGGATGCAGAAGTCCCTAACTGGTCCTCAGGGGATGAGAAAGGGGCCAGCCACACTGGCCCTTGGGGAGACCAACTGGTACTAGAGTCAACTGGGGCAGAGTCCTTAGTCCTTTTAGGGCATGAAGGGGTTCCTCATTCTAGCAGCGGAGAGCAAAAAAACACCAACCAAGAGAGTGTTTCACAATTGTTCAAGACTTTTTAAAGAGGGGTGGAAGATTCTGAAAACAAAGCACCCCAGGCCAATCCTAGGGCACCATATCACCTATCACCCCCTGTTCCAAACCTCTTGCACATCATGCTGTGAGAGGTCAAGATGGCATCATATAGGAGTCACTAGTCACATCTGCTCCTAGGATCTCAGTTTCACCCCTTGCTGACATCACTGCCAGGACCTTTCCCACCAAACGTTCAAAGAAGAGTCCCCTCCGGGATTGACTCCAGTTGTCTGAGCTCCATCCTTTATTCAGTGGGCCTGTTCTGACCTGTTCACTGGTGCAGTGTAACAGATAATTAAAAGATGCAGATTTTTTATCCCCACCCTTATCTTCTCTGGAGCAGAGGAAAGCAATGTTAATTACTCCTTTTGTGTGGGGTGCTGCTGGAGAGAAATGTAATTAACTTGGCACAGCAGGGTGAAAAAATGCCTGGTCTCTTATCTTGAGCTGAAGCTTAGAAATAGGACAATGTGATTTAGGTCACATCTTAAATTAGCACTTCAGGTGCTCATTTAGGGCCAGATGTAGCACACTGTTTGCGAGTCGCAAACAGCGAAAATCACCGTTTGCAAGTCGCAAACGCGTGTTTGCTATGCAGAAATGCATTTTGCGAGTCGGAACCGACTCGGAAAATGCATTTCCGAGTCGCAAATAGGAAGGGGTGTCCCCTTCCTATTTGCGAGTCGCAGTGGTATGCCCCCTTCCCCTTTGTGACTGGACCCAAAATTATTTTTTCAGGGCAGGCAGTGGTCCAAGGGACCACTACCTGCTCTGAAAAAATCCGAAACTAAAGGTTTCGTTTTTTTTTCCTAAGTGCAGCTCGTTTTCCTTTAAGGAAAACGGGCTACACTTGGAAAAAAAAAACTGCTTTATTTAAAAGCAGTCACGGACATGGAGGTCTGCTGTTCCCAGCAGGCCTCCATCCCCGTGAGTGCCCAGAGTCGCTATGGGGGCGCAAATTGCGACACACCTCATTAATATTAATGAGGTGGGTCTTTGCGACCCCATAGTGACTCGCAGAAGGTGTCTGAGACACCTTTCTGCATATGGTTTTGCGACTCGGAAATTGCGACTCGCTCGGAGTCGCAATTTCCGAGTCGCAAAACCTAGTTTTGCTACATCTGGCCCTAAATGTGATACTGCCCTCATTCGCTAAACAGACAGTATAAATCTATATTAAAAGTAATTCATGCTATGTGCAATAAACAGGTTTATTTTATTTGAAAATGTATTTTTTTGTCCGTAGAACTAAAAACCTTGATGCATAATTTGAGAACTTTCTACCCAAATCCATAGGATAGACAGGAAGTGAATGATGACAAAGGGGCATTTAAAGTGGAAATATGATGGGAGACAAGTTCATAAAGATGGAGCTAAAAGAATATTTGACATTGGCTTTATTAAAGTATTTGATACTCCAAGCGTATTATTCATTTTCAGGTGTATTTTAAGTTAAGATATTTCAATTAGCACAGAACAGTTCAAATCCATCTGTTTATCATCTTATACTAAGTGAGTGCTGCCCAATTACGTCAGTCAGAAAGGTAGAGATGCTTTTGTGTGATTTGTTTGGTCCACCACGTTGGCCTATGACCTTCATTGAGGTGCCCAGGTGCTTCACCTATTATTGTTCACCCTAGTGCGGTGGTAAGGGGCAGGTGCTCTCATAACAAGCATGCAGACACGGTTATGTTATAATATGACAGTCATGTTATGTCAAGTTATCTTATATTATGTCGTCATGTCATATTTAGAATTATTCAAAATAAATTGATAGTTTTGTAAGAACAGTGCAAGACATGATAGTCATCTTTGAATTATGTGCTGGCTATCTTTAAGGGGTGCATTGCTTTGATGCAAAAACCTGTCAGTCTTGACTGCCAACTACAAGTGGCAGATCACAAAGTGACAACCACTGTGAAGTGTTCTGAAGACAAAAGAGAAGTTATCATTGAGAAGGGCTCTGACAGGAAAAGTTCCAAAGGGATTAAAATGAACTGTACTCACCATTCTTAATCGGTTTTGTTTTTGTGACATTGTGAGCACAGATGCACCACACATTCAGAATAGGGATTTCAGGAGAGGAATGTCTGGTCTGCTAGGTCATTTTTGGGTCTTTCCACACACGACGAAAGGCGCTTATGGAAAGTGGACCTGTCAAAGCAGTAGTGTTATTAATTTCCATGGTCTTACCTAGACGTCCTTTACTGGTGTCTTAAAACGCTGAAGGACATGTAGCAGTATTTTTAAATCTGTCAAGTAATTACTGAGCACAACAAAAGAACATGACAGGAACCAAAATAAACACACAACAAAAACCCAGCTGAGAGCCAGACAACACAACAGTCAAAACAGTAAAATAACTAGAGAGCAAAAAAAAGAGAAAAATGCAATAACAGAACAAAAACGTAACACAAAAAAGAAGACAACTCATCCCTACAGAATGCAACACAGCAAATATGCACAAATATTGTTGCCAAATACTGCCAGTTATAACATAACTGATAATATGGTGTAAAATAATAATCTGTAGATGAAAGGAATTTGCACCAAGCCATGGGCCTTCCTACTGCTCTTCTTACATCTAGGACATGTAATACCAGCAGACACAGATGTCGTACGATCTTAACTCAGGTCCCTGTCATAGATTTGGGCTGACTGGTGTCTTAAATAGTTGAAAGGCGTACAACACTTTGAGAATTGCAGAACATAAGGAAAAGAGTAACTGGAGGGCTCTTTGTCACTCGGGAGACGTGTAAATCTGGATTTCTGCTTGGAATCTGTAACCTAATTTCTGTGTGTATGTTAATATAGAACTGCGCAATTCTCTCCTCGGTGTGACTCGCAAAACATTTAATTAAGTCTTAAACTAGAGATGTCACTAACTTAAATACGGAAAATATCTGGCATGTAATAGTGACCACGCATCCTTTCTGGCGAGCAGTAGGGCGATCAGATGACATATTTGGTTTGAGAGAAGGGATGACAGCATCAAGAAAGATTTAAATTTATCAGAAGCGTATTTAATTGTAACTGAATGTGCTTGTTCGACCGAAACAGGTGGTCGTCTGTCATCCATATCTCTAGTGAGATCAGTGACAAATGTTCAGTCCTGAAATGATGGCTGAATATTTGGATCAGACTAAAGGCACCCCGACTAGGGGATGTGTGGTTGCTAGGCATAATTGATTAATCAAAGTATGAAGGAAGGATGTTGATTTCTCATTTGGTCATCCTTGTTCTGATTCGAATCACAGTGCATTGTCACTTTGTTACTTGTTGTTTTCTAAGCTAAATATGCTTTCCTCTCATCCCCCCATGTCAATCCATTCCAAGCACCGGATGACTTCTAGTTTAATTGGTATTTAACCTCATCTTCATTCACTGCGCTCTCCTTGTCTTTATTTATTTGCAGACGATTATAAAACTCCACAGAGTGACATTGCCGTCACTTCAGTTCATTCTAATAGCCTGTGATGCAGACATTAAGCAAGCCAAGAAGCCCAGCATTATTTCTGTTTATGTCTTTATTCATTTATAACCAGTTACCAACATAGAGAGCTTCGGCCGCTCACAGACATAACTTTTACGGTTTTATAACAGCTCCACCTTTACACCTTGAACACTGAGAATTCATCAACTCGGGAAAAAGTTCTGTGTAAAAAACACCCTAAGACAAGCACGCTCCGTATCTATGGGCTCTACAGTGTTCCAAGGTATCCAGGGGTAGCAAGATTATCAACGAACACAGGTCAGCAGGTAGGTAAGACACACAATGATAAGATCATGTGGTTCCAGCGCGCCCTGAGATTTCAGGACATCTCCGGTGTCGCCCATTTTGGCTTCAGTTCAGGAGAGATGGGAGATCACAAAAAAGACAAACAAGAAGTTCAATGTGCAAGCAATCACATCTACCTTAGCTCTGGGCTGGCATGTCATGGGCCTGTTACGTTGATCTTTACTCTGCATGCCAGCAATACTACAGATTATGTTTAGAGCTAAATCTTCTGTGTGGTCTGACATAATTTTTCGCTTCCAGTTTTGTAAAATAGGCATATCAGACTGTCACAGCTGGATCTCTTCCACCCCTTTGCATGCCATTGTGATATGCTGCATAATTAGTATGAGAGCCAAATCAATAAACTGGTACAAACTGTATCACCTTTTGGTCTCTGCATTAAGCAGAAAGCCACTATTCAGGTGTAAGAGTTATACTTATGTCAATCTGTTTCAACATCTCCACAATCAATTCTCCCCATTGCTTGGAATAGCAATGGACAGGACCGCACCATGTCTGCATCTAGGGCATTCCAAATATGTCCACACGAACATTCAATGAATTTGTTTTAGGGTACAGAAAGTCTGGTGTAAGGAGGTGAATTATGAATACTGAAATTTCGGGTCCAAGATACTCTTTTTACATGTCCCATAGTTCTCTTCTATTCTTCTATAGAGATCTCTGTTCCTAAAATGGTTACCGATTTATCCCTGGTGTTGAGGTCAGTAGTGTTAATATGTGTGTACAGTAGGCCGTAAAGTTTAGTAATAGTTTTCCAGCCATTACTGTGTGACAGCAGCCCCTGTAGGGGCACCAAGATAGGTGGTTTTTACTATCTCTGTCTCCACCTTATATGTTCAGCATGTTGTATTGCATTATATGTTATAAAATACATAGCGGCTGCTTCATATGTGTTACTCATAACCTGGAATGTGTGCAGGGTGCCGTCTGTGAAGAGGTCACCAACAAGCATCACCCCATCATCCTTCCTTAGGTTCACATAACGCCCCTGCGGGACATCTTTTACCTCAGGTAATGGCGATAACAGGCTACCTGTGCATATCTATATACTTGTTCTGATATTTGCTTGCCACCAGCACTGAGTCGGTTACAGTGGGCAGTGTCTTGGAAGGGCTCATTATCCAGGTGAGCATAGGTTCACCATTGAGGACCCGCACCACATCTGACCTCTCTGCACTGAGCTCTCTCTCAGCCAGCACATTGGCCACTGCAGTTGCACTGCAGCGTAGTACATTTCGTATTTGAGGCACCCAATTCCCCTTCCAGCAATAGGTGCTGCAGTTTATGTAGCACTACTCTTATCCTACTTGTCCCCTATACCAGATCCAACAGGAGATCTTGAAGCTCCTTAAAAAACTTATTTGTGAAGAAGAAGTACTAGTAGGATCACAATGAAATATAGCAGCAGTGGCAATATTACCTTTGTAGCTATTGCCTTTTGACCCATAGAAAATAATAGAAGGGTGGTCCAAAAAAAGAGAGATCAACAGATCGATGTAAGAGCTCTTCAAAAATAGGATACTACATGTCTCTACCTACATGGAAGAGGTCAGAGATGATCTGTCCTGTCATAACCATGGTTAGAGGTTGGCAAAAAGCATTCATATCCAACCTTGGAATATTTGGATAGACCTGTTCTCTTGAGGTCTGCTAGAGATACAACTAACTGAGGGTGTTGAATGCCTTTTCGATATATAAGGTACTGCCAGGCAGCCCTAACTGACTACTGCGTTCGTACCTATCATGTCCAATATGCAACAGATGTTAAAAAAGGTATGTCTTTCAGGTATAAATCCCTTTTGGTCCGTGTAGTCTAGATTCAACAACAGGTAAAAGTCTGTTTGCTAATATTCTCCTGAACATCTGGTAATCTAAAATAAGTAGAGATAGAGGCCTGTAAGACCACACATCGGATTGATCCTGCACTGGTTTAAGTAACACTGCTATCAGTGCTGTTTATCTCACTTCCTTGTATATTTAGAATAGTTTTGTTTGATTATGTTCACTGTACAGTTAGTTATATTTGATGGGAAGACCATCTGTACCTGGGGTTTTGTTTCTTTCTATTTGGGCTGTACTGTGTCTATTTCCTCCACTTAGAGTGGTCTTTCCAATTCAATGTGTTGCAGTGGTTCAGTTTAGGGGACAGGGATCTCTTACAAATATGAATGTGTTCATTCTGCATCAACCCAGGTGTGTTTGAGGTATAACATGCACTAGTAGTCAACAAATGTTGTGTTTATGTCCTTTTGAGAATTGACCACCTCACAATTGGGGGATCTGAAAGCACGTATCACGATCCGCACTGTTTGGCCCCTCAGTGACCATGTCAACATTCAACCAGCTCCTTCATGGTTTGCCACGCTCCACCAGTGCAATATTCAGTTTATGGGCAGCAATCAATCAATCAATCAAGGATTTATAGAGCGCACTAATCACCCGTTAGGGTCTCAAGGCGCTGGGGGGGGGGGAGCTATTGGTCTTAGAGCCATGTCTTGAGGCGTTTCCTGAATGTCAAGAGGTCTTGGGTCTGGCGAAGGTGGAGCGATATGGAGTTCCAGGTCTTGGCGGCTAGGTGAGAGAAGGATCTTCCTCCGGCGGTGGTGCAGCGAATGCGGGGGATGGAGGTGAGGGCGAGGCTGGCGGAGCGAAGATTGCGAGTGGGGGTGTGGAAGGTGAGTCTGTCATTGAGGTAGGCTGGGCCTGTGTCGTGGAGGGCCTTGTATGCGTGGATGAGGAGTTTGAAGGTGATCCTCTTTGATACTGGTAGCCAGTGAAGGTCTCTGAGGTGGGAGGAAATGTGGTCGTGGCGTGGGATGTCCAGAATGAGGCGGGCGGATGCGTTCTAGATTCTTTGCAGCTTTGTTAGGAGTTTCATTGTTATTCCTGCATATAGGGTGTTTCGGTAGTCCAATCAGCTGCTGACCAGGGCGTGGGTGACAGTTTTCCTGGTTTCGACGGGAATCCACTTGAAGATTATGCGGAGAGTGTTGTAGGAGGAAGAGGAGATGGCATTGACCTGCTAAGTCATGCTGAATGTGGATTCCAAGATGAAGCCTAGGTTGCGTGCGAGGGTGGTGGGTGAGGGCGCAGTTCCTAGGGAGGTAGGCCACCAGGAGTCATTCCAAGCTGAGGGGTTGGTGCCAAAGATGAGGATTTCTGTCTTGTCTATGTTCAACTTGAGGTGGCTTGATTCCATCCAGCTGGCAATGGCGTGAAGTCCGTTGTGGAGGTTGTTCATTGCAGTTGTAGGGTCTTTCGTGAGGGAGAGGATGAGCTGAATGTCATGTGGGTAGGAAACTATGTTGATGTGGTGGGTTTGTGCGATGTTGGTGAGGGGGGCCATGTAAACGTTGAAGAGCGTGGGGCTGAGCGAAGATCCTTGGGGATGCCACAGATGATTCTGGAGGCTTCTGACAGGAACGGTGGGAGGCCGACTATCTCGGTTCTGCCTGAGAGAAATGACGAGATCCAGTCGAGTGCCTTGTCGCGGATTCCAGTTTGTGGATACGTGTGCGGAGAGTGTGACGACATACCGTGTCGAAAGCTGCGGAGAGGTCCCGGAGGATGAGTGCTGCTGTTTCTCCTTCATCGAGCATGGTCCTAATGTCGTCTGTGGCAGCAATGAGTGCAGTCTTGGTGCTGTGGTTTCTGCGGAATCCGGATTGGGAGGTGTCGAGTACCTTGCTGTCTTCCAGGAACTGGGATAGTTGGCTGTTTACGATTTTTTCGATGACCTTGGCTGGGAAGGGGAGGAGGGAGATCGGCCGGTAGTTCTTGGGGTTGTCTGGGTCTGCCTTTGGTTTCCTCAGCAGGGTGTTGATTTCTGCGTGCTTCTATCTTTCTGGGAAGGTGGCTTACTCAAAGGAACTGTTGATGGTTTTGCAAAGGTGGGTGGCGATGATGATGTTTGCCTTATTGAAGATATGGTGTGGGCAGGGGTCCTATGGTGATCCGGAGTGGATGGAGGCCATGGTGGTGGCGGTGTCCTCTATGTTGACGAGGGTCCAGGTGTGGAGGAGGTGGGTGTTGCTTGGAGCGTTGGGTTCTTGGGTGTTTGTAGTCAGCTTGTGGGTCTGGGGTTTGAAGCTATTGTGGATTTCTTCTATCTTTCAACGGAAGTGGGTTGCCAGTGAGTTGCAGAACTCCTGTGATGGCGGGGGTTCGTTGGAGCAGGATGAGGAGCTCATTGATGATGCTGAAGAGCTCTTTACTGTTGTGAGCATTGGCGTTGATGCGGATTTTGAAGTGGGTCCTTTTGGTGGTGCGGATCAGTTGGTGATGTTTGGGGATTTGGGATACCCCTTCTTAGTTATCTGTGCCAATTGACCGCCCAGGCCTTTCCACCTCACCTATACTTTTATGCCACTCTCACATGTTATATTTCATGTTTGGTCTACAATGCAGCACATACGGCAGTGTGTGCAGTTAAGTAACCCCCTAGGCCTTCCCTCCTCTCCTCATCATTCACTGTATCCTAATGTTCCAGTTTGGCTTGTCTCTGACCCAGCTTGTTACAGTAATTTTCCAAAATCCCAAACACAAGTAAATCCCTGAAGAATCCCCAGCTCCCTCATCTATTTCCCTTTTCTTCCCTGGTTAACTGCTAAAACCTTCAGAGATATTAACATCCGGCAAGATTTGGCAGCCATCTTGGGCACTGTACTATAAATACTGTGCCTTTGCTTCAAGCTTGGCTTCAAGTGTTCTAGTCAGAGAAGGTCCTGTTTCCAGGTTTCCACATTAATTTTAACTAATTGAAGTCCAGTGGTTCTTCTCAGTGTCTGGTTCATATCTCCCCTTCCTGGAGCCTTTCATCTGCAGCTGCGGTCATCTTTCTGAGCCTGAAAGAAAAAGCATGATTAATCATGAAGCAAAACACACCGGTGCGCTGGACTTTAAAGGCCAATACACAAGTCTTTCAAAACTTGACAAACTCCAGCTTCCTCAGTAGTGTCTGCAGTATGAGATGCTCTTCACAAGCAAAGACTGTCTTGTGTGGAAACTAAACAAACAAAGGGAATTGCTTTCTTCTTAAGAATAAGACCTAATATTCTGGTTAAACCTGAAAGACTTTTGTTTATTTGTATGTTTCAGATGGCAACTGACTTTGAATGTAATCGAAAGTACCTCAAAGAGGGATTATGGTGAGTGTGTTCATTAAACGGAATCAAAATAATATACACTTGTATAACTTGACCATGATTGATGTTGAAGTGTATTTGTACTAATGATACATCTATGTTCCTTTAGCACCTCCGTAACTGTTACAAATAGACTACCCGTGCAATCCACATCTTAAGCTATGAAGGAACCAGCAGGGCAAGACCTACCTACCTATCCCTTCCAGCTCCCCTTTCCCTTTTTCCCCTGGGAAGAGTTGCCAACACTCGTGGATTCCCGCATGTTGAAGGTTGTTCTTGGAGTGATTTAGTGGAACATCATCGCTCCAGCAGATTCCTTCATTTCAAGAGAGTGGAGTCTTGACATTTCACTGCTCCCTTGATGTCAGGGTATCTGTTCCATGTAGTCTAGTTTGCCCAATCCATCACTCATTTCAGTGTGTTTCCATCTAAGTTAGTAGAGACACCCCACCAGCTCAGTTTGCATAGGTGTTAAGATTTCAATCTGATGCATATCCCATACAGTGTCCAGGATATCTCTAAGTAAATTCAGTTTTGTGCCCGGTATGATATTAATGCTGATGCCTCTCACAACCACTTTAAAGGCCTCCTATTCAGCCTATCTAGCTGTGGACAAACCCTCATTCTTGTTAAAATATTGTGAGATGTGTAATCCTATAGCCTCACGGAATGTTGTGTCATGAAATACTTTTGTTCCTGACCTCTAAACTGGTATCCTTGCATGCCGTCTACCCCATTGAAACATCATTTTCAATGGGTAGTGATATGATATGGTGTAGGCCAGGTACTCTTCATCTATTAGAGCTCAGCATTTAACAGCATTAACATTTAAGTGTGGCCACAGGAAGAGATAGTGCATATAAGATTAGAATGAATATTCTCTATGGGTGGTGTGCATCAGTCTCCACACCTCATGCACCTGTCAGCTCTCTATCCAGTGTTAAAAAAGTTGTGCCAGTTTGCGGCAGGTAGTGCCTGTTTTGGGGGAGTAGGTCTATCCAGATCTATCCAGCTCTGCATCTGGGTCACACATAAAAATCATCTCCCCAGATACACTGTAGTTGTTGGTGGTGTGTGAGGGCTGGTATCAACCAGAAAACATGAATGATTAGTAGTTGTTGTGTACATTGCTACGAGGGAATTCCCCTCTAAATGTCCCTCCACCACTATGTATTTACACTCTGGGGGACTGATTCATAAAGACAAACTTACACGTGTGGGTAAGTTTACGCTTTTTACATTACTCACAAAACTCCATTTTAATGGATAGTTTTTGAGTGCAGAGACTCCGCAGTTGGGGTGGAAAGCTCAGCACATAGAAAGATAGGTCTGTCCTATCTGTTTATGTGCTGAGTTCTTCGCCCTGACTGCAGAGTCTCCACACTTGTAATTTTACTATTAAAATGCAGTTTTGCAAATACAGAAAAAGCATGAACATACACAAATATTTTAGGTTACCCTGGTGAATCTGGCCCCATTTCTAATCTGCAAACTTCCATCTCCAATGGAATTCCTCGTGTGTTCCAGGTCAACCTGTCCAAGCATATGGTGGGAAGGAACGCCTTAGATTTGACCCTTCCATTTGGGCAGCTTCCGAAGTTTTGACTGCACCAAATGAGTTTCTTGCAAGCAGGCTAATTGTGCATGGAGGTGTTTAAGGTACATGTATATTTTATGTCACTTTATGACTTTGACCATACTCCCTATATTTCATGTCAGGATAATGTATGTAGGGGTGAAAATCCTGTTAGCCTCAACCATCCTGTAGCACTAATAAGCCTGGTCATTTTATTTTAAATCTAGATGTCCTTTAGTACTTTTGTAAGCACAAAGAAACTGGCCCCTCTGCATCTATGGATTACCACATCACCCTCCCTTTGAACATAAATTTTGTTCCTTGATGTTGCACTCTATGGATATTCTCATGTGCCCTATAATGTAGGATACATGAACAACTTGAGCAATAACAATACCAACACACCTTCCCCTGGATAAGCATATTGCATACCCTTTTCCAACAAAGCATAATGGCTGTGATTGTGCAAGAATTATCATTAAGAAGTAAAACATCCATTTCCACATCAGAATTTGGGATTTTGTGCAAGCAATTCCATTGTTCCAATGTAAGAGGGCCCTATATGATCAACCATCACCTTAATCAAACTCACTCGATGTTACCTGTGTCCGCCATCCAATTATATACTGAGGAACCATCTGGTGATGGACGATAACTCCGGCATGTCATCTGCTAACCTGGGTGTCAAGATTGGGCCAAGTTTTCACACTTCTCCACTATGAGAGTCAGAGGACCCCTTGGTTCCTGAGTACCAACCATGATCAGATGCCAATACAACAAAAGGATTCTAGCTGTGCTGTAGAGCATTTGGCACTACCTGTGCCCTCTCTATAGCCTCCTGCTCATTGGTGGGGCAGCTTTGGGATTTCCAGCCTCATCTCCTTGTCAGTCTCTGCTGCTCCCATTCCCTTCTGGATGTTTTTCTGTGCACTGGGATGTCAGCTCCTTTCAAGTGCAGCCAGGGCCCAGCTTCTGAAGGTGAATGGAAGAAGTGTGTCATGTGAGCCTCCACCACTCATAGTGTGCCAAAGAAGAGAAGGGCATATTTCAATCCCATGAGGCACAATTGTTGCTTGACTGCCATGTGGGAATTGCGCCACTGTATTTCTGCTGTTTAGTACAAGTAAGCTGTTATGACATTACCATCATGTAACCATGAAACTTTATTCTAAAGGGCTGCAATATGAGGTTTATGTAATTGTGTTGTTAAGCGATAATTGGGCACCGGCAGCTCCAGGTTTCGGGGGTCATCCCAGAATAACTTTGGAATCCTGCCACTTAGGACCATATTCATCAGCTATTTAATTAACAGCTCCATAGTTGGGACTTCAGCATGCTCAGACAGGCAGATATTATAATATCTAGAGTGCCCTTTGGAGTCTTCCACATGCAATTGAAACTCTTTCACTTATGCTTTCATGATGTGCAGTTGCGTTTGTACATCTTTCATTGTGGGGGCATCAATATGATTGCTGATTTAGTGTCATCTACACATTCAACTAGTTTCCTGTGGTCAATTCTGAACAGGTTTAGATGTAGGGTGACAGCATCTATCTTTGTTTCCAACATAATTTGAGTGCCATGGATTGCCTGTAGTATCCTATCAAATTCTACAGTGTATTTCTTTATAATGGATTTTAGCTGGTTCAGGTGGCTACTCCTAGCCTACTGAGTGACAGCATCTCCATTATATTTTGCGAGGGGTTAAGGGTGTTGCCTGGTTATCATGGGTTTGACCGTCATCAGGCAGAGGCCACTGCTAGGACAGTGGTGTGTGTGCAGTGGGGCCCCCTATACTTGGCCCTGACATGTGGCTGCTCATGAGTCATGCAGAATAGGTATCCCTTCTGTCTGGTGCATGCCAATCAGCTTATTCCTCATGCCAGTGATGGTGTAAGTGAGACAGTACCACTGATACTCCTTGTACCTCCAGAAAATCAGTCAGGGTGGCTACTGAAGGTAAGGGGGGGTGGTGGCCAACCCCAAGCCATCCTCAAAGTTCCAACAGCACTGTTCACAGTGGAGTCTGTGGGCGAGGGGATCCCTTCAGTGTCACTCATTGCATTCAGAATATTTGGTTGGTGGGCAGCCACCATCTGATTGTGCACCCTTTGATGCTGGTAATGGGAGGACTATGCAACCTAAAGGACTAGGCAGTATTTTTCTTGCAAGCCGGTTGTAGTCAGCAAGGCTGTTTTCCACCACATGTCAGATTAGTGCCTCAATGCTCAGGACAGAGTCAGAGCCAATCAAGCACACCCCCTCCTCCAGTAGGTCTGCTCGCCAGCTCAGACCACCCTCATAGGTGGAACTGTGTCTTGTCTGAGCCCACTGGGAGTGTTGTGGCACCTTATTCTCTGCAGTTCTCCACAGTTGTCCTCTTCTCTAGGACTCCGAACTCCATGTCTGCACTGGGGTCAAATGGCTCCAGATGTGTTTCAGGGCCTGATCCAGTGACACTGCACCCCGGTGGCAATCTGAAGGGGCCACCCCTTTAAGGTCATACAGCACCTATTAGGGCCCATGAACAGCTCTGACAGCACTGTAAGTACTGCACTCCTCATAGGCCACTGGTGTCCTCTGTGGGGATATGGGTGCCGCAGATAGGGATATCATAGGATTTCATCGAGGTCTCACACAAAGCTCACTACAATGCATCCCTGATGGCTGCAATCTTGGCAACAACCCCTGCCAAGCAATAAGGCCATCATTATGCATAGCACATTAATTTCTGAACTATGGCAAGCCTCTGTGTTCATAGGGTTTGCAATAATGATTAATGCAGATTGTATCACACTTTGTAATTAATAGGTACAATAAAGTTTGATCCTTGAAGTTAAATTTAGGTCGGTCAAACGAGCCGGAATTTAACCCAGAAAAGGGAAAGTAATTTCAAAAACATGTGGATATTAGTGTGATAAGCACCATAATCTGCATGTTATTCCGGAAAAACTTGTAATGGCGATAAGTATCACACCTGATAAATTTTGATTTAATGGCGCAGTTATGATCTCAACCAATACTGGGCAACTTTTAATGAGGGAATATTCACGAACTGCATTTTGTAGAATGTGTATTAGTACTAAAATAAATCACTAACCTATTACAAAGTGCTATTTGTAGAAGTTTACAGCTCCACCTCTCTTATCTTTTATGTGCATAGATCTCATGCCCATAGGTATACTTTTCCATAGTAAGTGTGGGAGGGACATGTGGAGTGACTGGACAACAGCCAGTTTTTTGGCATAGGGAGGAATTTAGGAAGGGACATGCACCCACACACAAAAAAGTAAGCCCATTGCTATTTACGACTGCACTGCTATAAATATTGCAACCAAAAGAAAACAAACGTGTTGCAAATGTACTCTTGCTTTGAGCAGAAGCAAGTCCAGCATCACACATGACCAATTACTGATACTGCAAGACACTTCCATAGAAAATAATTAAGGCAGTGACTTACAATTCATTTAAATTAACTTTTTAAAAATATTATTTCATTTAATGATAGAAATGTGTATATAAATACAACATAGATATTATATTATCATGAAAAAAAAAAAAAAAATGTAAACATTGTTACTTTATTTTTTTTAAAGTAATAAAATTAATTAAAATTACTCATATTCATAACTCTAAATAACTTTTATTCTACATAATAAATAAATATACATTTTATACTTTAGCTGGGATTTTCTTTTAATTTCAATATGAAGAAAAATCATTTGAATTTAATTGGATTTCAGATATTAAAGATAAATAGATATTTAATTTAAAAAATGAAGTTAATATAGCTTTTTTGTTCTAAAAAATAGATATTTTACCTCAATTTACATTAATATTTAAATACTTTAACTATGTTATTTTTAGGTTTAGTAAACTTTTCCCTAACATTTACCACAGGGCATGCTGTTTATCGGTGTCGGAGACCTCCGTTTACATATGAAAAGTTACAGCTTGTAGCTTTTCACTCAGAAATTAGCCTCCACCCCTGAATTCAGAGATGCGAACATGTACGTCGACACTTTTGAATAACTTTACACACGTAAATGTTGACTAGCCAAAAGTAGTAAAGTTACAGGTGTAGATTTATTTGTGTGTTTAGCTTTAGGAAGAGCCCCTTAAATGCTTAATTTGTATAACAAATAAGTGCAAGGACCCAATGTTTTTCTTAGGATACTTTTGGTTCATGCTGGGGTTGCCAAGTACTAATACTTGACTTCACCTACTGCCTCTTTCTTCCACAGCCCTTCACTTCCTGCCTCAATCTCAGTCTCGCTGGCTCTTCCACATCGTTGCACTGTTTTCCTATTTTTCATGTGTTATTTATTTTCTGTTTTTGCTGCCTCGTTGTCTCTAATGATGAAAAATAAGTACATGTCATTAAAGTTTTAGTGCACATCTGCAAGCACTGGCACACATTAAGAAATACTGTGACAGATCCACATTGGGTTAGCTTTGGACACTTCCCTTTATGAATTTTTTTTAAAATGTATTTATAGAGTACTGTGAATTGATTTTCGATATACGATTACCTACCCACTAAAACTCCTAGATTGAATTCTTTCCCTATGTGCACCATTTGTGGTGACATCTTCAGTTATAAGCGCTTTCATTTTCCATATTCCTCTGCAAAAGTATACTTCATTCATTTCACTTTAGTACCCTCTTTCTATCATTTGGTATCCTCTACAGAAATTGCAATTTAGTAGGGCGGTAAAAAGTGATACAAGACATTGATCTATTATGTACTTACATCACTGGCACGCAAAAAGCTATCAGAGGAAGCAATACATTCACCAAAAGAATTACTACTGACAATAAATCTTGCACATCACCAGCTACAAAGACTCCATACTTCAAATCCTTATTAACTAGACATTTAACAATCTCTTGCCTCCATCGCGCTTTTATTGCTTTGTTGCTTTATTTTATTAGCATCACAAATTATACGTTTTAATACAGGAAAATGTGATATGCAGTTATACTCATACAAAAGCAATATGTCACTAGATTAGAGGAATTGTGGGTAGCTAAAAATGTTGGCACTGGCTCCAGATTAAATCTGGGAGGGGGGTACAAGGTCATACTTAGTTCCTTGAATGACACCATACATAAACTGAAAACTCAAATCACATTTATGCGCTAATCACCCTTGTTGCTAAATAGCCAGGATTGTTGTGCTACATTTAAGAGCAAAATCATATTTAGTTGCACAATCACTGAACAACAGCAGTGTGGACTTACATTAAGAATGCTATCACATGTAGGAGCAAATTAATATTTCGATGCAAAATCACATTTAATTGTACAAACACACATGTGCAAATCACCTTTTATGTAACATTAACAGGAGTTTAGAAATAGGCTTGGAAGCAGAAATCACATTTATGAGCACCAGAATATTTAGGTGCGAAATCATGTTACCACTCGGAAATACATTTGGGCTCAAAATCACCGTTTGTCTAACATCAGAAGTGTGGAACCCCTTTTATGTGTGAAAGTACTTTTGGGAGAAAACTTCAGATGTAGGTGCAAAACCCATTAGGTTTACAAATCAACTTTGTTGCTAAGTCATCAGAAGGGTGGAAGCAGTTTCAAAAGTGCAAATCAAATTTATGAGCACACTCGGTGCAATACCAACAGGAGTGTTGCGACATTATTATTAGGTGTCATAATCAATTATAAAAGCAACATTTAGGTGAACCACCACATTTGAGTCAAAAATCATAATAGATGCAAAGTCCGGAGGAGCATGGCATCTCATTTAGGTGCAAAATCGCTCTGCACAGAAAAAGAAAACAATACTAAGGCATTACTTGTAAATGCTGTGCATCAGCATGATCTCACATTTGTTTGACAACAAAGTGAGGTGCAAAATCACCCTGGGTGCAACATGAGCAAGAATAAAAAAAAACATTTTTTGAAACCAGGTCACATGTGCTGAGTAACGTTTAGGTGCACGTTACTTTTAGGTAAAATATCACTCGTAGTAAAAACAAAAATCATCAGGATTATAATACTACATTTAGGATCAAAAATATATTTAAGTAGAAAGACAACTTTCGGTGCAAAATCACCCAAAACGCAACATTAGAAGAACTGTGGAAACACTTTTAAAAGCTGTCACATTGACAAGCAAACAATGCTGGCCTTAGCGCTGGTGGTGCCCTGTGCAACAAAGTTTGTTGGCAATCCTCAATTACCACCTCCGCCACTGATTCCCTCACTACCATCCTTTAACAGTGCCCCTCAAGTGTCCATAACCACTCTCTCTCAGATGCATTTAATTAGATGTATATCATCACTCATGCCAGTGTAGGATGTGAAGGCAATTCTCATTGCACACACATTACACAGAGACAATCAGTCATAGGTGTAGAAATCAGTGTATGAGAAAATATTATTTTTTTGCAAATTTGTTTATTCACATTTTAGAGAAGCAGTACAAACAGTACAGTGCAAAACAGTAATCACTAACAACAGTATGGCAGGTTTAGCAGTACATACTCACATAATTCAATCAGTAGGAGAGCATCAATCAGCTTTCACTGGTTGATGCAGGGACAGTAGGGGGAAGACAGGAAGCCTAGAGGGAGAAATGGATAGAACAATCCACAATCAGATGAATCAATTAGGTCAGGTGGGGGGGGGGGAACAAGTAAACAATAGGACCATGCCCCGCACTCCTCAGCATGAGCTAGAAGCCTGCGTCCATACAATCGTCCCAAGAACGCTAGCAAATAATTTCAGGATCAGGGCAGTTAATTGACATTAACTGCCATGACAAGCCATTCATTCATCCCACACCCCCAAGTTGTTTGTTATACAACAATCCCAGTCTTCACCTTCATTCCTGTCACGCATTTCCACTAAGCAGTATCTCCAGGGGGGCGATCAGTGTTGGATTCATGTGAGCACTCAGCTGCTGGGACACCAGCTTCCCCACTTTCAGTCCCCCTTCAAGCATTCCACCACACCATCCCAGAGCTCCAAATCGCTCTGTGCGTGGTCATCCGTATGGACCTTGCAGAGCCGACATTCCTCAGCCATTGCCCATTCAAGAAGGTCCATCAACCATTTTTCAGGGGTTGGGGGATTCGGGCTGGCCCAATGATTAGCAATGCGTTGCCTCTCTGTGCAAAAGGATATACCATTTTGTAACCTTTTCTGGGAAGAGGTAGCAATCCCAATAAACAGTGTTGCATTGTTAACTCCACGTTCACTGCTGTTGTACTTTTTAGCACTTGTTCTATCTGATGCCAAAAGGGCTGCAGTGACCTACATACCCACGTGACATGTACAAAAGTGCTTGGGGATGCACCACAGCTTGGGCAAATGTCAGAACATGTTGAGTAAATTCTATAAAGGCTCTGCGGCATCAGATACGTTCTATGTAGGTAGTAAATCCATGTCAATTTAAATCTGGCATTACTGGACCCATCCTGTACCAGTGCACGGGCCCTGTTCCACTCTCCATCCTTAAGCGGCATCTTCAGGTATGCATCCCACACGTGCCGCTGACATATCTGTCTGTCTATCCCTTTTAAGGGCGCATATCAGCGGGAGAGCAGGCTTCTGTCAGAGCCCCAATCCAGCAGCACCAGCAACAGATGGGACTCGATGGGCTCTTCAGGAAAGGAGGTCCAGATCTCCTGAGTTGTTCATAATAAACTGTCATGTTGTAGAAATTGTCCCTGGCCAGTCCCAAAAAGGGTCCGTCCTCCTCCAGGGTTACAAAGGAGCCATTTTGATATAAATCTCCTGCGCGGTTACAGCCGCCCGCTCCCCACCTCGAGATGTCCAGCGCATCCGCAGCGCACACAAAATTTCACAGCCACTAAACAGGAAGAAGGCGTGCATAGAGTGCTCTTCGCAGCACCCGAGTAATTGTCCGCTTCCATATCCGGGCCACCTTCAATAAATGTATGATAAATGGTACATAAGACAGAGGATTACAAGGTGTAGGAGTCATCCATACTGGTAGGCAGTTTATTTTAAGAGTGCTTGGTCAGGGGAAGCACAAACTCAGAATTCAAAATGTAGCACCATAGTTGGGGGTTTTCTTTAATGATAAGAATTTTTTTCTACCCAAATGAACTCTTTTCGCAAGTTTAGGATAACAAAAGATGGGGGAAAAATCATAATGGTCTAATCTATAATTTGCAGTATGCATGTACTTCTTTAATGCCCGTTAATAGCTTACTGTTATTAACTGGAAGTAAAGAAAGGACCTCTCTGACAAAAGTAGTAACCCACTGACCTATTTGCATTGATCTGCATGGTACACATTCTTTGCAGCAGGCATATTAACCCTCTGCGCTACCTAAAACGTCCAGTAAGGAAAACTCTGATCTCAATAAAGGCAGAATATTAGTCACCAGAGATATCCTGAACTATTTATTTTTGCCTGAAAACTACTGGAGGCAAGGAATAACACAGCAGGTGCATTTATAATAGACCTGCAAACATGGTGCCCCCACCCGAAGTCAGAACCCAGTGTGGTGGCAACGGTAGCACTGCCCTATGGCTGGCCCTACAAGCAAATATGCAGATAGACAAAAAATCAATCTTGTTGCAACATTATTTAGAGTGTTGAAAGAAGGATCAAAAATCAACAATGCAGCATCAACAATGGTGTGGAAACACTTTAATGTGACAGATATAAGAACAAAAATCACCTTTAGGTGCACAAATACTCTTAGGTGCAACATGACCCTTGATGCAAAGTTAGCAGGAGTGTGATGTCTCATTGTGTTGCAGAAAATAAAGGAGGTATTAGTAGTAAGGCGGGATACCTTTCCTCATCAACTGGAAAGTGACAGTTTTCCCGCCTCCCTCAGAAATGATGTCACATCAGTTACTGGGACTTCCGGTGCCCCAGTGAGCCCGCCCCGGAACTGACATAGGTGTAGGAGTGGGTGTCATGTGGGTTGTGACATCATAGGGTCACATGTTAGTTATGTGCCAGGGTCCTAGCCCCATGTGTCTAGGTCTATGGACTGTGAAAAATGAGGGCCCTGCTGGTGTGCAACCTGTTTCTGAGCCTAAGAGTACAAGTCTGGACATGTCAGATATTCAGGACCAAGTGGCTGCTTGGGGGCCTCCTCACAGGGTAGAGCACTGGGAATGTAAGGCCGAACCTCCACATTGCTGGCTAATCCAAAAAGAGGGGCTGGGCAAATGTTGCATAGGTTGTGACATATGGTTAGCGTTACGTGTAACCCCTCAGTGTATCAGAGCCATCAAGGAGAGCATGTGAGTGCTATGTGTTGTAGAGGCATATGCCCTTTTTGATCCATTTAATACATGTAAGGAGTCAGCTAGAGCAGCATGCCAAACTGTGAACCATCGCTGACAGTGGTTGTCAAGGCATTATGAAGAGATACAATCCTCGCACCAGAAAAGCTACCCTATCACCTCTGGGGTTGGATGAGAAAGCATAGCCAGATGCCCCTAAAGATGGAGGTTTTGACTTAACCGGTTTTCCAGTGGAACTTTGCCAGCAGCTTGAAAAGCTCAGCTTCAATGATTTGCCGCAACTGATATCCCATATTAAAGTTGACAGTGGCAGCAGCAAAGCCTTGAAAGCCTAATTAAATGATGCAATCAACATCATCAACAATGAAGATGATGAAGAAGGTATATCACTATCGAATTTGCTGGTCTATGAAGATATGGGCTTTCAGGAGGACCCAGATCCAGAGGCAGTAGTCGTACAGCCGGCAAGTGTAAACTCCGAAGCCGCTTATACACCAATGGACCTATGCGACTCTCTAGATTTCAGAACAGCCACTGAGTGTAGCGAAAATGCTAATGTTAGTAAAAAAGAAAAACTCTATAACAACGTAAATGTTTACTGCTTATGCTGTTCCAGACAGTCTGAAAGTATTACACGCCAGAAAAAAGATCGCACAGATTTTGAAATGGAAACTCCAGGCCTACCCTATGATGCTGCATGGCCTGTTAAAGGTTTTGTGGTGACCTTTGTGAACACCTGTGTTAAACGTGACTATTATAACCTATATTATGGGGATAAAATTAACGAGCCACAGCAGGAGGCTCACAAGTGTCTATACGAGTAGTACACAGCAAGAACAATTCGACACATGTAGTTAGACCCTCACAAGGTATATAAGTTGTTAAGGGTGGTGTATGGGTTGTCCGCTGTGAAGAAATATGTCCACACTGATATGATTAAAGTCTTGGCAGCCGCAGTCAATGAGATACGATACGCAGACGAGCCCTGCTCAAAACTCGAACGTATGCAGGGGATGTGTATCTATTTTGACAAAAGATTGATAGAAATGGCCATAGAAAGACGAATGTGTGATATTTATTATAAAAATAGAAGAATAGGGTCTTTAGTACCATGAACTTTGTTTTAAAAATACAGAAGTCAAGGATAGCGGACCATAACTGTGTTATTAAACGTTACATACTTACTTTTAGAATGAGAATCAGAGTGTCAAGGTGCAAGATGGATACATTTGCAGTGCCAGAATGGTATATGTGCTGCGAATAAATACTGGAGAGTGTACAAAGGGTGTATTTGTGAGTTAAGACTATTGCCGACTACTGCGTTATGCACAGCTTTGGAACTTCTGACCGACGATTATTTCACAAATAAGTGTTTAGTATTGACCGATCTAGAACTGTACGAGCTTATGAATGCCATCAGCATCCTGAGTGTACAAAGTAGGAGGGGTGAGAGGGAAGTCATGTCTAGAGCTATTGAGTGTATATCAATAAAAATATCAAAACTGGTGACGATGAGACCGAGTAGCTGCGGTGGGTCCTAGTAAATGTATGTAGCATGTGTCATACTATGTACGCGTAGTGAAAAGTGAACATGTTGTATGGCAATGCAGCCCATAAGACCAATAGCTAGAAACTGTAAAGAATATTGTGTTTATGCTGTGCTAATACTCTTTATTTTCAATAAAATGGCCTCACACAAAACATTTGTCTTTCATTTCATGGCTTGTAACAGCTGGTGATATGTCCACTGGCGGCGGGTTAAGGAAGCTTTATTATTACGATATAAGTGGTGTTGGTAGTTTCGGGGGTACCGAAGCACTGCTTAGAAGGGCTCTAGTTAATGAGCCGGTAAACAGAGCACAGGTGAAGATGTGGTTATCAGGGGAAGAGTTGTATTCATTACATTAGCCCGCCCGGAAGCGGTTTAAGAGAAGACTTACAATCGTTAATGCTCATGTAGATTATCAATGGGAGGCGAACATCATCAGTCTTCAAGATTTAGCAAAACACAATAATGGTGCTCGATATATATTAGCTGTCATAGATGTCTTATCTAAGTACACCTACACAGAAGACTTATTTGATAAAAGTGGGAGCAGTGTGACCGGCACCATTAAAGCCATCTTTAGGAAAGGGCGAACACCTCAGAAACCACAAACAGATGCTGGAAAAGGGTTTCTAAACAGAATGTTTCAGAAATTACTAAAACAGCACAATGTTAAACATGTTGTAACACACACTGAGGTGAAAGCTGCCATTATAAAATGTTTTAACAGAACCTTAAAGTCTAAGATGTGGAGATATTTTAAGGCCTATAACACTTATAACACCACTTACCACAGAACTATCAAAACGGCACCCATAAATGTAACAGCTGATAACTCGTTAAAGGTGTGGATAACTGTGTACGGGAATCGGATCTCCGCAGGTGCAAAGAAGCTGTTTTTAAAAGAAGGCGATCATGTTAGTGTTTTAAAATTAAAAGAGGTCTTCATAAAGGGTTACCAACAAACTTTTAGTGATGAGATATTTATAGTGGAAAGTGTGGAGCTTAAAGAGGATGTATATATTTACAGGCTAAAAGACTATGATGGTGAAAAGGTATTGGGCGTCTTTTCAAGGAGGTGCTACAGAAGGTCCCTAATGATCCACACAGGGTGTATGGGGTTGAAAAGATTCTGAAAAGGAAAGGTAGTGGTGTTAATCAGCAGGTTTTTGTCAAATGGCGAGGGTGGCCCATAAAATTTAACAGGTGGGTGTTGGCCAGTTCTGTGCAGGTTGTGTGAGTACGACAGTGTATGGTTGTAGACGCAGAGATGGAGAATTCATCGTTTTATGTTACGCTGCTGTCTAACGCTTCAAAGGACATGTTCCCTGACAATAACATTTCCAATTATACAGTGAAATTGGCTAAACCGGTAGACCTGAAAGAGGATTGGGAGGTTTCCATAAATGAGATCCAATACCCCTGAACGAACATGGAATACTTTATCAGCGATCAAGGCCAAATTTAATATAAAGTGTGAGCAGGACACTTATTGGTTAATATCCAATACACCAAACCCGACTACGTGTCAGTTTCTAAAAAAACATTTTGATTCCATTATGATCATGATCTACGATAATCAGTCTGAGCCGGTGTCCTTTAAATATGGGAAAGTTATTGTGAAGCTTCATTTAATACCGCAACTCTACAGCAACTATTAACAAGTCACCATGGTGATTATGAAAACATACGGTGACCCCTCTATGTATAGGGATTATTACAAAAACCAGGCTAGATATGGAGCCCGACCGCTGTACTTTCATGGGGCGCATGTTACGTACAGGGCCGGCTTGGAGGCTTTCTTCTGTAGCTTGTTTAGAAGAGCTATGCCGTTCTTGAGAAGAGGCTATGAAATAGCAAAACTGCACGCCACAGAGGCTGCTACAAACATTGTGCAGGACGTTGTGGGGTCCGTGACGTCTGTGGTTGCCAAACGTATGAATAAACAGCCTCAAGAAGGAGCGGGTTTGGTGTACAAGTCTTGCACACGCGTCAAAAGGGAAACGCGTTGTTTCAAAGCGCAGGGGTCCACCAGCCCCTTTTAAAAAAATACGCCAATTTTCAAAAAGCACTCACCTACTAAGATCCGTAAGTTGGAAGAGAGTTACGAAGGAAAGGAAGAGAAGGGGCGCTAACTTTAAAAAAAAAATTGAAAAACTGAACACTGCAAACATGGCCTTTGTACATTATGCATCGGGTGAGTGTGCTAAATAGGAATTAGACCTGTTTTCTCTAAAACCCACACAGACTAGCATCGAAAACAGTTTTTTCAAGGAAGTATCGCTGCTAGCCACTTTAACGCCTTTGGCGCCAATAGAGTTTTATGTGTCAGGGTACACGGATATGTATCTGGATCTCAACAACACGCTGCTAGGCCTCATCTGTAAAATTGTAAAAGCGGATGGTCCCAATATAGGGAACAACGCTAAAGTGGTGACGATCGCTTATCCCATAGCAACCATGTTTAATCAGGTGGACATCACCCTTGAGATCGACTTATCATGCTGAGTGATAACATGTATGCGTATAGGGCGTACATTGAGAGTATTCTGAATTACAGCCATGATGCCCTGGACACTCAGCTTTCAGCAGGACCCTTCTACAAAGATACTCTAGCATTTTGAAGCTACAGAGCTGGATGGGCACAATCAAGGTTTTGTAAAAAGAGCAAACTTTTCTGCCGGCAGTAGATAGTTTGACCTCCTAGGCCACATACATTCAGACCTCTTCTACCAAAATAAACTACTAGTCAATGGTAGCAGTCTTAAGATCAAACTAACCCACATCAAGGACTCATTCTGTCTCATCGGTGGGGATGTGGAACAATATAAACTTGTTATACTGTCCACCAGTTTGTTTGTAAAGAGAGTGAAAGTGTCACCAAGAATTAGACTGGCTCATGCAGAGGCCCTGCAGCTATCAAATGCCAAGTACGCCATGGAAAGAGTGGCTCTGAAGATATTCAGCATACTCACAGGTACTCACTTAACCCAACAGGAAAATTCTGGGTCAACTACCGAAACTTTTTATCATAGGGTTCGTGGACAACACCACTTTTAGTGGGCTGTATACCTCAAACCCTTTTAATTTCAAGCACTGCGACATCAACTATGCTGGGCTGGTACTTGAGGGTGCTGTGATTCTTGTAAAGCTGTACACGCCGGGTTTTGGAACATCTAATTTTATCAGGGAATATCTAGGCGTGGTGTCGATAACAGGAAAACATCTGAGGAACTCAGGAGTCGTCGTTGTCAAGAGAAGGGTGTGGGGCAGGCTACACCCTTTTTTGCTTTTGATCTGACACCCGACATGGAAGACGGGGAACACTACAATCTGATAAAAAACAGAAATCTAAAAGCTGAAATATGTTTTAGTCAATCCCTGGCTACCAATGCGAACATGGTTATATTTGTGGTGTTTGACAGTGTCATTCAAGTCAACCGCGCTTGGCAGATTTGACTATCTGTAAAGCGTTGTACAATAGACACTGTACAGATATGTGAGTTCTTAAGCAGACATGAATATGCAAAGAAATACTTTTTAGATATTTTCCCAAGCGATGGGCTACCCACGGAAATGGGCGTAGAAAAACCTTGATCGCTAGTCCTTAACACAGATCCACATTACAATGGTGGAACACACTGGGTGGGAATGTTTTTGGATAACCACAAGGTTACAGTGTTTGACAGTTCAATATAGCATCTATACAAAACATGTATTCAAGTCTCTAAAGAAAGCTGCTGTTAGTGTCGAGTATAACAAGATGCGGGTACAGGATCCTCTAGCCATCACATGTGGGGAGCACTGTATATATTTATTAAGTAAAATGTCTGCTGGAATGAGGTTTAGAAATTTCCTAAATTTGTAATCGAATGATCTGGGAAACAATGATAGTATTGTTGTGAAATATGTAAAAGAAAACGCAAGGGCTACGCCACGCTCTGTTCAAACGGAATACGCCATTTGTCAAAAGTGTAAAGCCTTGTAATGCATATGTACGTGTAACGTTAAATATCTACAATAAAAGAATTTAAGCTCAAAATCAGACTATACATTTTTTTCATCCGTCATGACATACATTAAAAAAGACAAAAAAACTAAAATTTGACATAAGAGTGATGAAACAGTTAAAAAGTGTTTTATTACACATAATTTTAGTAGAAGCAATAAGTATCCAAACATACTAATAAAAATAAATGCTGAAAGAAAAACAATCAATATACACACACAGACATTGTAAAACAGAATACAGAGGATTACAAGTATCACACTTGTAACCACAATTAATTTTTTGACAGTGACTTTTTAACCATAGAAGGTAGGTGTGCGGTGTTCCTTGCGGGGGATAGTTGGGGAGTAGACGTTGGTTTCAAAACAGATGCTGATGGTGTAGTTGGAGGGCTGTAAGTAGGAACTTTCAAACAGCATATGGTGTTTGGTATTACCAGCAATCGTAGAAGGAATATTGATTTCAGCAGCGGCCTGCAGAAACCGGTCCCATCCTCTAGCCACTTTCTGTGGTAGGGCTTTGAGGTGTGTGAAACATTTCATGAGGTCGTACATATGAGACCTAACAACTGGTTGTCCTTTGAAAAGGAATTCACCCCATTCATTCCAAGAGTTTAGATCTTTACCAGCAGCCATTGTACTTAGTAACATCTGCGCTGCACATCTGTACCTCTGACTTACATTTTTCAACAAGGACGTCTGAGGACAGTGGTGTTGGGCCTGCCGGCTGTTGGAGCTGTTGATCCTGAAGAGTTGCAGGGGCTGGTGGTTGCGGAACAGAGTCTTGTGAATATAGAGTCAATGTTTTGTTTTCAGAGGTCCATTGCTCATAGGTTTGTAAAATGTTTTGGAGAGCTCTAGAGTAAAGATCGGCTTTGTCGTAAGGTTTTAAAACAGGTTTTTCATTTCGGCATCTAGGCGTAGTGTTTCATTTTTGCGCATATCCCAAGCATCGCTCGTAGAAGGACCCAACTGATCCAGTTGTTGACAAGGTATCAGGTACATCTTTTGGGCATAATCCATCAGTTCCCAGTCAGAAGGTTTGTAATTAAAGGAAGAGCTATACTCAGGAGCGCTCCTTTAAACCCGCCCAACAGTTTTACAAGTTTCTTCTTAGAAATGAGGCACTCCTCTTCTTCAACATGCGGAACTGACTCTCAGATATAGGGACGTTACCTTTTAGGGTGTTTAGGGCTATTTCTGACAGGGGTGACACTAAGTCGTCAGAAGCCGAGCACAGGATGGCTTTTCTTTGTTGGGGGCTAGCTGTGACCATCATTTTTAGAAGTGTTAAGTTATGACGTGTGCATGCAGACAAGGTCAACACCTTATATTATAAGGTTTAGAAAGTGAATGTTACAAAATAATTTTTAGCGATTCTTTTTATACGCCCATGGTATGGTTTTAGATGTGTAAGCTACAGGGAGATCTGATGGGAAAATATCAGCCCGGAGTCTGTAGAGTCTGTAGTCTTCTAGAGTCTTGTCTTGGGTTTTATGTCTACTAACAGGTACCTGTGAGGTCTAGCGGTGGGGTCGTTAAAGGCTTCTAAGAAAAACTGCATGTTTCCAGGGTACATCTGCTTAACGATGATCAACATTTGTTGTTTGTCCCTAGGGTTTTTAAATAAAACAAGGTATGAGGCATTCAAAGTTATAGAATGACTGCTCTTACCCTTGTAAAACAAGTTCTGCACATGTAACATATGCTCAGGTTACGATGGTGTGATTATTGGGTAAAATCTTTTTCTATCTATGGGTGATCCCCACCCTCACACATGAGATTGTCTACATTCAGCATGTTTATGAGGTGTGTGGGTAACAGTGCATCATCATTGAGATTACAAGGTATGCCTTCTATAAACTTGATGTGCTAGAACCCTAGGGATAGTTCTATACAAAAATCTTGCCAGCATGAATAAAACCATACAATATTGTTCGGGTTATGGGATAGACCATGGGTGGCATTTTCTAACAACTTCTTTAGAAAATAACTTTTACCGTCATTTGAAGGGCCTGCTAGAACGCATGGGAATGGATGCTGCAAACGTGTGTCCATAGTCGTTGGGATTCTAGAGTCTAATGTCCTTTTAGTAACCATACCGTAGGGTTTTGTAATCCTTAGTCAGAACCTATTTATCAAACACTACAGCTTTGGTTTTATGTAAAGTCTGGGTTGTGATTTCCCACCGTTCTTTGGACCGCACTATGCTCGGCTGTTGTACAACACTTGTTTTATTATTTTCACAGGTGTCTGACATGCGTATTCATTCACCAGGACTGTCAAAATTGATTTTTACTATATTGTTAACATTTAAGGTGATAGCTTTGACTTTCATATATACAGTATTGTTTGAGATCTTATACGAATAGGTTTTAGGACATGATGAGGTGAATTCCACTATGCGTTCGCCTTTTTGTAGTCCACTGGTCAAATCCCTAAGATAATCGCCTAATGGGGAGTCTTCATCACCTAATTTACTCACAAATATAACAGAGTCTGTATCATAATACAGACACCTGTCCTGCAGTTTATCTAACACTCTGTAAATCTCTAAACGGGCATGAACAGTTGTGAAACTTGCTATGAAGATGTTTATGTGTTACACGCTGTGGGGTACTTTTTAGTGTACTTCCAAGACAGAGCGGCTGTCTCATCATCGATAAATCCGCAACTGGACACCTCATAACTGGGGGCAAAAAGGTACTTAAACAAATCATCAGGATCTGGTATTATGGTCGTGTTTGACAAGTTTGTATATTGTGCGAATTTCCCTCATAATGAGTTTAGGCATAGTTGGCTAATTGGCGGTGGGCAGGGTTGACCTCGATCAAGTCGGGCCTCAAGTGTATACCCTTGTGATAGTAGTCATCTATGTACTTTTGTTTAGAGGCCTTGTTAGAAATGGGGTCTTTGGTTGGCAGTCAGGTTACACCCTGTACAAGCAAGGACCCTCACTTTAGTCAGGGTAAGTCACACACAATCCAAATTATCCTGTGCCCACCCTCTGGTAGCTTGGCACTGAGCAGTCATGCTTAACTTAGAAGGCAATGTGAAAAGTATTTGTGCAATAAATCATGCAATAACACAGTAGAACACTACAAAAATACACCACACAGTGTTTAGAAAAATATATAATATTTATCTGGTATTTATCTGCTAAGATGCAGGTCAAAACGATTAAGATGCAATAAAAATATGTTGCAATATCACTGTAAAAATGATATAAAGTGTCTTTAGTCTCTTAAAAGCAACAAATGTCTCTTGCAAGAAGAAAGTACCTGGTTTGTGTACAAAACCTCCGCAAGGAACCTCAGAGGAGGCGATGCATGGAAAACTAGGAGGTGTGCGTTGATTTCTCGGGCCGCACAGTGATGCGTTGTTTATTTTTCACGCAGGGAAGGCTTTACGTCCATTTCCGGTGCTCGGTCTAGGGTCCTCTTCAGGTTGCGTGGTTTCTGGGCGCCCTGGGGATGATGCGCTGAAATCCGGGGGATGTCGGATGAAGTCACAGGGGCTGCGTCGATTCGGTGGGCATTGCGTGGAAATTTCTACCACACGGCAGGCACTGCATCGATTCCTCTCAGGAAGTCGGGCTGCGTCATTCTGGCTCGGCTTTGCGTCGATCCAGTGGGCAGTGTGTCAAATTTCCACTTGCTACGCTGGTGTTGATTCTTCTTCTCCTTGCGAAGTCAGGCTGCATCGTTCCAGTTTGGTGTGCAGTAATTGTTTCACCACGATGCAGGCTGTGCGTCGTTTTCTGCAGGCTATACGTTGATTTCCGCCGCACAGGAAGTTCTTCTTGCAGAAATGAAGTCTTTTTGGTCCTGAGACTTCAGGGAACAGGAGGCAAGCTCTATCCAAGCCCTTGGAGAGCACCTCTCAGCACAGCCAGAGAGCAACAAGGCAGCAGGGCAACAGCAAGGCAGCAGTCCTTCTCAGAAAGCAGTCAGATGAGTAATTTGGGCAGCCAGGCAGTTCTTCTTGGCAGGTTGCAGGTTCTGGTTCTTCTCCAGGAAGTGTCTGAGTTGGTAGGGGTGGAGGCCCTGTTTAAATACCCAAATGTGCCTTTCAAGTGGGGGATACTTCAAAGAGTGGCTTAGAAGTGCACAAGGTCTCCTTTCAGTTCAACCCTGTCTGCCAGGGTCCCAGTAGGGGGTGTGGCAGTCCTTTGTTTGAGGGCAGGCTATTGTCCTTTGACATGTAAGTGTCAGGCCCTCCACCCTCCCAGCCCAGGAAGACCCATTCAATATGCAGAAGTATGCAAGTGAGGCTGAGCATCCTGTGTTTGAGGAGTGTCTGAGTGAATGCACAAGGGAGCTGTCAACTGAGCCTAGCCAGACGTGGATTGGAAAGCAGAGAAAGGCTCACTTTCTAAAAGTGGCATTTCTAACATAGTAATATTAAATCCAACTTCATCAATCAGCAGGATTTAGTATTTCCATTCTGGACATACTAAATATGACCTTCCTACTCCTTTCAGATCAGCAGCTACGACTCAAACAGAATGTGAGGGTAGCCCTAATGTTAGCCTATGAAAGAAGCAGGCCTCACAGCAGTGCAAAAAATAATTTAGGAGTTTTACACCACCTGGACATGTAAACTACACAGGTACATGTCCTGCCTTTTGTCTACACAGCACAGCACCCTGCCCTATGGATTACCTAGGGCCTACCTAAGGGGTGACTTATATGTAGAAAAAGGGGAGTTTTAGGCTTGGCAAGTAGTTTTAAATGCCAAGTAGAATTGGCAGTGAAACTGCACACACTGGCCTTGCAATGGCAGGCCTGAGACATGGTTAAGGGGCTACATAAGCAGGTGGCACAATCGGTGCTGCAGGCCCACTAGTGGCATTTAATCTACAGGCCCTGGGGACCTATAGTGCACTTTACTAGGGACTTCTAAGTAAATTAAACAATCCAATTGGGTATGATCCAATGTCATCATGTTTAAAGGGAGAGAGCATATGCACTTTAGCACTGGTTCGCAGTGGTAAAGTGCGCAGAGTCCTAAAACCAGCAAAAACAGTGTCCAAAAAGTGGAGGCAGGCAGGCAAAAAGTTATGGTTGACCACCCTAAGGCTGTCAGGTCTAACAGGCCTTATCAACACACCACTCTGGAAACCCTGAAGCCTCCTGTTTGTCTCTTAGAAATAGGTAGATATTGTTGAAAAGAGCTGTGTTGTTGTCCTTTCAAAGTGCTATATTTCCACTATTTTACCAAGCCTGTATCCTTTCTCTAGAGCCTTTGTACCTCAATGCTACACCACATCCCAGTCAACATCCGTTGCTCTTCAAAGTGACTACACATGCTAGTCTCTTTACTTTCAGTGCATGTACGGCATTGTGCTAACATCAGCTTACAGTCGACTCTGTATGGTAGTAGAGGGAAGTAAAGACACCGGGGTTGGTAGATTTGGCAATTAATGAGCCCAAAGTATTCAGCAATGGGCTTAAAGTCCCTGTATATGATGGATGGTTGACCTACAGGGTATAACTTCTGCTTCTTCACAAATGGATACAGACTTGTGAATTCATAATAGTGTCTTTTCTCACCAGCGCCCACAGCCCTGTACAGCTGTATAGCGTTTGTACTCCCCCAAATAAGGTGTTGCGAGATTCCATAGGCTCTGGTAACTGATGATTCTTAATGAAAGACACAAGCTCAACATTTGTTGTTAACATATCTAGCCATTCATGCTCCCAAAGGGTTCTCATTATAGAGCCACGGTTTTTAACATATTGCGCCTTCACCAGAGTGCGACCGAGTAGGTGCTCAATCTTAGTGCCCAACAGCCTGTTAAAGTCATGGGGTTCGTAACAACGAGGACAACCATGGTAAAAACACTGTTTGTATTCAAAGGCGGTTGGCACGCCATTAATTAAGGCATAACCGTCAAGATAATAAGGCCCCGGGCGATATTCACTACCCTGTAATGTGTGTTGAATGGCTATGTTTTCGATGACCGAGGTATAGATGAGCCACTGGATGGAGGGGGGTTGAATAGCACTTCTGTTTACCATTATACAGGGATGGCGGTATTAGGGCGATGATGTACGGTTTCAAAAACATGTGCTTGTAGATAGACACACACATGGAAGCCAGAGTGATGTTCTGGAATGGGTCTATATATTCTACAGTCTTCATCATCTGGGGCGCGTTGGGCTTGAAAACCTTCACCTTTTTGGTCATCTCCACCACTACATCTCTGAAAAGGCTGCAGGCTTTTTGCAAGATCATTGCATCTGCCTGACAGATACGCTTTCAACTCGGTTTGAAAATGAAAGTTATTGTCACTGTTTTCACCATACCATTGTAGAAAGCTCTCTTTCTCCGTAGGCATCATAATCGACACCGTAGCTGGAGGGTGGAGGCATGGGACCCTCATAATTCCGGTTGGCCCATGTGTTGAAAAAGTGGGGGAAATAACCTTTACAATCTGTGAAACCAAAGGCTTTGGGTAATTTACTTAATTTAATGGGTAGAAAATTTAAGGTATCGATGAACCTTAGTTGAAAAGGCACTGCCGTTAACAGCATCAATTTGGAGCCCTAGGTTATGAGTTCTTCAGCCATCTTTTCACCAATCATGGTCTGTAGCATAAAGAAGGAGTTGCATGCTTTACAGTTATGAGCCAGCATAGAATACCCTTTGAATTTAGACTGCATGAAAGTAGTGAGGAAGTCACTCACGCATGTGCTCCCTTCAAACTCCAAGTTGTCATTGGAAGTTAGATGATGAGCATAAATATAATTGGGCTGGTGTACGTCCGTCTCCTGGGTACACTCTATAACAAACACTATGTAGTCTTCAGTTTTGGTCTGAGTGAGCCATTTAACCATGTAACACTTGTGATCTGTCCCCACCTTAAAATATACCTTACACCTGGGACATTTCATGCCTTCACATTTATGCTCATTGGGGGTGTAATGCCTGCAAGCCCTACGGTCTATTTTAGGTAAACAACGCGCAAGTCTGGTGTGTATGCTCAGGCAGTTGTGAGAGTGACAAAACAGATTACACGTGCAACACTGGACCTTCTGCTCAGCGACATCAATACACCCATCCCACTGACACATTTTGTAGTGCATTTCACACCGGTGAGTTGTCTGTGTGTTGTAGATATGGTCGCAGTATGGGCATACGTACTTGGCTCCCAGAAAACCCTTTAGGTTCAAAATACCATTAAAGTGGTTTTTATGACGGAGGACATAAACGGTCTTGTTTTTTGTACGCTCCCCTGTTGTGAAGTAGTTCCAGGAACCGTTGTGGTAAAGAACTTTCATGTAATGGCAAAATAGTTCTCAAAAGGCATAAGGTCCCCGAACCTGACCATTCTATTGTGTGGTATTTCAAGAGCCCTGTGGGCCTTAACAGCACTTGGGATAATATGAGCATCGGTCGTAGTTCGGTCCAACAGTAACCCCACTATGCTGGCTGCCAGACAGGTGTTGGATGGTCCTGTGTTAAAATCAAGCAACCATTGTTGTTTCTTACCAATGATTTGGCTATACAAGATACTCATTAAAGGTCTGGAAACCCCACCCTCGTGGCCCTTGACAACGTGGGCATTCACTCCAAAGGTACCATATGTTACTATTTCTGCCTTACTCTGCAAAAGTTTACAGAGATTCTCTAGAACTTCTACAGTCAACACATATCCCTGGGATTTCTACGTGTGAACAAAGGACTGTCAATACCCTGGAAACCCCAGATGGAAGTAATCATTAGGACCCACATCGTGTAATAACATCTCTATTAGTGTTTGTACAGCTTGGTGAATGGCTAAAACACCATGATCAGAGGAATTTATACGGTCTAGGTTAACAAACCGGAATTCCTCGTAGTGTTCTGTAGAGCTAAACTGTTTTATAATACGACTGTACCTTCTAACACTTTCTAAAAACACAGGTTGAGATTCACTACTAGCATGTATGGCATCTTGAGTGTCATTCGGGGGCAGCGGACTAAGGCTCTGTGCTGGAGAGCTTTTAATCCTCCTTGTAACACATAGGGGGTCATTCTGACCTTGGCGGTCCATGACCGCCATGGCGGAGGGCAGCGGAAGCACCGCCAACAGGCTGGCGGTGCTTCCTGGGCGAGTCAGAAAAGGGGAGCCGGGGGTTTCCCGCCGGTTTCCCGCTGGCCCAGGGAATCCGCCATGGCGGCGCTGCTTGCAGCACCGCCATGGGGATTCTGAGTGCCTTACCGCCAGCCTGTTTCTAGCGGTGTCCACCGCCGGAACCAGGATGGTGGGAACGGCTGCCGTGGGGCCCCTGGGGGCCCCTACACTGCCCATGCCACTGGCATGGGCAGTGGAGGGGCCCCCTAACAGGGCCCCACAAAGATTTTCACTGTCTGCTGTGCAGACAATGAAAATCGCGACGGGTGCCACTGCACCCGTCGCACCCCTTCAACTCCGCCGGCTCCATTCCGAGCCGGCTTCATTGTTGAAGGGGCTGTCTCGCTGGGCCGGCCGGTGGTCTTCTGGCGGTCGCCCGCCGGCCCAGCGGGAAAGCCGGAATGGCCGCCGCGGTCTTTTGACCGCGGAGCGGTCTTTCGGCTGGAACCGCTTGGCGGGCGGCGACCGCCGACCGCCGCGGTCAGAATGACCGCCATAGTTTGGATTTATTTAACTTCCTTTCTAGACACCTATGCTTTCTAGCGCTACCAGCCTACTGCGGCTTATTACAAGCCCACTCGTTTTTAGCTAAGCGCCCATAGCCTATTTGAACAGCAGCTGTTGTATTTACAGGCTGTCTGCCAGCAACTTTACCTGCGGCAACCATTGCTAAGGACCCATCAGGGTGCTGGGGTACTAAGGGGCTCTGAGCACCAACCCATGAGGTCCTAAAACAGCCGATGTTTGGGCTGTTCCCTACAGTCTTTATGCCTTGAGAACTAGCAGGGATCATTTGATATATCAAGGTGCTGGATTTTGAGGCTTTTAAGGATTTGTTGGAGGGTTCCACCACCCTTTTGCTTTTGAAGGTGCTTAAGACCCGTAGAGCCTTAGTGAGTATGCCTAGGTTTTTGTTTTTATCTTTAGACCTATGGGCACCCTTAATTCAAAAAGCGGATCTTACGATCCTTAGGGGGAAATGATTGCCAAGTCACGCCAATATATTGTCCATGTCGGCCTTGCTAACCGTTGGTGCTCTCAGGAATGGCCTGGAGAACACAGTAACGACCCCGACTTCCCCAGTTTTGAGGTCTTGAGGTTCAGGTGTGATTTTTGTTTCCTAACGGCCTGTTGTATTTCTTTCAGATATGTTTACTAAACCCTGTTGGGGGTCAGGGCACCACATGTTTTTCCGAAACGTGTGTCATTAGTGGTGTGCTGTATCTTACCCCTAGCCACCCCGGTGTTCTGATCACTGTTAACCACAATAAGCCCTTTTTAAATGGGTGGGTTGGGATGGGGCGAAAGAACAGGAACCCAATGTGAACAACCTGGGGCTTCTGAGGCCTGATCATCGCTAGATGGTGTTCCAAAACTCTGATTCTGTGAACCGCTAAAGCCTGTACTGTAAAGATAACAAAATACATATTAGGTGTTGCTATAGTAGCCACTATAGCGTTAGCTCTTGGGGATCCTATGTACAGAAGAGACAAAGAGGACTTTTAGCCCCTAATGCTTTTTTTATGCGACATTCATAATTGCAAGGTAGTCACGCAGATAAATATTAGTTGAAGAATTACCAGTCCTCACGACTGTAAGCCTTTTTATCAGGGTATACACATCATTTTAGAGGTATATACTAATACATATGTCACATTCATGATTTTTTTACATATACAATTAAAATAAAATTAATTTTAAGCATTCTCGCTCAGGATGCTAGCTGTTAAGTGTCCTCGCAATCCATACATAGGTCCTGAAAGTACAATCCAGAAAAGAAGGCCCACTGTTCACATTTCTCAAACAACCTAGCTGTTTTTCACCCCCCAAAAAAACACAAGGGGGAGCTGATGCATAACATAAGACGTAGGGCTCTTTCAATAGGACAATATTTATGTGGCTCCAGAGCCTTCAAAACCATATTTACACATATTACTATAAAAGTTATAGTCCTTGTAATACACCACCTCATAATTATAAAACACTATAACATTTACCACATAACAATTTGAAAACAAATACCGCTAATTGTATGTATATATATATATATATCTATATATATTTATATATATATATAGATATATATATATATACCTTGGATTGGCTACTAGATCCTTGAATCAAGGTTTTCACCGTAACTCCCCATGCTCTTAACCCCGAGAGCCTAATGTCCCTCCCAAGCACATGGAGTTAATAGTGGCCGCCCCCAGCCTCATGGAGAATGCTAGGGCCCCCGCGTTTTGAGGCCCTGTTTTTGCACCGCTGTATCACAGGTATGTAAAGGGCCCCCCTTTTGAATGGGGCCCCCAACTATGGTTACATGTTTTTGTTTTTGTTTTTATTTATTTATTTGTTTAAGTTTTTTTAAACCCCCACTCGTGAGGGGGTCTGTAGGTACCCCCAAACAGCACTTCAAGCGCTCTGCAGGGCCCTCCTGTGGGCTTCAGGGGTGCTTGTTGGTTGCAGGCCCCATGTTCATGTATGGCCTAGGGGGCCCCTTATGGTTCCACATATCTACTGCTTACTTTTTTTTAGATAAAAAGAAATGACTGGGGACCCAGGCCACGCCTAGTTCGGTTTCCCGACGTCAATATATACAGCATTGTTAGGAACACATGGTCCTAAAAATGCTGTATATAATGAAGGCCCAGGACCCTGAACGTGAGTGGCCTGGGTCCCTGACTGCCATTAAATACAGCAATGTTAGGACCGCATAGTCCTGACAATAATGTCTATAATGGAGGTCTGGGGATCCGAGCTGTGCTCGGCTCGGGTCCCTGACCTCCATTACATATAACTTTGCTACGACAGTGCGGTCCTAACAATACTATGCGTAATGGAGGTCTGGGGACCCAGGTGGCATTCGGCGCGGGTCCCTGACCTCCATTACAGCTAACTTTGTTAAGACCGTGCGGTCCTAACAATATTATGCGTCATGGAGGTCTGCAGACCGGGACCGAGCACGACCCGGGTCCCCAGACCTCCATTACAGATAACCATATTAGGGCAGCCAGTCCTAACAATATTATGCGTAATGGAGGTGTGGTCGATGTTAGGACCGGCCGGTCCTAGCAATATTATGTGTGATGGAGGTCGCGGCCCGAGTCCCCAGACCTCCATTACGTATAACGTTGTTGGGACAGCGCTGTTCTAACAAGCATGGATGTTAGGGCCCCCAGGGCCTGGCCCTAACATCCAGATGTGTAATGCATGTTGGGACCCCGGACTGCCATTACATATAACATTGTTAGGACCGCTCTGTCCTAACAAACATGGATGTTAGGCCCCCCCAGGACCCGGCCCTAACATCAATATGTGTAATGCAGGTCGGGACCCCGGACCAGTGCACAGTCAGGGTCCCCAGGCCTGCTTTACAAACATCAAGGTTAGGACCATGAGGTCCCTAACACTGATATAGGTAATGATATAGGTAATGCAGGACTGGGGACCCAGACCGCACACGGGCCTGGTGCCCCGGCCTGCTTTACAAACAGCTATGTTTGGGGCCTCCAGACCACCAGCCCAGTCCCCATCCCCAACCCACCAGCACCATAGTCTTAACATGGTGCAAAGGTACATAAAAACATAGCGCCCTATGAGACCTGCGCCACCCACACCATATCAACAATGGCCCTAAAGCAGACCCTACGAACAACCTTTAAAACATACAGGGTTAGATAGTCCTATCTTAAAAATCAGCGTAGTAATACAATTGTACAGTTCTAAACTACATATCTAGAGTTTACAATATTAAAAACGTTTATTTATCATGCATATTGTACTATAAATTTAGACCATATATTTTTACCACAACCCCCTGTTTTTTTTTTACCCTAAAATACAGTCCACACCAGGATATAAATTAAGCATAGGCCTGGATAACATATAAAAACACCCTTCTCAGATAATCCTGTGCATAAATAGAAGCACACGCTCTGTCTCTGAAAACTGTAGGAGGAGACACAACATTGTAAATATGAAAAGCAGTCCTTGGTACATACCTTAAATAGAAGAGGATTAGAATCCCCGGCCTGCGTTCTGCCCTTCATCCTTTCCACCTTGGCTGTTCGGTTGGACCTTGCTGTCTGCAAATTTAAAATACATCGTTCAGAAAAAAAGAGGCCTGTGAACATGGGGGTGCTTTTATACCGCACTCATTGTGCTAATTATGCATAGGTTTTGTGGAGTGGGGGCTGAGCCTTGAAATAGACATATGTGTTAGGTTTACATTACATGGCCCCTGTTTTGTTTCAAACTTATGTGTTAGGTTTTCATTTCATGGTCAGTTTACACTTTGACATCTGTTGTTACCAGCCCTTCTAAACCTGTCCTGGGAACTCTTGAGGGCTAACACCAGTTATAGGGTTGCATTGCAAGTCATCTGTTTGTTTCAACTTTTCATTGCACAAACTGATTATACTTTAACAGCTGCTGACCATCTTTAAAGTCTGTCCTGTGAACTCTTGTGGGCTGCCAGCTGCTTGTTTCACACCGTGCATGAGTGGTCCTTTTACACTTTGACAGCTGCTGAACACCTTTGATTCCTGTCCTGGAAGCTCTTGAGTCTGACAGCTGCTTGTTTAACATCATGTAGGTGGGGTCATTTTACACTTTGACAGCTGCTAAACACCTTTGATTCCTGTCCTGGAAGATCTTGGGGCTGACAGCTGCTTGTTTCACACCTTGCATGTGTGGTCATTTTTCACTTTTGCAGGCTGTTGAAATCCTTAGATTCCTATGCTGGTAACGTTGGGGGGGGGGGAGGGCTGCCAGCTGTTTTAGGGGTGAATTTCTAAAAATGATTGGTTGGCTCTAACAAACTCGCATTGACCATCCCCTCTTTTTGGATTAGCCAGCAGTGTGGAGGTTTGCCCTTACATTCCCAATGCTCTGTCCTGTGAGGAGGTCCCCAAGCTGCAACTTGATCCTGATTGTCTGACATGTCCAGACTTGTACTCTTAGGCTCAGAAACAGGTTCCACACCAGCAGGGCCCTCATTTTAAACTGCCCATAGGCCTAGACATGTGGGGCTAGGACCCTAGCACATGATTAACACGTGACCCCATGATGTCACAACCCACGTGACACCTATATTAGTTCTGGGGCGGGCTCTCAGGGGCAGCGGACGTCCCAGTAATGGATGTGATGTCATTTCTGAGGAGGCGGGACAACTGTCACTTTCGAGTTGAGGAAAGGTATCCTGGTTTACTGCTGGTATTATAGACATAAAAATAGAAGAAAACATTATTTCTATCATATTTCTTTTTTTTTGCACTTTCGGTCTCGCTTTGTTTTAAATTGCAAATGATCAGAAATGAAAAGTTTGAAAGGTAGTCAAGTCAGGGTTCATTCATATACAAATGATGCACCTTTAACTTGGATCACACACTGGTGCTATTTCCTTCCTTTCGACCACCATTTATCCTTACCATTGGCATATCTGAAAAGTATGAGTGAACTGAGGAACAGCTATGGCCGCAGTGCCTTCCATTCTCAACTCCATAATTTGTTTAAAATACTTTGACAAAAGAGCGTTTTCTATCACCATACTCAAGTTGGGTTTAATTTCACTTTGGACAGTGGCTGGGATGCTGGAGAGAGCATATTTTTCCAATCCCCAATACAAAATATAGAACTTCATAATAACATATTAAATACACTTAAAACAAACAAAAGCTGAAGGGGGGCAGGGGTTTGTTCAAACCCACTCTCTATTTAATTGTGTGTGTGACATGAACTCTGATATACAGCTCAAAATCCCGACCAAATACCTAACAGGTGTTGCCTGGTAATTGAAAATGTTTCAATTTCTGGAGGAAGTTCTAAATCCAAAGTAGAATCCGAAGGTAGATTTATTAACACTGTAGGCATACTACAGTGGTGTGAATTCAATTGAGAATTGGAAAAACGTGTGGCCAGGCTTGAGGGTGTGGGACTTATATTGACAGATGCGTATTCATCAAATTAGTAGTAGCCAGCTTGCACCTGGGCCCAAGTGCGCATGTCAGGCAGGACTGCTGTCTTTCATTGGACAGCCCAACAAGCTCACTAGAAGCATCCCCACCTGCGCATTAGTGAGCTGGAGGTGACTCAAAGACGCAGCATCTGGTCTCAGTAATAAGCGGTGAGGTTGCCTGCAGGAGCCGACCCTGGTGCTGCTTTAGCAGCAGGAGCAGGCCATGGATTGGCGTAGAGATGCAGTGGTTACTAGGGGCCTCCACGCAGTGTGTGAACGACACATGTGGCAGCGTGGCCGTAGGAAAAGCTGTCTCTCTCTTCTTTTTTTATGTGGCGCGATTCACGAGACAGTCGATGGCTGCTACTGGCCTACAGCACACATTTGAAAAGAGCTGAGCTGTCTTAAGTTCCACAGCTAAGTAAGTTTAATTAGTGAGTTTGTTTTTGGTGACTGAGGAAAACAAGTACACAGTAATAGTATACACATCACAAGACAGAGTTCTAATCCCCCACCTTGCTGTTTGCCTCCTTTAATCTGTGTCCGAACTATGGTGGCGCTTTTAAATTAGAATGGTGATCCTCATGTCCCGCTTTACTGTGCCTGGCGGGTTGCCACTAGGGCTCACCGTCGTTTTGGAGCTCTTGTCACCCACAAGAATGTCATCCTGGCCTTTAATTACTGCATTTTTACGTGGCACTTACCACGGATCAATAATGACGATGGGCGTGAAAAGCACTGTTTTGAGAACTCACTCCTGCAAAAATGCCCTCCTGAAGCTCCTTGTGCGTTGTTAAGATTTTAATAAGCTCACCGTGTGCTGCCACGTAGCTAAATGGGCTCCGCGTCTGTTGCAGAAATCTGTTTGCAACCAGATTCAAATGAAAGCCAAGTGGTCAGCACGGAAACTACTTCCGTAATATTCAAGTATAATGTCTCAAGTTTCTGTGTAGTTCAGTTTAGTTCTAGCTTTTTACCCTTGTCCTAGGGAATTCATGGCGGTCATTTATAAAGTTCCGATTATTCAATGTTTTAATTGTATTTTATGTATAAACATGGTACTTTTAAAATTCAATTGTAATGTTTTTCGAAATGTATCATGTTACTTGTTGACTAATTAGACTATAGTTGTGATGGCTTTGTTAAGGAATGGATCGATGATGAATTGGAAATCAAACAGCAATACCAAACATTAAAACGTTGTTAGTAGAAAATGAGCTGGAAAGCACTTGAATATGCATTTCTTTGTCCCTTTGTTCGCAGAACCAGGTTGCGGGAACAACATATGGGCAGTTAATACAGTGAAAGTTAAGGACATTTTGGGGGTCGGAACCGCCAAAAGACCGTACCGCGGTCAAATGACCGCGGCGGTCATTCTGACTTTCCCGCTGGGCTGGCGGGCGACCACCAGAAGGCCGCCCGCCGGCCCAGCGGGAAGGCCCCTTCAACAATGAAGCCGGCTCACTGAAAATCATTATGGGGCCCTGTGAGGGGGCCCCTGCACTGCCCATGCCAGTGGCATGGGCAGTGCAGGGGCCCCCAGGGGCCCCACGACACCCGTTCCCGTTCCCACCATCCTGTTCCTGGCGGTATTTACCGCCAGGACCAGGATGGCGGGAAGGGGGTCGGAATCCCCATGGCGGTGCTGCAAGCAGCGCCGCCATGGAGGATTCCCTGGGCCAGGGGTAAACCAGCGGTTTGCCCTTTTCTGACCGTGGCTTTACCGCCGCGGTCAGAATGGCCCAGGAAGCACCGCCAGCCTGTTGGCGGTGCTTCCGCGGTCCCCGGCCCTGGCGGTCATGGACCGCCAGGGTCGGAATGACCCCCTTTATGTATTATTTACCGGGTGTATGGCACATTCGGCAAACTGAAATGCGGTTTAAGTGACCAAATCCATAGTGCGGTGCAAATGAAATGACCAGCGAAACATGGCTTGCACACGCACACACGGAAGTGCACGTTTTTACACTTGACACGCACACATCTATGCACTCAAACAGATGCGCGCCCATGCTCGTTGATCCCTCACACTCGAATAGTCTCTCTCAGACAAAAAGCGTGTCAACCCGAGGAGTGTGTTGTATTGGGCTTTAAGTTGTGCCTCGCGCGGCTTGTGATTTAGAATCTGACACTGGGGAAATTTCATGTTTGTATTTGAAAGTGAGATTCCAGTGGGGAGTTGGGCCTGGTCAGTGGAGGGAGCGCCCGCTTTGTCCTGTTGGCCATCAATAACATTACCTGTTTATCAGCAAGAGTATCGTCCCAACAGAGTGTTCGTTGTGAAATGAGCCTGGTGCGAGATCGTGCTGGGTGCTGTGACTAACGCAATTTCACAGACCACCCCTGTAAAATGTGGTTAGAGGCCCCTGAAATTTCCACCACCTGCAATGTACCATACATCGCACACTTACCCATGATTTTCCTGAAAGTCACAGGCTACAGCTGTTTGGCTAGGCATTCTTAATAGGAACCGCACACGAGCAGGTGCAGTGGTAACTAAACGCAAGTTGCAAGTTACTCTGTCTTTGTAAATATTTGGCTCGACAAACAGCGGAGACAATAACTATGATATGGCATGCGAAAAATAGATAGAAACAACCTTTTTAAATAATGTGCTTTCTAGCTTCTTATTTTTGCTAATCAGCATACAAATATGGAAACTATCAAGAAATTCTACCAGGGACATTTTGACTGAAAATCATAGAAGTGAAAAGAGATAATTTTCATCACATTAATGTTCTTGAAACAAATCGAATCAAGATATCTAATTGCGATAGATGGAAGGAAATGGTAAAAAGCAAACCAGATTACTTCCTATTTTCATTTAGAGCAATTTCCACAGCCCCTCCGCTTGACAGTTTTAATTCTAAAACAGTGCCACTGGGGTCTTCTCCAAAAACGATCTGCTTTTGTTACGTGCCAAGGACAGATTGTGCTGTCTGTTATGATTTATCACTTTATACTGTGCATATATTATAATACTAGAAGCACGGTATTTAGTTTTTTTTTTTTTTTTGTTGAAATTGCAAAGGCCATACCGAGAAGGTTTCAATTTGTATTTTCGCATTGTCTATTAATTTTAAGGAAGGAGGTCTTTGACAACCAAAATGCTGTCCTTAAATATTGTGCTCTGGTCATTTAAAATAAGTAGCTGTTTATTTCAACTGTTAATTAGATGTCTACTTACATTCAAAAATTAAAAAGGCAAATGCATTTTGCTATATTACGTAATGTTCTCATGGGCAAGTTTCAGGAGTGGAGTATAAATGTTGTTATGTATACACAATCAAACTGGTGCACACATTACTTAGACTGTGGGCTCTGGCAAATGCACCTGAATAGCCCAACCCCACCCTCCATAGCTTTTGAGGGTTTTTTAAGGAGCTCCAAGTGGGGCAGGTGAGTTGTCCCGGACTGCGTACAAAAGCGTTAGAAACACACGTAGAACATACGTTTAGTGAGACAGTCATAGACATTTTTTGTACACTCATGTTTCGGGGGCCAAAATCCAATGTTCCAATCTTTCCAAAAGAGCCTTTTGCAAAAGCCATGTGGGGACATATAAGTAGACAGATTGATGCCTTGATTTTCTAGCGAAGGTCCCTCTGAATAGTAATATTTTCCTGGGGTCTGTGAGTCATGATTGAAGATGTCCATTGTGGAAGCAGAGAGTCCATACAATTCAGTATTGAAAGTATGGCTTCAGATGATACGTCAAAGAATTTCATCCCATATGCCAAAATTTAAACATTGGTGCAATGTTATTCAGATGTATAAAAGACCTGAAAAAGCAAATGCAGAAAAAAACATAAAAAGTCTGGAGCTGCTAGGCTGAATTTTAGGAAAGAATCAATTGTAACAGGCATGGCCCATCCTGTAGGGCGGAGGGGCCACACCCCACCACCTTTGGCACCTCAGGAAGAGTGCCAGTCAGGCTGAACAAAGGTCAGTCTGACAGACACTCTTTATGTTCAGGTCAGGCAGCCAGGAGCAGACATGCGCGATTTGTGCAGACTCCTGGCAGCCTGAGCTGAACCTGGCTGGGCTGAAGAGGTCACAGCTTCTGTGGGCGTGACCTCCTCGGCTCAGCAAAAGTGCCTCGAGGACCTCCCCCGGGTGATGAGGGAATCGTCACCCATTGACTTTAACCTGGGCACTTCAGGTTTAAGCCCTGAAGCGCCCAGGGCGAGTGTCAGTCAGTGACACCTCGTTACAGACTGGGGTGGGATCAGCAGTCTCACAGACCCCATCCCACTCTGTGACGAAGTTGGGACTGCTGCTTTCCCTCACTAGCTGACCTAAAGTGAGTCAGTGAGGGAAGGCAGCAGTCGCAACCATCCTGGGACCTCCTAGGCTGAAGGTAAGTGTGTGTGTGTGTGAGATCTTTTTAAATTAATGTTTGCTGCGTGCGTGTATGTTTGAATGTTGATGAGTGTTGTTAATGGATGTGCGCGCGCGTGTGTGTGTGTGTGAAAGAATGAATGTGAGTGTGCTTCTTGCCCGCCGCCCTCCCCCTAAAAACTGCCAGCCGCCACTGAATTGTAATCCCTCTTGCTTATTAAAAGGTTAATTGCAAGAATAGAGAAGAATGCAAAGTCAGATACACAATATACATTTAACTTACCAAGTGAATTAAAGTCTCAGTATGAGCAAATAATGACACTTACTTTGCAAGCATACCTCAGTCAACCAAATGTTATTAGTTTATGTTGTCTCCGTTTTCAGCACAACTACCAGTCCAGAGGAGTCTCCTGGCATTCATGTCTCATACAGGACACTTAGGGAGAGACATTAATAGGCTTTTTTGAATTGTTGGAGCTGGGGAGTGGTCCAAATTTCAAGCAGAATAGAATTCCAGAGTTTGTCTCCTTGCATACTGAAGGCTCGACCAGCCCATCATAATAGTTTAAACTGGGGTACCACCAACATCTATTTAATACCAAATTTTAGTGCATGGCTAGGTTGATATTTATGAAATTTTCAGCAAAGGTAAGGAGGGACCCTGTCTGCAAAGAGTTTGAACATATTGCGGCTAGGATTTGTTTACTTATAGGGGACCTTTGGAGTTGCTGTTAGTAACCAGAGGTAGAATCAACATTTTTAACTGAAAGATGGTTCAGACCAGGATGTTCTGAATCTTTCCGAATTCAGACAGATATAGCTTTGGGAATGACTAAGTATACAGTATTGCTCTAGTTTAATGTGGCATGGACAAAAACAATAGTCGCCATGACTTTGTGTGGAAAGGGCAAAAAAGGAATACATTTTCTTGGGAGCCTTATTTGGTGAGAATAATTTTTGGTGACATGAGAGATCTGGGTATCTAGATTGAGTTTAGTATCTTAAAAGATGTCCACATTTCTGGCTTTGGACACCAGGGAAGGGCAATCAGCCAGATTGGGCAGCCATAGAGAATTATTGCAGAGATTCAGTGTGAGAAAAAAACAGGATGATTTCAGATTTTTAGGGATTCATTTAGACATAGTTTTCTCCAATCAACTTAATTACGAGATCCATGGTGGCCTGAACGCCTGTCAAAGCACCTTAGAGATCGTCCTATAAATCAATATTGAGCATCTGTATATAAGTAGCAAGAGGCTTTAGAGTGTTTTATCTGTTCAGTGAGTGGAGCCAAACAAAGTTTGAACAGTAGCGGCGATAAGGAAGATACCTGGGGCTCTAGCACAAATGAAATTTGTAGTCTGTGAGAAACACATGCCCATGCCCCAACCATTTGAGAGCAGCACTGAATTTCTCTAAGGGGGCAGTTTGCACCTCCACGTGTTTGTGCAAAGGGAGTATGCAAAGCAGTATAGGGCATTTCCTAATTTCTCTGTTTAACACCTCAAGAAAATGAGCAAATTATTTTTTCAGAATGTCCAGCTGCTGTGGCAGCACCTGAAAATCTAGTATTAAAGGAGCAGCCTTGTGAACTCACTTGCTGTGCCATAATAAAATGCTTGCAGAGCAAAGTCTAAAAAGGAGATGTTTAACACTGCTTCAGTCTTCAGTTCTTTTCAGAAATGAAGATGATGATGAGTTTGGTGGATCTTGATGGTGATCTCATTACAGATCCTCTTTGTACAGCAGGAGAAGGCCTGTCACCTTGTCTTTTCTTTCTTGAACTTCCTAGCATCCATTCTTGGTGATGTTGCACCTTGTTGAGTTACACATCTCATCATAAGTCCTGGATTGGCTACCTCGATGATGATGACTGAATATTTTTAACCTGATGCAGATAGTAACAGGCAGCTAATAGATCGTTCTAAAAGTCAGGGTGGTGTGCTCCCTGAAGACTGAAGTCAGAATATCAAGGGAAACAAATATTGAAGACAAAACATCAACTCCAAATATTAAAACCTATATATTTTCTATACCTACATCGAGATATACCTTGACACTATATATCTTCCAGGTACATAGATGTGGAGTTAGGAATAGTAAATTTGATGAGTGCCCCCTGAGAATGGTTGAGCCATTGGTCATCTACATTGAGATTCTTGTAGCTCAGCATCTCCCCAAAATGAATGAGACACAGTGTGCCATTTGATACTGAGATGTGCAATGTTGATTACAACAACACTAAGCAGAAGACAGACTTTGTCATTGACAATGGCCTGAAACCTGTGTGGCCTCAGATGTGCTTACAGTTTCTGTTCAGCAAACCCAATTTTGGGCCTCAAGTAGAATTTGACTGATGATTTACTCTGCCACAATGGTGAAGGGTTTCCCGTCTGCTGAAATATAAATCCTATTGAATATAAGGTGAAATATAAATCCTATTGAATATAAGGGGATTTATATTTCAGAGGACGGGAAATTCGTCACCGTTGTGATGGAGTGCCTTAAATGTCTAAGAAAACATTATTGCTTTGGCTTACTGCAAGACACCTTTTACGTGATCCTCGCTTAGTCTGCACTCATAGGCGAATGTATTAATGTTTAAGTTCTTTAATACTGAAGGAAGCTAATATCCTATTTTTTTTAGTACTCTTACTAGGCCTTAGGTGTGGCTAGACTCACACCTGTTCAGTGCCCGGATATCCTCCGGGGTGATAGTGACTCTACAAATCCACATAACATAAATCAGTATGCTCTTACCTTTTGATTTTTTGGTCTTTAATAGTTTGTTCAAGATATTCTTGTAACATAACATTCATGGCACTGATATTCCGTAGTACATTCAACACCGTGATCACACTTCTTCAGACCTTCGATAAGATGGGGCACAGAATGGAGGATGCCCTTCAGAGGAGGGTTGAAGATCAGGTGTTACTCTGGGACACCAACATGGAAAAGTTAATGCCCTGGTAGTTTTCACCCAGTTGCAATGAGGATTTTGAAATGGAGTCATGACATAGTTAAAAAAGAATGTGGAATGTTACAATTTATTTATGTTATACTATGTTGTACTTTTTATAGAGCACAGTGATTATCCAAAGCGTGTTCCAGTGCTACCTATAAGAAATATTTAAAAAAAATCCACTGATGGAGTGAGCCCAGTATAAATTGAAAAGATAGATTGCTAATTTTGCCCAAAAAGTACAATAATTTTGTAACACCCATAGCTGAAAGTGTAAAATATGTTTTATGTCTTGTGATCCTAATGCTCCTCTCAGCTGCCTTTGATACAGAGGCCCACCAAAATCAACCAGGATGTGATCTACTTAATATTTTATGGAATTTCCATCTTTTGAATTTTCACACTCATTCTATTAGCCCATACCATTGAAATAACCTTTCACAAATGACATAGACATCGCTGCAAAAATGTAGACCTATCACAGTACTTAGGATCTTGTTCTTAAACATACAGGACACATTTTTCAGAAGTGACAACTGTTATATATTTGGAAATTTCCTGGAAGAGAAAATCCACATAACATTAATCTTCTCAACCTCTTTCCTTTGTCCATTAAAAGCACACTGTTCTAATCTAAACAGCACCTCAAGGTGCCAGAATCTCAATGAATGACCTGTGACCTGAGGAACTAGGAGAGGGAAATGGGCTGTTACCCTTGTAGTAGGAAGTAAACCACCAGGGTCTCCTGAAGTGGAAGGGCCCAGAAAGGTGGGAATTTAAAGAGCTTTCATCAAAGAGGTGAGCGTCTAAGATAGGTTACTTGGACTGCAAAGAGAGTTTGAATAAAGTGGTAATGGTAATGTCACAACATTTCTGTTGCCATCTTTCTTGAACTCTTGGTTGCTCATACCTGAGGCAAACATGCCCAAAAGTGTGAGATGCATGCATGCACACCTGGGCCCATACTACAAATAGAGCACACTTTCCCTGTTCGGCCCATGAAACTCCTTTAAACAGGTGTGATGGGCGCAAACAAGGAAAGTGCACCCTTTATGATGAATACTCTGCCCTGAGGGCAGCCCCAAACTTGCACTGCCCTGCAGGAGAGTATTCAGTGCAATGAGTGGCTGCTTCAAAGCAGCTCCATGTTTCTCTGTGAACACACTTTGAAGAGGACAAAGAGATCATCCCCATGCAGGCAGGTGTAATGAGTGATTGCACCTGACTGCAGGAGGTTCCTATGGGGTCCATGTGACCCTCCTACTGCCCACAAGAGGGCTAACTTGAGGAAGCGCAGTAAAAGACAGACATGTTTTGACTTCCAATGGGCCTGTTTGCATCTGTTCCTCCATCTATAAAATGGCACGGGCACAGAGGAAAAGAGATTCCCCATACAAATTAAGCAATGCCCTCTAATGATATTGATGGTGCTACTTGTCGGCCAGTGCTATGACTATTACAGGAGGGTTCACACAAGCATATGGAGCCCCTTTGTTAATACCAGTGTGCTCTGAGGTACACAAGGCAATATATATACATTATGAAGGGGTGATTCTTGAACCACACCAGCTCCCCACTTATTACTTCTTGTCTGACCCTTATCAGCCTCTATAAAATAAATACCATGATCAATATCATCTCAATTCTCATTGTAAACATAAATAGGTAGGAATATGTCAAGGAGTTACCTAAACATCCCTTCTCGCTTATTTCATGTGCTGGAAATAATTTGCAGGATCTGATCCCTGAATCTGGAAGGGAAACTCCAAAGGTAAGTGCCATTGCTGACAAGCAAATAGTTTACATATGTATAGTGAGGTGACTTCACATACCTAACGTATCCAACAGGATGAAACCAACCAGTATGCATTAACCCAAAGAACGCTTCCACTATATTTCTAACTAGAGATCACAGAGTTCTGGCATATGATATAAATGTAATTTGACGCACACTGGATTGTCCTTCAGGTTATACTTCACCAGGAGTATTCTTTCATACTCTTGTTTAAGTTTGATAAGAGAGGTACCCATGTTCCATAACACAGGTGAGTTTCAAAATAAACAATGTTGGAAAATGGGTTATTGGTAAGGGCAGGTAAGTACCCTACACTTAGCAATAGGCCACTAACCTCCACTTAGGTCCAGTTAGGTCTCAGTAAATTAAACCTAGCTCAATGTCAGAGTCACCAGATCCTCGGGGTCTGTGCACGTTCCCAACATTTCCACCACAAGACAGCTCCAATGCTCTGATTAGAATTGTCTCAGAGTCTAAGAGAGTCCAAGGGGGGAAAAGGGGATTAGGAAGGGAACAGCTGGGAAGGAGACCTGTAGGAAGCAAAAGGTTAAAACACACAATATCAAGATTATATCATATTAATCAATACTAGGCTATGACTCTAAGCATTGCCATTCTGAAAACATGGACAACCTAAGCATAGACTTATATAACTAGGCTTCAAGATGACTGGATACCTGTGAGGGAATCAAGAAAGGTTAAATGCAACTTTCAAATTCAAATATTATCTTTTGCATGAGGATCAGGAAATAATCTGAATGATTTCTAAACCATCATATGAATCATGTTTGAGAAACTTATTATGTACACACAACATTACATCTAGAACTCCAGCTTTTTTGTTTTCTCAAAATTGCCGGAACATGAATTGCGCACATTGCAGATTTTTACAAAGGTTGTAAATACCATGGAATGATTGTGAACGTGAATAACATAAATTAGACTCGAGTAATAAATCACGCGTCTTGCCAACACAAAAGCCACCAAGTAAATGCCTTAAAGTGGTAGCGCATAATGAACACTGTGATTTCAAACACAGAAAATGAATTGCGCGTCTTGCCAATTCGAATGCCACCATATGAATGTCAGGAAATGGTAGCGTACAATGAATATCATGAATTACACACAGAAAATGAATCGCGCGTCTTGCTGATTCGAATGCCACCTAGTAACTGTCAAGAAATGGTAGCGCACAATGAATATCAAGGGTTAAAACACGAGAAACAAATTGCGCATCTTGCCGATTCGAATGCCACCATGTAACTGCCAAGAAATGGTAGCACACACTGAATATCTAGGGTTAAAGGTAAGGTAAGGTTAAAGGAAGGTAAGTGCCATTGCTGACAAACCAATAGTTTACATATGTAGAGTGAGGTGACATCACATACCTAACATATCCAACAGGATGAAACCAACCAGTATGCATTAACCCAAATACCGCTTCCACTATATTTCTAACTAGAGTTCACAGAGTCCTGGCATATGATATAAATGTAATTTGACGCACACTGGATTGTCCTTCAGGTTATACTTCACCAGGAGTATTCTTTCATACCCTTGTTTAAGTTTGATAAGAGAAGTACCCATGTTCCATAACACAGGTGAGTTTCAAAATAAACAATGTTGGAAAATGGGTTATTGGTAAGGGCAGGTAAGTACCTACACTTAGCAATAGGCCACTAACCTCCACTTAGGTCTAGTTAGGTCTCAGTAAATTAAACCTAGCTCAATGTCAGAGTCACCAGATCCTCGGGGTCTGTGCACGTTCCCAACACTTCCACCACAAGACAGCTCCAATGCTCTGATTAGAATTGTCACAGAGTCTAAGAGAGTCCAAGTGGGGAAAAGGGGATTAGGAAGGGAACAGCTGGGAAGGAGACCTGTGGGAAGCAAAAGGTTAAAACACACAATATCAAGATTGTATCATATTAATCAATACTAGGCTATGACTCTAAGCATTGTCATTCTGAAAACATGGACAACCTAAGCATAGACTTAAATAACTAGGCTTCAAGATGACTGGATACCTGTGAGGGAATCAAGAAAGGTTAAATGCAACTTTCAAATTCAAATATTATCTTTTGCATGAGGATCAGGAAATAATCTGAATGATTTCTAAACCATCATATGAATCGTGTTTGAGAAACTTATTATGTACACACAACATTACATCTAGAACTTCAGCTTTTTTGTTTTCTCAAAATTGCCGGAACATGAATTGCGCACATTGCAGATTTTTACAAATGTTGTAAATACCATGGAATGATCGTGGACCATGAATAACATAAATTAGACTCTAGTAATAAATCACGTGTCTTGCCAACATGAAAGCCACCAAGTAAATGCCTTAAAGTGGTAGCGCATAATGAACACCGTGATTTCAAACACAGAAAATGAATTGCGCGTCTTGCCGATTCGAATGCCACCATATGATTGTCAGAAAATGGTAGCGTACAATGAATATCATGAATTACACACAGAAAATGAATCGCGCGTCTTGCCGATTCGAATGCCACTATGTAACTGCCAAGAAATGGTAGCGCACCATGAATATCAAGGGTTAAAGCATGAGAAACGAATCGCGCGTCTTGCCGATTCGAATGCCACCGTGTAACTGCCAGGAAATGGTAGTGCACAATGAATATCAAGGGTTAAAGCACGAGAAATGAATTGCGCGTCTAACCTACTCAAATGCCACCAAGTAACTGTCAAGAAATGGTAGCGCAGAATGAATATCAAGGGTTAAAACACGAGAAACGAATCACGCGTCTTGCCGATTCAAATGCCACCATGTAACTGCCAAGAAATGGTAGCACACAATGAATATCTAGGGTTAAAGGTAAGGTAAGGTTAAAGGAAGGTAAGTGTCATTGCTGACAAACAAATAGTTTACATATGTAGAGTGAGGTGACCTCACATACCTAACGTATCCAACAGGATGAAACCAACGAGTATGCATTAACCCAAAGAACGCTTCCACTACATTCTAACTAGAGTTCACAGAGTTCTGGCATATGATATAAATGTAATTTGACGCAGACTGGATTGTCCTTCAGGTTATACTTCATCAGGAGTATTCTTTCATACCCTTGTTTAAGTTTGATAAGAGAGGTACCCATGTTCCATAACCCAGGTGAGTTTCAAAATAAACAATGTTGGAAAATGGGTTATTGGTAAGGGCAGATAAGTACCTACACTTAGCAATAGGCCACTAACCTCCACTTAGGTCCAGTTAAGTCTCAGTAAATTAAACCTAGCTCAATGTCAGAGTCACCAAATCCTCGGGGTCTGTGCACGTTCCCAACACTTCCACCACAAGACAGCTCCAATTCTCTAATTAGAATTGTCACAGAGTCTAAGAGAGTCCAAGTGGGGAAAGGGGGATTAGGAAGGGAACAGCTGGGAAGGAGACCTGTAGGAAGCAAAAGGTTAAAACACACAATATCAAGATTATGTCATATTAATCAATACTAGGCTATGACTCTAAGCATTGTCATTTTGAAACATGGACAACCTAAGCATAGACTTAAATAACTAGGCTTCAAGATGACTGGATACCTGTGAGGGAATCAAGAAAGGTTAAATGCAACTTTCAAATTCAAATATTATATTTTGCATGAGGATCAGGAAATAATCTGAATAAGTTCTAAATCATCATATGAATCGGGTTTGAGAAACTTATTATGTACACACAACATTACATCTAGAACTCTAGCTTTTTTGTTTTCTCAAAATTGGCATAACATGAATTGCGCACATTGCAGATTTTTACAAAGGTTGTAAATACCATGGAATTATTGTGCACCATGAATAACATAAATTAGACTTGAGTAATAAATCACGCGTCTTGCCAGCACGAAAGCCACCAAGTAAATGCCTTAAAGTGGTAGCGCATAATGAACACCGTGATTTCAAACACAGAAAATGAATTGCGCTTCTTGCCGATTCGAATGCTACCATATGAATGTCAGGAAATGGTAGCGTACAATGAATATCATGAATTACACACAGAAAATGAATCGCGCGTCTTGCTGATTCGAATGCCACTATGTAACTGCCAAGAAATGGTAGCGCACCATGAATATCAAGGGTTAAAGCACGAGAAACGAATCGCACGTCTTGCAGATTCGAATGCCACCATGTAACTTCCAAGAAATGGTAGCGCACAATGAATATCAAGGGTTAAAGCACGAGAAACGAATATCGCGTGTTGCCGATTTGAATGCCACCATGTAACTGCCAAGAAATGGTAGCACACAATGAATATCAAGGGTTAAAACACGAGAAACGAATCGTGCGTCTTGCCGATTGGAATGCCACCATGTAACTGCCAAGGAATGGTAGCGCACAATGAATAACATGAATTACGCACAAGAAATGAATTGCGCGTCTTGCCGATTCGAATGCTACCTTGTAAATGCCATAAAATGGTAGCGCACTATGAATATCAAGAGTTGCACACAAGCAAAGAATCACGCGTCTTGCCAATTTGACTATCAGCATGTAAATGCCATGAAAAAAACAAGCGCACATTCACACGCACAAGAGTAAAACTTCTATCATGCAAAATTAGGCCCAAGAAATCGAACGCCTTTGAGAACGGGATCGGGGGCCCAGCCCGACCTCCGTCTTACCGCCCTGATCAAAGATCACCAACAAAGTGAAAAGGGGAAGGCCTGGAAGATCAAAGTAGGCCACCGGAACAGGAGCTCAGGAAGTTGCTGCTGCTCTGCACCGGGACCTCTGGATAGTGAGCATGTGGAGCTGGGCTGGCTCCCTTTTATAAAGTCTTAGCCCAGCCCACCAACCGCACCCAGGCATGCCGCAGGGAAAGCTTATAGAAGGCCCTGGAAGGGGACCACATCCTGACACAGTCTGAAAGCCTGCGGCAGTACATTACATGTGAACAGTATTTATATGCATGCTGAACCTAAGTCTTCAAGATTAAACTCTGCAATGCAAAAAGTTAAACAACATCATATCAGTACAATGCATAACTTATGTTAGCTTGAAATTGTTAGGTTTTTGCATTCTAGTCACCCGTAGAGCGCACACTGCCCTGATGTTGACACTCAACCCTTGGTAGCTTGGCAAAGAGCGACAAGGCTTAACTTAGGAGACAGAGTATAAAGCATTCAAATATCACAAAACAGTAACTAAATAAAACACAGGAAACAGTTTAAAAATCCAAAATCAATTTATAAAAATAGATTTTATTTTTATCTTTAAAATGACACAAAAACGAACAAAATCGGATAAGGGGAACCGGAGATATGAACTTTTAAAGAATTATTGTTTTCTAGCGCCTAGAAACAAAAAGCACCAATCTGGTCATCTGGTCTCACCTCGACAGGGGCAAAGTCAAAGCTTAAGGCCGACCGTTATGGAGTTCTGGCTCGGCTACAGCCTGCGGGAGGCCTCGGTCAAAAGTTTACCTTAGGACTCAGTCATTTTTCTGAAGAGTTTCTTCAGCGGGACGAACCTGCCAGTCCAATCTGACCTCCTGGAACTCTCCCTCAGATACGTGTCGTGGGAGCCCTTGGTGGAGATTTTTACCTTCGGACTTAATTGTTTTTTCGAGGTGAAAATCCTTCGACCTGGGCAAACCTGGATCTTGATTTAACGTCCTTGGAGCCCTCCTCGGATACTTTGGCTGGGAGGTCCCGGTCAACTTCCTACGTTGGGACTTAGGGGGTCATTCCGACCCCGGCGGGCGGCAGTAGCCGCCCGCCTGGCGGGAACCGCCAGAAGACCGTACCGCGGTCATTTTTGGCGGTCATTCTGACTTTCCCGCTGGGCCGGCGGGCGACCGCCAGAAGGCCGTCCGCCGGCCCAGCGGGAAAGCCCCTTCAACAATGAAGCCGGCTCCGAATGGAGCCGGCGGAGTTGAAGGGGTGCGACGGGTGCAGTGGCACCCATCGCGATTTTCAGTGTCTGCAAAGCAGACACTGAAAATCTTTGTGGGGCCCTGTTAGGGGGCCCCTGCACTGCCCATGCCAGTGGCAAGGGCAGTGCAGGGGCCCCCAGGGGCCCCACGACACCCGTCGTAAGAACCGCCAGGAACAGGATGGCGGGAAGGGGGTCGGAATCCCCATGGAGGATTCCTATGGCCAGGGGAAAACCGGCGGGAAACCTTTACCGCCGCGGTCAGAATTGGCCAGGAAGCACCGCCAGCCTGTTGGCGGTGCTTCCGCGGTCGTTGTGACCCCCTTAGTCTCTTTTTGTGAGATTTTCTTCACCGGGACGAACCTGTAAGTCAGGCAGGGTCGCGGTTGATGCAAGCCGGCTAGAGTTGCCTCGGCGGGTCGGTCCCTCTATGGAGCTTTTTTCCAAAAGTTCTCCAAAGTTCTCCAAACTTCTGGATCTTCTTCCAGATGTTCTTTTAAGGTTCTTTTGGGGTCCACATTTCACCCCAAGGTTCCAGAAGCTCTGAGATGCTCCTTGGGGGTGTGGACTATAACTACCAGAATGCACCTGGCGCAAACTCCTTTTTGCCCACTGGGTAGTGGTCAGCTGGTTGGTTTCTTCAGGAGTTGGTGCAGGGGACTTTGGTTAGCAATTTTTCACATGTAGCAAACAGGGAGTCCCTCCTTGAACCAGTTGAAGCCAGGCAAAGTCCTTCTTGTGGTGAAGCCCAAGTGTGCAGCTGGTGCAGTCCTTCAGAGTGCAGGGTCCAGGTGCAGGCCAGGGGTCCAGCAGGGCAGTCCTTCTTCTCCTGTAGTTCTTCCTTGTTGGAATCTGATGGGGATGGGTGTGGATGCAGGCCTGACAGTTTTATCCTTGCTTCTGGGTGAATAACAGGGGGGCCTGGTTCTCCAATCAGGGGCAGGGACCTTCCCCCTGTGATGAGCACTTCCTGGGAAGTGTGGCAAAAATCAATCCCAGGGAGCAACATTCCTCAAAAATCCATCATGGCTGAAAGTGCTTTTTGGAGGTTACATCTGGCTGAGCCCACCCACTGGTGTGGCTACAAATCCTAAACACACCCCTCTCCTGCCCTCTCCTAATCTAATCAAGGGGGCACCTAATTGTCTGGGTTAGCAGGATGTGAGGGTGTTGCTGGGTTGCTCCAAATGTCCTTCTCTGCCTTTGAAGACCAGTTTGGCAGCCCTCCCCCTTCCTAATTCACCATCTGCTGAGGGGAGATCTCCTCCCACAGGCACATCTCTTTGTGTGGAGCCAGGCCACTTCACACCTCATCAAGGCTGCCTGGCCAGGCTGCCAGGGGCTGGCCAATCAGAGCACAGCAGCAAAAACACTGCAGGGCTGAAGTTGTCAACTTTTCAGGTAAAGTTTAAAACTCTTTGCCTGAACAAGTTATATTAAATCCAACAACTGGAAGTTATGGGATTTATTATAACAATTAATTTGATATCAAACATCTGGTATCTGTTACTTAAGGGGACTTTTAAAATTAAAACAAAGGCCCTCATTCTGACCCTGGCGGTTCCCTACCGCCAGGGCCAACGGGGGCGGGAGCACCGCCGACAGGCCGGCGGTGCTCCCTTGGTCATTCTGACCGCGGCGCTTTGGCCGCGGTCAGAACGGGAAAACCGGCGGTCTCCCGCCGGTTTTCCACTGACCCTTAGAATCCTCCAAGAGGGGATTCTGACCCCCCCTACCGCCATCCTGTTCATGGCGGGAAAGCCGCCATGAACAGGATGGCGGTAGGGGGGGTCGCGGGGCCCCCTAACAGGGCCCAACTAGGCTTTTCAGTGTCTGCGATGCAGACACTGAAAAGCGCGACGGGTGCTGCTGCACCCGTCGCACGCCTTCCACTCCGCCGGCTCGATTCCGAGCCGGCTTCCTTGTGGAAGGCGCTTTCCCGCTGGGCCGGCGGGCGATCTGAATCAGATCGCCCGCCGGCCCAGCGGGAAAGTCAGAATACCCCTCGCGGTCAATTGACCGCGGGGCGGTATTCAGGCGGATTCCGACGGGCGGGCGGCAACCGCCGCCCGCCTAGGTCGGAATGACCACCAAAGTCTCCCCATTCTAGCCTATGGAGGCCATTCACTACAATGAGGGGAAAACTAATTTGGCTGTTTTACTTTACCAGGGCTTATAAAACTATTTTATAAGGTCCCTACTTATAGTTACAAGGCACCCAGTCCTAGGGGCACATAGGGCACACCTTAGGGGTGACTTATATGTAAAAAATAAGGTAGTTTAAGGCTTTGGAACTACTTTTATTTCCAAAGTCGAATTTGCATATTACTTTAATTTAAAAGCAGTCAGCAAGGCAGGCCTGCCTTTAAAATGACACTGGACACCTCAGCAGTGCACCTATGGGTGCACTACCCATGCTGGGGTCCCTAAACCTACATGACTTAGCCAATTATAATTAGCCTAATTTGCATACTGATTTTACACAGAGCATAGGCCCTGTGACTGGTTAGCAGTACCCAGGGCACCATCAGAGTCAGGAAAACACCAGCAAAAAGTGGAAAATGGGGGCAAAAAGATAGGGGGGCCTCTGCAATCAGCCCTGTTCTCTCACAAACAATATACCAATATACACTTTGTGTTCCTATAGAGTTCATACATTATAATACACAACTGAGTTCCAAATAGGATTGTTACATATATTTCAGTACTTAGGAATTAGCTGATAGATTCTATGGATAAATGCACCAGTTCCTATCAATATTAATTAGTCTTTGTTTATCCCGATATGGAGATAAGAAATCCAAAGAACCAATAACATCTCTAATAAATGCTGTTGACTTTCCCCAAAGTTCACATATGGTGACATGGATGCAATACACAAGAAGAGTACTGAATGTTTGATTAAAGTCATCAACATTCAAAAGATAGTGCCATAGGTGCATTACCCAAAACAAGATCGGAAAAGTCTTGAGCTTACCTTTTATAGTTCCCATTGTAGTGAACATTGCTTTCCAAAGACTTTTAGTCTACATCTAGACAACACTGCATTATTATCCCTAGATGTAGCTCGTCCCCAGATTCCTATATGTTATGAAGATCTGGGAGATATTTTTGCCAAACAAAAGGTTGCTTCTCTTCCTCCATATCGTCCATATGATTGTCAGATTGATGTTATCCCTATGGGCTGCATACCCTGTAGTAGGATCTATGCATTCACAAAAAAAGAAAACATCCATCTCAGGGAATATCTAGCTGAAGTGTTAAGAATAAGATTAATCAGGCTATCATATTCCCCAGTCTCTTCCTCTTTATTCTTTGTGCCTTAAAAGGCGGGTGAGTTATGCTCCGGCAATGACTACAGAGCCCTCAAAGATGTAACTGTGAAGAACCTCTATCCTCTACTTCTCATTTCCAGTTTATTATATCAAATAAAGGTTTTTACTAAACTAGATCTGAGAGGTGCCTATCATCTAGTGAGAGAGAGGAATGAGTGGAAAATGGCATTTTGTACTAAGTTCTTATTGTATGAGTACCTGGTGATGCCGTTTGGTTTGTGTAGCGCCCCAGATGCCTTTCAGTTTTTCATAAATGAAGTGTTGAGAGCTTTATTGGAAGGGTGGTGGGTGGCATATCTTGATGACACCTTAATATATTCCTCATCAATGACAGAACACCAAAAACATGTTAGAGCTGGGATGCAACAATTACAAGACATCGAGCTCTTTGTTAAATTGGAGAAATGTAAGTTTCATCCTGCTGAAGTATCCTTTTTGAAATATTTTCTCTCTTCACAAGGAGTTAGTATGACCCACAGAAGGTTGCAGCTACTGTACAATGGAAATTTTTAAAAAAAGTGAAAGAGGTACAACGTTTTCTTGAATTTGGTAACTTTTACCGGTGATTTATAAATTGGTTTTCCACCTTGCTGTCTCCCATAACTCAGTTGTTAAAAAAAGAAGTAGTCTTTAAGTGGAGTGAGGCAGCTGACCTGGATTTGCAGCGGTTAAAAAAGCCTTTTTTCAAATCCCCCATTCTACAGCATCCTGACACTACACAACCATTTATTTTGAAGGCAGATTCTTTGCAGGTGGCAGTTGGGGGGACTTATCTCAGCGAAACAAGTAAACGGGTCAACTTCACCAAGTAATTTATTTTTCTCACAGTCTTAGTCCAGCTGAAGTGAACTATTCTGTTGGTTGACAAAGAGGTCCTTCCCATCAAGAAGGCCTTTGAGGAATGGCGGCATTATTTGATGGGTGCTTTGCATAATGTTTCTGTCATCACTATCACTGATCACCAAAATCTCAAATTCCTGAAATCTGCTTAGGATTTTTCTATGAGACAGTTACTCAGGACCCAGTTCTTTACTGCATATGATTCTGTAATCCAATTCCAAGCCAGCAGACAACATAGGAAAGCAGATGCATTGTCACGTTTAGGACATGAAATAAGAGAACTAGAATCTGTAGATATTCCAATAATACCCAATGACTGTATCTTTTTTGGCAGATGCAGTTGTAGGCCAGCAAAGCAGAGAAGCATGGGTGACCCTACATAAACAAGATAATAAAGTTCTAAACAATATGTCTGATGTACCAAATGATCTATTTGTTCCCACTACAATTTTACAGTGGGAAACAGCCTTTACAACACAGCCAGAGCAACGCAGACCATAACGAAGCAAGTGTTACTATGCTTGCCCTGAACCACGCAAGTGCCTGAACCATGTAAATGCGTGGTTAAGGCACTATGCCTATTTCAGGCAGACATCAGGGAGAGGAATGTGGAGGCCAGGTATGTGGGGCTGGGGTGGGTTGGGGTAAGTGGAGCTATAGTTGGGGGGATTTTTATGGACAGAGTGGGGTCAGAGGGCTGTGGGAAAGGGGCAGTTTTGGGGGGGTTGGGATTGTTTCTTTTAAGGAGTCGGCATTAGGACTTAGGGTGGGGGAGACTGGGATAATTGTTAGGGCAGGGTGGGGATGGAGAGCTGAGGGTGGGGGAAGGGGAGGTTTTAGGGGCAGTTTAACATCTTAGGGTGGGTGGGGGAAGGTTTTAGGTCTCAGGGTGGGGAGTGTCTGGGGCTAGGTTTTGGGGGATTACGTTTTTCGGTGTGGGGAAATGTTTTAGGGCGTAGGGCAGGTGGGGGTGGCAGGGTCATTCTGCTTATTGTTTGGGGGAAGGATTTAGGCCTCAGGGTGGTTGTGGGATTGGGGTATTTATTTTTGCAGTGGGAAGGGTTTTATGGCTTGGGATGGGCTTAGGCTTAGGCTTAGGCTTTGGTTTGGGGTGGAGGTTTTTATGGGGAAGGTTTAAGTATGAGGCAGGTGGGAGTATTAGGGTAGATTTTTAACTTAAAGGGGAGAGTTGTGTGGCTAATCTATGCATGTGTTTAGCACAGAAACCTTTACTAGGCATCCTTTTACAACAAAATGTGTTGTAAAGGCATGCGTGGTAAAGGCATGCGTGAGAAAGCAGTGGTTGTGGTTCTGACCCCATTGTTTAGCCACACGTGGTTCTACCATATGTGGTTCAGTCATACAACCTCTTACAGCAGCAGGCATTATACTGGTGGCACAATCATATACTGGCACGGCATCCTGAAGAAAACAAGACACTAGAATTGGTTAGATGTCATTTTTGGTGGCCAGCATTTGTTAATGATATAAAGATGTGTAATTTGTGCTCAGAATAAACACTCACATTAAGCACCTGCTGGCCTATTACACCCTTTACCCGCTCCTCCTTACCCATGGCATAAACTTTCCCTGGATTTCATAGTGGAACTACCAAAAACTGACCACGGTTATACAACGGTCATGGTCACAGTAGACATGTTTTCTAAAATGGCTCAATTTACACCATTATCAGGTTTGCATACTGTAAGATACTCACAGATGTATTTTTACAAATCCATAGAATGTCTACATGGTCTACCATCCATAACTGTGCCTGTTCGGGAACCTCAATTTGTTTTAGGGTTTTGGAAGGCCTTGTGTGCGGTATTACAGGTAGAAGTCCCTCAGTCTACTGGTTGCCACCCACAAACAGACCATCAAACAGAGAGGGTGAAACAGTGTTTCGAACAATACATTAGGTGCCAAGTTTTGAGTGATACTACAGATTGGGATACAATGTCTTCTGCAACAGAATTTGGAAATAACAATGCACAACATAACTCTACAAAGGTAACCCTGGGTCAGCCTAATTATGGTCTGCATCCTCATTTTCTGTCACTTTCATGCACCCACATTACTGAAGTTCCAGCAGTCCAGAATTCTGTAGAACAAATAAGGGTTCTGCAACACACAGCACACACCAATTTGGAACAAGCAAAGCTGTTGTATAAGGAAAATGCAGATCAACATTGAAGTCCCAACTAGCAAGTAGGAGATCAAATATGTCTCTCAACACAACTCCTCAATTTGAAGGGGCCAAGAAAATTCCAACCATGATACATAGGCCCTTAAATGATTATCAAGAAGATCAATTATGTCGCCATGAAATTGGATTTAACTTCACAAATACAAGTACATCCTGTTTTTCACATGTCTTTGTTAAAACCTGAAACCTTTTGCTCCGGGAATGGTACTTTTCTAAAAACACTCCAGTTGTTATGGTGGATAATGAACCAGAATTCGAAGTAGAGGCAATCTTGGACTCTAAATGTGTACAACACAGGCTATTTTATTTGATTAATTTGAAAGGATGTGGCCCTGGCGATCGCACTTGGAAACCGGCGTGTCACGTAGACCCCTGACTTATTTGCCTTTTTCAACTTCGGTATCCTGTTAAATCCAAATCTGTGGGGAAGGTTTTGGGGGTGATGTACTGTCAGGCACTCCGCACTAGCTGTGCGGCTCACCAAGCTGTGCGGTCCCTTTAAGGGTGGAGTGTATAGTCTTTAAGGCTTGGTGCTGCACCGGGACGCTCACTCATTGTTGTACATTCCCCTTCCCCTTCGTACTCACCTATCCTTACCTGTTGGAGACCACGTCGTTGTCACTTGCTGTTCAGTCAGAGTTTCATCTGTCTTCCGCTTCTTTCACCTGTACGCATGTTGTCCTCAAATCCTGCTGGTTCGGCTGGTTCTTCTGTTTGCATCGGGCTTCCTGTTTCTCCAGATTCTGCTCCTCACTTCTCGCTGACCTGCAAAACCTAAAAAGGAAACAAACATCACATTAGGCAGCAATCTCTCCTAGTTTGGTAACCTAATTCCACACTTTGATACAGCTTACAAAGACTTATTAAATATGCAATTGATGAACTGCTAACATTCCCTTAGAAGGAGATGGACCTTGAATTACAACTATAGTAGTTGCTTCTTGGTGAACTGTAGGAATCTATCTATATATATATATATATATATATATATATATACACATAAATCATATATATATATATATATATATAAATATAAATTATATATGTAGAAATTCACTGAAAAAAAACAAATGTTGCAGGGACGTTAGGTCTTGAATTTACTTACAAAGCCATAGAAATCCAGCAGTTATGGGCAGAGTTCTTTCAAACAACTATAATTCGTGCCATAAGGTAACTATAAATCGTGCCCCCGCCATGCACAGATTGCTCTTCAATACTTTGAGTGATAATGTTTCATTTACATTTTTAATGATGTTATAGCAGTATGAGTGCTGTAATACATGGAGTAATTAGCAGTGCATGGTGAGGGAGCAAGCTATAGTTACCTCAGGGCATGAGGTACAGTTGCTTGAAAGAACTGGTAACTATAACTGCTGAATTTCCATGCCTTTGTATGAGTACATTCAGAACCTAACTACAACGTCCCTGTAACCTGTGTTCTTTTCAGTGATTTTCTGAAGTTTTTAAATTCCATTTCCTAACGATAACATCCGTGTAACCTTTGTTTTTTTCAGTGAATTTCTACATATATAATTTCGATATATATATTTTTTTTAGCAAAGTCAATTTCATCACTGTATGTTAATCCAACCACCACTGCAGCCAGGCCCTGCAGCCAACCCCTATAGCCACCCAACCATGTGCTGCGCACGGCCTTCGGCTGTACGCAAGGGGGGTTGGCGGCAGGGCCTGGTCTGTAGCCAGTTCCTGCGACCAACCCCTATTACAACCCAACTACACATGGTCCCCTCTCCCCAGGCTGATCTCTGCCCCGGAGAACCCCACCACCAGGACCCAGCCTAAATATTTACTTTGTTTTGGGGAGGAGGGGCTGCGCGCCCTCCACCCGATCATGGCCCCAGGGATCCCATGCCCCAGGGCCAGGCTTAAATATTTTTTTAAAAATTGGGGGAGATAGCTGCATGGCCCACCTCCCCAGGCTGATCTTGGCCTCGGGTAACCCATCTCCTGGACTCAGCCTAAATATTTAATTTTTTTAATAGATGGAGACTGTGCTCCCCCCAGGCTGATTTCGGCTCCAGGAATCCTCTCCCCCTGGGACCAGCATAACAATAAAATTTTTCGTGGGGTGGAGCCTGTGCCCGCACTCTCCAAGCCAGTCTTGGCCCTGGGGATCCCATCATCTGGGGCGTGGCTTAATTATTTTGGGGGGGGGCACACGGCCCCCCTCCCAGGCTGATCTCGGCCCCGGTGGCCCCCTCCCCTAGTGCATGGCCTAATTATTATTTTTTCTGGGGGGAAGCGGGGCTGCGCGGACCCACCCAATGCCGATCTCCGGCCTTGAGACCCCATCTCCCAGGGCCCGGCCTGGTTGAATAGAGGCACTGAAAGTAGTTATTAGCAGACACTGAATGAGAAAATCTGGTGAAACCGGAGTTGAAGAGAAAAGCACAAACAGTTGAAACTCGGTTTAAAGGATTGAAGTGCAGTGATCCAAATTCCCTTTGGGTGCTTCAAGAACTGCGGATACAGCGAGAACATAAAATTCAGCTTCTAGAAGGAATGAGAAGTGTGAACTGCAGGGAATATATGAAAAGAAAGCACAAAGATGAATAATGCTACAATGGCTGAGACAAGAAGACCAAATAAAAGCAGCTGCCTATTTATGAGTGTATTTTACGAGCTGCAAGAGACAATATATCCTCAAGAAGAAATAACCCACTTATTCATTGAGTATTACATTGAATTATAGGAGGGCAAGATTAATTTAGTGCAGGAGAAGTGACGGAGTATTTGGATAATACCACCCTTAGAACCTTATCACCAGAGCTGGTGGAGAACTAGATGTTCTAATGAGGATCTCAGTGATAAGGTGCATTCAGCCGATGACAGGAAGTCGCTCAAATGTAATGTATTGCTAGTTAAATTTAGTTGACATATTGAGACTTGCTACACATGCCAGTTCCTAAACTTGCTTGTAGGTTCTTGGATGCAAATCTTAAGGGATGCTGTTGCACTCTGTGAGTCTGTAGTAGTATCACTGCTGGTCAGGATAATCTGAAAGGTTTTCTTAGCAGCCACAATCAATGTTGAACATTGATAACAAGAAATGAGTAATGTGTTTGCAACTAACCATTTCAACTAGTTCCCTGTCTTCCTCACTCCGACCCATGAGGTGTCATACATGGGTGCAGTACATCCCAGATTATTAGGAAGCGGCTCTTCAAAGTGTGAGACAACACCCCATAATCCGCATTGAGCATGTTAATGAAGGTTTTTGGCCTCAAAAAGGTCTGGTACTCTAAACTGGAGATGCTCATTTGAACTCTTGAAAAAGTCTGTTTTTGCTGCCAGAATATAAGGTTGGGTCTCTTATATGAATAATTGACCAGCTATCAGGTTCCACACAGACTTGTTGACATTCCATACTTTGTAGTTATCAAGGGTCACATATCAAGGATGCTCTCCAGCTCTGATGTTTTTGGTTTAGCCAAGGAGCCATTGACAAGCAGCTGTGGAAAATATATAAATGAACAGGATAGCACATGCAGTATTGCTATATGCAGATGATATGCTAATGCTTTTGAAGTATGCTCATGAGTGTTTAAACCCAACAATAGAAGGCCTTGAGGAATTTGGAAAAGTGTGTAATCTAAGGAAAACTGGGAGAAGACTATTTGTTTTCCAATTGACCTGGAGACTGTGAGTGCACTGCCCCTAGTCCGAGTCTTTAGTTTGGAGGCTCAAACATTTAAATATCTGGGGATCATAGTTTATCATATAGGATAGAATATTATTAGTGGTCAGGGAGGCACTATCAGCTCTAAAATTGAGCCATTATATGCACAAAGTAGTCCTTTGCAAATCCAGCTTCCCACTGACAGACGACAGTTTAGGTGTCCCAGATTGCAATTTTTAATGGTGTAGCTCCAGAGGGTGGTATAATGGTTCTCTTGGTTTCCTTCTGAGAGGTCCAGGATTCTATCAGCATCCTTCCCAATACGGAACCAGGATAGCATATTCCTGAAACTCACAGGATATGTGGAAGGCCCTCCCAACTGTTAGGAATAGCTCATTATTACAGAGACAAATGCATAACGAGAAGTGACTTGGAGGTGACATTTGTGCCTAATATGCTACTGTCTAGCTTGATGGAGATGAAGGAAATTGTTAGGGTTAATCAACTGATGCACTTTTCCACTGCTAACCAGTGGTAAAATGCTTGACATCTTTTCCTAAAACATGGTAAAATTGGCATGCAACAGTTTAGTACATCTTTTTTCTTGTACCCTTCACAGTTTCTTCTTGGTTTTGAGACCTGAAATTAGTCAGCATATACAACAGAATGTGATTTGTTGGCAGATTAAGTCACTGGTTGAGATCCTGACATGCGCTAAGTATTGTAGTGATGAACAGTAAATGAAGAACAGAGAGTTTAAAGAAAAATTCATGTTGGCCAAAACGAAATTGGCACTGAGAGAGTTTCAGAATCAGGAGCTTGCAGAGAATGGTGATGCAGTGCAAGGTGTCAGTTTTCAAGACAATATGGTAGGTGTTCAACAGTGGTTCCTTCACAAGATAGAGGTCGAGAGTCCTGATTGATCTGAGTACAGATGTCAATGTTGCAACGCTGAAGGAAATGACTCCTTGACATCTTTGTAACAAGGTAGGCCATCGGAAGCATGAGTGTAGGATCAATCCAGACAGGGTAAATAATAATCACATGCAAGAAGGAAACCAGCTACAAATGCAAGCTGTGCATGTACAGCAGATGCAAATACCAGTGCAAAACAAGGACCAAATGATGCCTGTCCCACAATGCTCCTATGACACAAATGAATATGGGTAATCTTCAATTAAGTGTGAATCAGATGCCTCACCCAAATAAGAATTAGGCTCGGGTGGAACTTGTAACGTTTCACTCTGTGGAATTCATCAAAATTACCTAAAATCTCCACAAGATTCGGCAAGCGGAAGACTTTTGGTATATTGCACTGATTTTCCATGCTGGGAGCTTCTCCTGTGCTGTTAAATCAGCACAAATGTCATCACACCATATGCGAAAGGGGTCTGCTTCTTCCTGCTGTTTTCTACTCAAGTGGCAGCTTTCTCAACACGAGCAGCAGCTTTCTCAACAGATGTTGTGACCTATCGCAACCACCTGCTCTGAGATATTGTCCTGGGAGGCACTCTAGCACCCAAAACTCACACTAGGGGACGCAAATTCCTTCTTGCACTCACCAACGTAACCCTGGTGAGCCACACACAGGAACAAACTATGCCACACAGCAGTTGGCAGAGTTTTGCCAGTACTCTGCTCTTCAAGTAGAGCATGGAGTGGGCCAAACTCCTCCAGCAAATTTGTTTCCTATTCTTAATAAAAATGTATGACAAGTTCAAAATCAAAATGCGATTCACCAACAGTTTGATAACAAGAGCTTAGACTTAGACACGTCAAAGTGACAGTACCTGAGGGTGGTATATTTCATGCTTGGCGCAGTCTTAGAGGTAGACCAGAGTGGACCATTTGCATAAGGTGAGGTAAATTGCCACCAAAAGGCATTCCTTATTGACACAGGAGCTATTTGTTCCACTATTAGAACAGTGGAGGTCTCAGACCTACCCCCTTGAGAAGAAAAGATTCAAATCATAATAGTTACAAACAGATTACAAACCCAGTTTCAAAAGAAGTCTCTGTAAAAATAGTTCCCTTTGAAGAGAATCACAAGTAAATCTTCCAGGATGTGATCTGCTGTGCAAGTTAAATTACACAATTTTCTGTACTCCAAATGGGGTTGAATTTCAGACCCATGATAAAGATGTTGGTTTCAAACCAGCTCAAAAATATGCTTTAGGGTTCTACCTAATGAGAACAGCAAATAAATTACCCACAGATTTAACCCCTTCACTGCCAGGCCTTTTCCCCTCAGGTGCCACGCCTTATTTTTGGCTATTTGGGGCAGTTTCCGCTTAGGCCCTCATATCTTTTTGTCCACATAAGCTACCTTTGCCAATTTTGTGTCCTTTTTTTCCAACATCCTAGGGAGTCTAGAGGTACCCAGACTTTGTGGTTTGCCCTGAAGGAGACCAAGAAATTAGCCAAAGTACAGGAAAATGTAGTTTTTTAAATAAAAATGGGAAAAAGGGCTGCAAAAGAAGGCTTGTGTTTTTTTCCATGAGAATGGCATCAACAAAGGGTTTATGGTGATAAAATCACCAGCTTCCCAGCTTTCAGAAATAGGTGGATTTGAATCAGAAAACCCCATTTTCAATGCATTTTTGGCATTTTACTGGGGCATACCCCCTTTTCACTATTTTTTTGCTTTCGGCCTCCTTTCAGTTAGTGACAGGAATGGATGTGAAGCCAATGCTGGCTCCCAGAAACCTAAACATTTCTGAAAAGTAGACAACATTCTGAATTCAGCAAGGGGTAATTTGTGTAGATCCTACAAGGTTTTACTACAGAAAATAACAGCTGAAATAAAAAAAAAATGAAATTGAGGTGAACAAAACAGCCATTTTTCTCAACGTTTTACTCTGTAACATTTTCCTGCAATGTTAGATTTTTTAAAGCAATTTACCATCACGTCTGCTGGACTCTTCTGGTTGCGGGGATATATGGGGCTTGTAGGTTCATCAAGAACCCTAGTTACCCAGAGCCAATAAATGAGCTGCACCTTGCAATGGGTTTTCATTCTATACAGGGTAGACAGCAATTCATTTCATGAAATATAAAGAGTGAAAAATAGGTATCAAGAAAACCTTTGTATTTCCAGAATGGCCACAAAATCAGGTGTTGAGAAGCATGTTTTTTGCAAAGTGCGTAGCTGTGGATTTTGGCCTCTAGCTCAGCCGGCACCTAGGGAAACCTAGCAAACCTGTCAATTTTTTTAAACTAGACACATAGGGGAATCTAGGATGGGTTGGCGTGGGGCTCTCACCAGGTTCTGTTACCCAGAAACCTCAAACAGTGGCTAAAAAACACTTTTTCCTCACATTTTGGTGACAGAAAGCTCTGGAATCTGAGAGAAGCCACAAATGTCCTTCCACCCAGCGTTCTCCCAAGTCTCCTGATAAAAATGGTACCTCACTTGAATGGTTAGGCTTAGCGTCCCGACAGGAAATGCCCCAAAACACAACATGGACACATCACATTTTCCCAAAGAAAACAGAGCTGTTTATTGCGAAGTGCATAGCTGTAAATTGTGGCCTCTAGCTCAGCCGGCACCTAGGGAAACCTATCAAACCTGCACATTTTTGAAAACTAGACACCTAGAGGAATCCAAGATGGGGTGACTTGTGGGGCTCCCACCAGGTTCTGTTACCCAGAATCCTTTGCAAACCTCAAAGTTTGGTTAAAAAAAAACCCTTTTCCTCAAATTTCGGTGACACAAAGGTCTGGAATCTGAGAAGAGCCACACATTTCCTTCCACCCAGCGTTCCTTCAAGTCTCCCGATAAAAACGGTACCTCACTTGTGTGAGTAGGCCTAGCGCGCACAAAAGGAAATGTCCCAAAACACAACATGGACACATCACATTCTCCCAAAGAAAACAGACCTGTTTTTTGCAAAGTGCCTAGCTGTGGATTTTGGCCTCTAGCTCAGCCGGCACCTAGGGAAACCTACCAAACATGCACATATATGAAAACTAGATATCTAGGGGAATCCAAGATGGGGTGACTTGTAGGGCTCTCACCAGATTCTGTTACCAAGAATCCTTTGCAAACCTCAAAATGTAGCCAAAAAAACACTTTTCCTCACATTTTGGTGACAGAAAGTTCTGGAATCTGAGAGGAGACACAAATGTATTTCCACTCAGCATTCCCCCAAGTCTCCAGATAAAAATGGTACCTCACTTGTGTGGGTAGGCCTAGCGCCCATGGAAGGAAATGCTCCAAAACACTATCTGGACACATCAAAATTGTTAAATACAAAACTACCTGGTTTTGTGGGAAGTTGCACCTGCGTTTTTGGTCCTGGGCTCAGCAGCCATCTAGGAAAACCTACCAAACCCAGACACTTCTGAAAACTAGACACCCGGAGGAGTCTAATGAGGTGTGACTAGTGTGGATCCCCCAATGTTTTCTTACCCAGGATCCTGAGCAAACCTCAAATTTAGCTAACAAAATCAAATTTTTCACATTTCTGTATGGGATCACCGGACCGGGACAAATTTCCTACCACCCAACGTTCCCATCAGTCTCCCGGTAAAAATGATACCTCACTTGTGTAGGTGGACCAAGTGCCTGTGACAGGGAAGAGGCAAAAACCTGTTGAAACTGAGCGGGAACCAAAGCGGGTGCAAAAGGTCAGTGTGAAAAAAAACATTTTTAGGCTGACAAGTGCAGCAGAATTTCTATCGGTATAGATAAGACAATGCTGGGTGGTAGGAATTTTGTGGATTCCTGTAGATTCCGGAAGGTTCCAACTCAAAAATGTGGGGAAAATGTGTGATTTCCAGCAAAGTTGGGGGTTTGCAGGGCATTGTGGATAAGAAAATGGTGCGGGTGCATGTAAAGCACACCACCCTGAAATCACCCAGATGTTTAGTTATCAGAAGTGTCTAGGAATTGTGGATTTTTCTACATGGCAAGGTCCTAAAGTCCAAAAAGTGCAGCCCTCACCATTCCAAGTTGGACGATTTTGAGAGTTAGCCGAGCTCTCATGGCCCAAATGTAAAACCAAAACCCAAAATAATCAAATGTCCTCTTGCTGGCCGTGGGATAAGATGTTTTAGTGTGTGGCGGGAGAGCTGAAAGACTGTTACCCCTTTCAGTTGGGGTGGGGACATAACCAGGCCCATACTGGTTGGTAGCCACCACCCCACTATTTTATATATTTTTTCATTCCCTAACATCTAGTATGTTTTCTGCCCCCCTCGGGGAGTGGATTCGGGGTAATTGCCCCATCTGCCCAATGGTGGGCAGAACAACTTTGGCCCATTTATTTGGGGTGGGGTATGACCATACCCCCACCCTCTTATTTTGGAAAAATAATCTTCCATGGTCTCTGAAGGGCTTGCCTTCCATAAATAGGCTCCCAGGAGGAGCAGATATGGCCAACAGTAATGTGCCCCCCATGGGGAGTGACTCTTCCCCAAGGGGCTGCCCTCCCAAACAAAACACACACATACACACACCAATCTCTGGTGAGTAAGTGGTTTCTCCTCCCCCGTGGCAGATCCGAAATGGCCTAAAGACAATTTGCCCTCTCAGGGGAGCAAACCTTGCCTGAGGGGTCGTTTCCCATATATAAAAAAAGTAAACATTAAACAAAATACATATATCCCTGGTGTCTAGGGGTTTCTGTCCGCCCTGGGGGCAGATCAACCTAATTATAATAGGAGGGGCAGGCCTCTTATGAGGTTAGCGTGCAATTGCGTGCTGACGTCATCAGTCGCCACAGGAGGATCAGGGGGTGGGCGGGGGTGGAATGGGAAGCGATTCCCCGAGGGCCCCTGTCTGGACATAACGGGTTATGTCCTGGGCACCAGAGAGGTGCTGCCCAGGACTTAACCATTACGTCTAAGGCACCCGAGGGGTTAAAAGAGACTGTAAATCCAGAATTGTGGGATTTCACATGAAAGGATATCGGACTTATAAAAGTTATAGAACCAGTCAGAATTACAATTAAACCTAATACAATCTTTTCAAGAAGACCACATCCCCACAAATAATGGCAGGAAAACACCATTAACTGAGGATACGACACAAAAAGTAATTCTAAGAAAAATAATCAGAAGTCCATGCCACTCACCCATTATGGGATTGCAAAAGCCTAATGAAAAATTTAGGATTGTGCAGTATTTGTAAAAGTTGAATGGAATTGTAATCACATGCTGTCATGTGGTACCAAATCCAGCCACCATTCTTTATCAAATTCCATACACAACAGAATCGTTCACTGTTATAGATCTTTGTCAAGCTTTCTTCTCGATTCCCTTCCAAGTGTCCTGAGTAAACAGCAGTACTGTCAATAAAAAGTCCAATATTTGGGACATATAATTTAATAGAGAACAAGAAAAGTGTCACGAGAAAGAATAGAGCCTCTAAAAACTTGAAGAGAAGTCAGAAAGTTTTTAGAAATGGTTGGCTGCTGTAGACCATGGATACCCAACTTTTCCTTGCTGGTGTAGCGTTTACTGGGTTTAATACACAGAGATGTGCCTGATCAGATTCAATGGGATAACAAATGCATGAAAGGTTTCCTTGAGCACGGAGAAAGCCTCTGTTACACCTTAGCACTAGAAATGGCTGATTATTCAGACAGTTTTAAATAGTTTTGCACTGAGAGGGAGGGCTGCACTCTCTTACTGCTTACTCATTTACATGGAGGTGCAAGAAGGCCTGTGTTATCTGTTTCTCAATTACCCTAGATCATGTTGCCTCAGGGCTTCCTGCTCGTCTAAAATTGGCAGTTGTAGTTAGTACAAGCCTCGAGAGATGTGAAAGCATAGTGAAGGAACATCCTTTCACTATTGTGGTCCCTCACTCAGTGGAGGTTTTGCTTATCAGAACCAAAATCCACTATAACATGTTTAAAGCTCACCAAGTATGAGCAGCAGATTTTGGCATCCGAAAACGAGACGCCTAAAATATGTCAAGTTATGAATACAAGAACTTTGATACCATTACCTGAAAGTGAAACATCAAATAAATTTGAACATGACTGCCTTGATGTCACAGATTTATACACCAAGCCAAGACCTGATATAAAAGATGAGTCTTTGGTAAGTCCTGATTATGTCCATTGTGTAGATGGTTCATGCTTAAGAACAAATGATGGTTCCCTGAGAGCAGCTTATGCTGTCTGAACATTAAAAGAAACTGTAGAAGCTTCATGACTTGAAGGAGTTCCCTTAGCACAAGTTGCAGAGCTTATTGCTCTTACTAGAGCTTGCAGCTTAACAGCCCAAATGGGAGTGACTATTTTTACAGATAGTCAAAATGGTTTTGGTGTGGTCCATGACTTCGGTTAGTGATGGTCACAAAGAGGTTTCCTGACCTCATTAGGATCTCCTATTAGGAATAGTCAGCATGTGAGAAAACATTTGGAAGCTTTGCAACTTCCAACTGAAATTGCTGTTCTAAAATGTGCAGCTCTCAGAAGCGACAGTGGTTCTGTCATAATCAGCAATAGATTTGCAGATGAATTGGCACCCTATTGTGCAATTGTGTCTCGTACATTTAATTGGAACATTCATAGATAAATCACAAGAAGTCATTGTATTTTCAATGCTGATGTCTATAGCTGACACATGGGAAGAATTGGAAGCTTTACAGGAAAACGTTAAGCAGGACAACAGGGTTGGATCAGAGCAGGATGCGGAAAGAATGCAAATGACATTTGGGTTTCAGCACATGGAAAACCAGAGTTACCAGACAGTTCACTCTCCCCGATGAGATGGCATTTCTGCAGTCCTACACATTTAGGCAGGGACACAATGATGAGGTCCTTTAGACAGAATTGGTTAAATCCCAGATTTAAGGCTCATGCAGAAGAATTCTGTCATTGTTCACCAGTTACAATGACTTCCATAGGGAGATCAGATGGTCCCTTTAACAGAATACAGATGGATTTTATTGAGGTGTCTGTTTGTAATGAGCTGAGATATGTCCTAGTTATAGTGCGCATTTTCTCTCAATAGGTGGAAGCCTACCCAACAAGGAGAAATGCCAGTCTCACTGTAGCTAAACTGCTGTTAAGCCAACTAGTACCATTATACAGCATACCAGTTTCTCTAGAGTCTGATTGAGGAAGTCACTTTAACGGTAAGATCATCAAGATGTTGTGTGCAGCATTACAAGTGGGGGATACGCTATATAGCTATAGAACTGAAGCTCCTGGCATTGTGGAGCAGGTCTATGATACAATTAAATCCTGTTTGGTAAAATGTGGTAAGTCTGTGCATCTACTTCATTAAATGGCCCAATGCGTTGAATGTGGTACGAGTCTTGGAAAATACAACTGATAGTAAAACAGGTTTATTCCCTCATTAGATCCTTAAGGGGATGGAAATGAGAGTGGCTGCTGTACCTGCAAATGCACTTTAGGACATAACAGATGAGATTGTAGTTGATTACTGCAAAGGGTTAGCTGATGTGGTGAGTTCTTTCTCTCAAAATGTCAAGGTAGTCACAGGAAATCTGCACCACAACCTCTGCGCTGGTGATTGGGCACTGATCAAGAAACACATGATTAAGTCCTGTCTGAAGCCTAGGTGGACAGGCCCCTACCAAGTGATTTTAAAAACAAACACTGCTGTTAAATATGCTGGAATGCCAAACTGGGTATATGCTTTGCATACTAAGAGAACCAGAGATTTGTTTGCAGAAATAGTGTTCTACGTGCCAGAACCAAGATCACTGGTAAATACATTACTACAAATTGTACACTAGGTCGTAGTGCACAACAGCAAGAAGAAGAAAGGGGTGAAGTACTGCAGGCAGGTGAAGAAATCCAGTTGTTGGCTATCTCACAGAGTGGCATTGGAGCTCTTGGAGTAGAAGTGGAGAAGCAAGAACTCAAGAAGATCCAGGAAAATGAGCAAGCACTAAATCAAGGACAAAATGGGACGTCCACAATGCTAAATGGCGAAAAGCTTATTCTCGAAAGCAATTGGTTGAGTGTGTCAATTGATTAAATACCTCAGACAATGGCAGAGAGGGCAGAATTAAGCTGTTCAAGTAATACAGAAGGAGATCAGCAAACAGACAAAGTGCAAGAGTACCTTGTTGAAGGTATTCAGCACCTGAATGGACTTATTACATGAGCCAAGTGCTAAACATCCCAATATCGGATTTGCTCGACTGGAATAAAAACTGCCTGAACCGCCTTGAAACTTGTATGAGCACAGGTCAATTGTGAAAACCCATTAAATGAACTATGGCACCAATAAAGCCGAATTGTTAAAAGTCAGTATCATTTTGAAAATCTCCAATTACAGTTGGGGCAATTGACTCAAGGAAATGTTCCACTTCGGCAGGTGGTATTGTGACCAAATCAGTGCCAAAGGAATCCAAGAGCATTCACGTTCCAAAGCCTAAGCTCGAGCTGAGGCAGTAGCATTCCATGTTGTGCCAGATGTTGAAGCAAGAACTGCATGATCCATGAAGGGCAGCTCATAGATGGCTTCCTGTAGCAAACACACCCTCAATGCACATGTCAGGTAATGAGCCCTCACTGAGAGCGTAGAAAGACAAACTTTCAGTGTACATTCGAAAAGGCACCAGAGGCATCGAAGCATGGGCTGCACACAATCCAAAACCGCTCTGAATGACAGAGACCGGTTCTTCCAGGAGTGGTGGTCCAAAATACTGCATCATGCATTCATGACACAATTGCGCTGGTGGAAGTGCCATCAGTCTTACTTGTTGTGATGGGACAGCCATTGCAAATAAAAACAGCAACAGCCAGATGACATCTATCATAGCTAAAGTATTTGGAAATCCCCTGAAAATACTCACAAATATTGAGTGTTTGGTTGAATGTATTATGCCGAATATAGAGGAGAAAGTTCCGATGAAACCAGGACCAACAGCCTTAAAGAAATGTACAATCCCTGAAGTACTGGCCGTGTCAAAAATTCATCCCAGGTTTTCACCAAAGTGTTTCGGAAAGTTTGTATTTAAAAGGGACCGTATTTCTGCAGATGACCTCCCCACTTGGAGCGCATAGGTCTCGCGTGCAGAGGTCAGTGCCACATGTTTTTAAAATAATAGAGCTTTTAGTCAGCTTAAGTTGTCAAAATTCACATTTGAAGTAGCAATGAGGCCAAATATCTGCTACTTTGTCTGTTGCATGTGAGGAAAAAGAAAGTTACAGCGACAGGTGACAGTTTGGGAGACCGAAACTACATAAGCCATTCCGGCTCACATTCCACAACAGCTCTCTATATTAAGAAGCACATAGAAAGCACCTGCAATGCTGGTCTAGGCAAGAGGTCTGGAACTCAATTCAGATGGCTAGCTAAATTAGCTGGCAGAGGGTTGCAATCCCTGTGCAAGAACAGCTGCTTACAAACCATTGAATGGCTCACATAAGTCTTGCATTCATTACTACTAAGAAAGACCTCTTTTATGCCATTGAGACATTTGTGCGAAAAGGGTAGCTCCCGCACCTCATTAATAAGACTATCTCCTAGCCTTTCATATCTGCCCACTGGAATGTGTTTTAGGCAGGACGTGAATTGCAGTGTTGAAATAGGCAGATTAATAACCCTGTGTATTAACCATTCAGCAGATGGTACTTCAGCCACAGTAAAAGGCAACCCATTTAACTTTTCGATGTTTAGCATCAGTCGCTTCCTTCTTAGTCATTATTTGTTGCTGTTGTGTCAAATTAAATGGTGAAAATGATGTCCCTTCTGCTAACATGTTGCCAGGAAACATGACCAGATTACAATGTTTGTATTGTCCTATCTACTGCATAATGTACCTAAGCTGGCTCTGACCATGTTGTAAAAAATACATGTCACTTTGCACAATGTCTGTTTGCAGATGAAACAATGCTGTTTAAGGTGTATAACTGGTCAGACAAGGTGCTAATCCCATTATCTACAACAGCTAATGCTTTCTGTAAATTTTCCTGATCTATTTGCCTTAACCGGGCAGCAGCTTCTTATAAACTGCATATAAGAAGCAATTTTTATGTTGTCTTCTGGGGCCTAACAGGAAATCCTGCAAGTCTGTGTTGTTTGACTGAGGTGTTCTTCAACAGCATCTAGTGAGTAACCTTTTATCCATTGCTGGCATAATTTCCCTACACTGTGTGTTGTTTCTATACCTGAATGTTCTGATGACACATAGCGAGGGTCTGGTCTATTTGTTCCAAAACACCCTGTGGAGTTTACAAAATGTGCATGACAACCATTTGTGTCCACTGACCACAATAAGCACCCATTAGGACATTAAAGTGATGTGTTAAATGTTACATTTTGGACCCACCCATCGAGCTGATCAGCAGTTGCATTAATGTATTTAGCTATTTATAGAATTTAGCATGGGCAGGGATACTAGGCGCATTCAATTGTTAATTTTTGCCAAGCCTAAACAACTTGTCTGTTGTCCAGTTTAATTAAAAAATATAATTGCACAGGTATGAGGCATGCTCTAAATAAAGCTTCCTTTCCCATTATTTGCCAATTTGTAGCTCCCTATACACTCTTTAAGTCAATCAACTTCAGCCAATATTCATAGCTTCTGTAGCCAACCGGGAAACAAAGGAATGAGAATAAATCAATTTTGTATCATTCAATAACATATTGTGCATTTCCATCATATGTAATTTAAAATAATACGACTCAGCATTTTCAACATTGTGCCCAGAAAAATTTGCAAACTTTTTAGAGTATGTTTTAGAACTCCCCGCTGGCAGAGTTGGACAAGGTTCCCATTCTGTGTAAATAAAAATAAAAATCTGAGTGAAATGCTGTCCATGATATTTGTAGCAGAACGTACCTCCATAATTTTCCTTTGATTTATAAACATTTACACTTTCAAATACAGTAAAATACTCTAGCTCAGTGTTGGAAAATGGTTTATTGGTAAGGGCAGGTAAGCACCTACACCTAGCAATAGGCCACTAACCTCCACTTAGGTCTCAGTAAATTAAACCCAGCTCAGCCCTTGGTAGCTTGGCAACAAGCGACAAAGCTTAACTCATTAGACAGAGTGTAAAGCATTCAAATATCAAAAAACAGTAAATAAATAAAACACAGGAAACAGTTTAAAAATCTAGAATAAATTTATAAAAATAGGAAATATTTTTAGCTTTCAAATTACACAACAATGAATAAAATCGGATAAGGGGAACCGGAGATGTTAATTTTTAAAGAATTCATGCTTTCTAGCGCATAGAAGCAACTAGAGCTCAAAGGGTTAAAAAAGTAACACTGGAAAGGAACAAAGTCCAGAGTTCAGGCCACCCATGAGGTAACACTGTCACACTTACTTTCGGAAGTATTTGATTCAGGAAAGTGATCCACAGCACCAGCCAAGGGTTCAGAGGCTCTGGTGTGCCTCTTGGGGTCTGGGACTACAACTCCCACAATGCACCTCTTCAACTTATGGAGTTGCTCCAAACGTCTCCAAACTTCTGGATCTTCTTCCAGAGGTCCTTTTTGTGTCCTTGAAGTGTCCACAACTTGATCCAAGGTTCCAGAAGCTCTGAGTTGCTCCTTGGGTGTTGGGACTACAATTCCCAGAATGCACCTGGTCAGAATCCTCAAATGGTCACTTGACACTGGTCAGCTGGGCTCTGCTTGAGGGCTTGATGCAGGGGACTCTGGGCAGCTCCGTTGTATGTGTAGCAAACAGGGAGTCCCTTCTTGAAGCAGTAGAAGACAGGTAAATTCATTTAGTGGTGAAGCTCAAGTGTGCAGCTGGTGCAGTCCTCCAGAGTGCAGTGTCCAGGTGCAAGTCAGGGATCCAGCAGGGCAGTCCTGCTTCACCAATAGTTCTTCCTTGTTGGAATCTGATAGGGATCTGGTAGGGAACTGAGGTGTGGGTGCAGGTCTGACAGTTTTATCCCTGTTCCAGGGTGAAAAACAGGGGGGTCCTGGTTCTCCAATCAGGGGCACAGTCCTTCCCCCTGTGTGGCAAAAATAAATCCCAGGGAGCAACATTCCTCAAAAATCCATCATGGCTGAAAGTGATTTTTGGAGGTTACATCTGGCTGAGCCCACCCACTGGTGTGGCTAAAAATCCTAAACACACCCCTCTCCTGCTGCCCTCTCCTAATCTAATCAAGGGGATGCCTAATTATCTGGGTTTGCAAGATGTGAAGGTGTTGCTGGGTTGCTACAAATGTCCTTCTCTGCCTTTGAAGACCAGTTTGGCAGCCCTCCCCCTTCCTGCTTCACCATCTGCTGAGGGGAGACCTCCTCCCCCAGGCACATCTCTTTGTGTGGAGCCAGGCCACTTCACACCTCATCAAGGCAGCCTGGCCAGGCTCCCAGAGGCTGGCCAATCAGAGCACAGCAGCAAAAACACTGCAGGGCTGAAGTTGGCAACTTTTCAGGTAAAGTTTAAAACTCTTTACCTGAACAAGTTAACTAAATCCAACAACTAGAAGTTGTGGGATTTATTATAAGAATTAATTTGATACCAAACTTCTGGTATCTGTTACTTAAGGGGACTTTAGAAAATTTTAATCTCCCCATTCTAGCCTATGGAAGCCATTCACTACAATGAGGAAAAAACGAATTTGGCTGTTTTACCTCACCAGGGCTTATAAAACTATTTTTATAAGGTCCCTGCTTATAGTTACATGGCACCCAGCCCTAGGGGCACATAGGGCACGCCTTAGGGGTGACTTATATGTAAAGAAAAGGTAGTTTAAGACTTTGGAACTACTTTTAATTCCAAAGTCGAATTTGTATATAAATTTAATTTAAAAGCAGACAGCAAGGTAGGCCTGCCTTTAAAATGACACTGGGCACCTCAGCAGTGCACCTATGGGGGCACTACCTAGGCTGGGGTCCCTAAACCTCCATGCCATACCATATACTAGGGACTTATAGGTAGGTTGACTTAGCCAATTATAATTAGCCTCATTTGCATACTGATTTTACACAGAGCACCGTCCCTGGGACTGGTTAGCAGTACCCAGGGCACCATCAGTGTCAGGAAAACACCAGCAAAAAGTGGAAAATGGGGGAAAAAAGTTAGGGGCCCTCTGCAATCAGCCCGGTTCTCTCACACTCAGAAAACATAGAATCAACAGTTTTTACATTCCAGTCATCTGAAAAAACTCCAGGATTTTTTACATAATTCATTGAAAGTTGAAATACAAATGAAATTTGAATAACCTCCTTTGGGCCATATATATCAAAAGATACTTTATCCCAAACAATCCCATCACGAAATCAAGAATTGGTTTGGCTGATATGTTCACTAGGCACAAGTCTCTGCAGACCTTATGGGAGGAAAAATGTGGTTTGAGGACCTCATCCAACTATAGAGCATTCAGGTAGGTAATGACGATGACAAACCCAATGCAAAGAAAGAAGGAAAGTAGTTAATAAAAGCCACAGATAGTTCCATGAACTAGCGAAATTGTTAATTCTGACCCAATTTATTATTGTGTGTGCTCTTGACAGTCTTGTTATAGAAGAGGCAGATGAGTCGGAGAAAGAGTCATTGACGTCGGCAAAATATCCAGAGGCAGTTTGTGTAAAAACGGGATCCATGTTTGGAAGAGGAGAGCTGGTAGAAGTCTCTCGGTAGTTCATAGTAAACAATTCCATCCGTTTGAGTTGAATTTGAGAACAATTGCTCATTGTTGTTGACTTTGCTTCTTGCAGCAGTTAGTGGAACTAATAAGAGATAATTTTCCATCCTCCCCAAGCTCGGGGAAGTGTCAGCGTTGTTGCTCAAAACCTGTAGAGGAACATCCTGGTCTGTAATGAGAAGGAGTCTACCCAGGACTACTCAGGAGTCTTCAAGGTCTACTGTGCAGGATCAGCGATATGGTGTAGCTTGACATTGTTGATGGTGTTAGAGCGGTTTTCTTTAGAACCAGTCAGCTGTGGTAGAATAAAATTTCTGGAACTGGTTATTCCTAGGACTGGAACCGGTGCACAATAAGAAGGACCAAACTCCTTTTTCCCAGCAATCCTTTCATGCAGTAGATCCCAAACTTTTGGAATTCAGCCAGTAGGTGTTATGGGTGGAACCCTTATTCCCAAGGAGGTGGCACTGGCAGATGCGCTGTTGTCACAAAACTGTTGTAAGTCCTGCAAGACAGTGACACGCACATTTATGACAAAAGGTGTATCTGTTTCCTCAGTGCCAGGACCATCAAGATCTGGAACATACATTTGTGTTTCACACAGACATTCATATGGGGTATACCATCCCAGGGACCTTCTGTGGAGATTATCAAGTGTTCTTAGGGCTGCATACAGGTGATTAAGCTAACTCCGACCCATACCTAATACTCTCGCTGTTAGGGATTGCTTTAAGTCCCAGTTTTTTTGCTCCACAACACTGTTTGCCTCAGGATGATACAGAGAAAATAATATAATTGGATACCTAATGAAACCATGGTTTTCCCGAATACCCTTGGGGTGAAAGCAGGGCCCTGGTCCAAGTGAAAAGCCGCAACAGCATATGTACCGATAAAGACTTGCAAATCTTTAATAATAGTTTGAGGGTCAGCTGATCATTGTGGCGCATGAGTCGACAGTGACTAAGTTGTATCTGTATGCACCATCAGGTGTCAAAGGACCACAATGGTCCAGGTACACACATTGTAGAGGTTTGTTGGAAATTAGTAGGAGTGTCTGCAGTTGGCATTTGATGGTGGGCCCTTTTGGTTGCTGGCAGATGTCATAGCAAAGGACATACTGCTTTGTCTGTTTGTATAGACCTGGACACCAGTAACATGCTTTTAATAGTCAAATAGTTGCCGCCACATTAGCATGGGCAAAAGCAACTCCCTCATGTGCTGCTTTAATCAACTCAGGTCTTTGATCTGGGCTGGGAGGGTCACATGATCACCCACCCGTAGTATTGTTACTAGGGCAGTATTTAGGCAAGATATGCAGTAGCAATACTTAGAAGGATGTGCCTTTGGCATGGGCCTGCTTTCAGCCAAAGCTTTCACAGCAGCCAATGTTTCATCATCCAACCTCGTCTATGAACGAGTTATTGTAGCAAATGAAGCCGTAGCTACTCCTGATATGGCTGCTTCATCAGCCAAGGTATTGCCTGTAACGCCTATTCCAACACATTAATGTCCCAATGTATGAACTACATGGACATTGGGTAGTCTTTCTTTTAGATCTGCTACTTTCCCCCACATTAGTCTGTGTTTGATGGTGTTACCTTTTGAGCCTCTGACCCCATTCTGACGCTAGTAATGCAGATATTCATTGAAGGACTGGACACAGAAGTACGAATCACAGACAATTAGGGGGTCATTACGACCCTGGCGGTCGGAGACCGCCAGGGCTAAAGTGGTGTCCGTACTGCCAACAGGCTGGCGGTACGGAGACACATATTATGACTGCGGCGGTAGCACCGCGGTCGCACCGCCGGCCCGGTGGTTTCCCGCCGTTTTAGCCCCGGCGGTGATAATCCACGCCGCCCTGGGTATTATGACTCTCCTACCGCCAGCCTGTTTCTGGTGGTTTGCACCGCCAGCAAGAGGCTGGAGGTAATGGGAGTCCTGGGGCCCCTGCACTGCCCATGCCACTGGTACGGGCAGTGCAGGGGTGCCCTAACAGGGCCCCGTGCAGCTTTTCAATGTCTGCATAGCAGACAGTGAAAAGCGCGACGGGTGCTACTGCACCCGTCGTACGGCCGCAACACCGCCGGATCCATTTGGAGCCGGCTCCTATGTTGCGGCCGCATCCCCGCTGGGCTGGCGGGCGTAAACTAGGTTTGTGCCTGCCGGCCCCACCGGGGATGTTGTGATGGGGACCGCGGGAGTGTGGCCGCATTGGCGGCCGCACAGCGGTTACAGCTTGGCAGGCGGCTGTAGCCGCCCGCCAATCTTGAAATGACCCCCTTAATGTTAACTGTTCTGGATCCGTTTGTTTCAGTGCCATCAACAGAGCCTTGAGCTCTGCTAATTGTGCAGTGCACTCCCCTAAGGTCTGTATGTAGGTATGCTGTGGATGGAATTCGCCATCCTTCATGTAGCCACTCACATCTGCACAGGCGGAAGATTATCGATGTTTGGTGCCTACTGCTGGTTGGGCTGAGCCATCAGTGTGCATAATTGTTTGATATGGTTAAATAGGCAGTGTTTGGATTTGGTATTGTAGTTCATATTGGAAAAATTCTTAACATAATCAACATCAGTGGCTGTCAGAGACGCCGCCCAGTGAATCCAACCTGTATGTATTGCCTTGATGTTGGAAACGCTGGCTTTTGTGACAGCCTTGAGGTCTGGGATCGAAGATATAACAAAAATGTGTTCCCCCTGGGACAGAGGTCTCTCTTTAATGACGACCATCTGAGCAGCAGTCAGAATTTTTTCTGTGGGAGCAAAATGTTGTTCAACTGTGGAATACAGATGAGATTTGCATGCCATATGGACAGTATCACCCTCATTGAACGTTACATAAGTGAAATCAATGTCACCAGCAAATACTCTGATGACCAAATGTGTTTTGTTGTCTCTTGTGTCTTAGTGTTTAGCTGGAAGCATGTCTTGTTGCAATGCTCTGAGAATATGTGTATGTTTGACTATCCAATATTTACTTGAAACACCAGGATGTAGTAAGTAATATAATGGTTCATTGTGTTGTGCATAATCTGGAATGTAGTTCTGCTAAAGTTTAAAAAGTTAAACAACAACTGGAGCTTTTTTGATTGTGTTTGGTGGTTGTAATTGTGTGCATTTGTCTAGAAATTGGGCTGCTAGGCTCTTGCCTCACCTGATAATTCGTATCCCAAAAATAGGGCACTAAGGAAGGCTATTTTTGTTTTTCTGAAATTAAATTTGAAGCTAATTCGGCAAATCCCATACAATGCTGCTCACCTGTCTCATATGTTAAAGGAGATCATCATCTGTAAGGTAGATATCATCAACGTAGGACAATGCCTCAGGGTCAATGTTGTGTAAAATTGTAACAGGAGGTGAAAACAATTCTGGGCTGTTTAATACCTCGGTAGGAGCCTGCAGAACTTTTTTTGCAAGTCTAAACCACTAAAACTTGTTAAATCCCTACTTTCAGGTGCTATATGTTGACAGAAAAACACATTGGAAATATTCAAGGTTGTTTTGTATTTTTTGCGCACTATACTGTTAATATGTACAGTACTGTGTGCATTTTGAATGGCAAATGTGCGTGTATGACTATTAAATGTCTGTAATTAACAGTATTCTATATGAATGGTCTGGCTTAGCTACTGGGAACAACAGGTTATTCATTTGTGAGACCCAAGGTTCAATTACACCCTGGTACTCTAGCTGCGTGAGGACTTCCCTCATTGGTGCTCTAGCTTCATGTTTTATTGGATATTGTGGTTGAGGTTGTGGTTGGGACCTAATTGGCAATATATGCTAGAGTGAATCTTTATCCCACCCTACATAGTTGTGATATAACGCAGGTGCCTGCGCCTTCGCCCAGTTAATGGTGCAACCTTATCTGAGCTCTCCTAGAACAAGGAGCGACAAAGAGGGTTCAATTCCCTCTTCGCCACATGGGCGATTATGGACAAATTCTGGTGGCCAATCTTTTTCAGCAAATAAAATATCATAAATGGTGACTACGCAAACCCAAAAGATAACGTATATTGTGCAATTAATGTCTCTTTCTAATTGTCTTTTTAGTTACTCCGAACATGGAGATTCTCCCCTTTCTTTTTCATGTGTTTATTTTTGTTTTATTCCAGCATTTTTTAGAACCCTCATGTGCTTGCTTGGTAGAATCCTTATTGGATCTACCCTGTAATTGTGATTTACTAGCTATCGACCAATACTAGGGTAGGTCTCGCCGATAATGTTTGGCAGCTCACATTCTTGATCCTCTACAGGAACATCTGGGAGCTGCATGTGCACTTCTAGTGCTACTGCTTCCCCTTTAAGAGGTTAATATGATTGAAGACACAGTGGCAAAATTGTCCATTAATTGAATCCCCAAATCTAGGACCAGGGCAGCCCCCTGTGCATTGTGAATTTGTTTTAACACATCCGGAAGATTGGCAAGTGTTGGTTTACCGTGTGTGGTCGTATAGAGCGTAGCAAATACCATGCCCCAAGTAGTACAATTATCTATTGTGGGAATCATCCTGAATGGCAAGCACAAAGTGAGAAGTCTATGTTTATCTTGGGTCCCTTATGGGGAAATCCTGCTTCCAACGCATTTACTTTTGAGCTAACCAAAATTGAATTTCTTCCTGTTAGGCGGATACCTTACCCATGACCGAATGTACAGTTGCAGGGTTAATGTTGGAGTGACTGCGTGTGGTTGTGCTGGAGCAGCACATACTGGGTTGGTATTTAATGCTTGCATTACAAATTGTACCAAGAGTCTATATATTGCTGTAAGCTCAATGTATAAGCGGCGAACCCCAGCTACCACCAAGATGCCTGCATTAGGATGTGGTGTATATGTGGCCAATAAAGGCCAGGTAGGCCCATCATTGCTCAGAGGACCTAACCTAATGTGTAGTATTGTGTGGGGGAGGGCACCATCAAGCCAGTAAATATGGTCTTGAAAAGATAGCTGTATCTCTAAATATGTGTATGCCCTGTATTGTGCAAGGATATTAGCAGATTTTTAATGATGAAATGTATTAGTGTTCCCATCGACTGCTGGAAAGTTGACCAAAGAATAAAATGTTTCTGTTCTGTAGGCTGGGTGAGCCTCAAGTACACATGTAACAGGACCACTGGGCATGTTTACTGCAATTACCACCCATTGTGGGTTCGCCATGGTACCTGGGTGTGACAGTAGTAGAGAAGCCTGTTATCTATAGAGACACTATCCCTATGTAGGCCATGGAACCAATGGTCTCAGTGTGAAGCTGTAACAAAGTCAGATAGCATGTAGTCCTGGTCATCTGTCTGGAACCTCCCTCTAACATGCATGACACAAAGAAATGTTTTTATAATAAAACAACTGATGTTCTGAGAAAGTATCCCCTCGTAAAAAGACATATGTTTCTGTGAAATGTTATAGATGTGGTGTACCACTTGTACCGGCAATCCTATCTCATTGTAGCCTTGGGAAAAACACAGAGTGAAATAAATGTAAACGCCCCTAGGCAAAAGGACAGCAAGATAGAGGAAAATGAAACATTACAACAAATGTGGCAGATTCTAAAAGAATAAAATTAAATAACATTAACAGTACTAGGCTAAAGGGCACAGGCAGCAGGCCTAGTTGCTAAAATAACATGTCCATAGACATCACTAAAATGGCTCCACATCAAAAGAAGACACATAGGAAAGGTATGTGTGTTTAAAAGACAAATTTAAGGTTAAAAAAAACAGTAGGGAAAAGGTGAATTTTGCAAGAAGATGATCCAACTATACCTGGAGTCTATTTTATCTGTGGAGAGAATGTTTATTTCAGGCTACCTACTGACTAGGAGGGTATTTGCTATTTAGTTTTTTTTTTCTCCATAAATGTACCACATACAAAGCATAGATGCACTGAGACCAACAGCTGCACACATATTTTCATGAATTTTGAATAAGGGAACAAAAATAGTGGGGCACATATCTGGAGCTATCATACAAGCAGTAGGGTTAATGTTAAATGATTAAAAGATTAGAAAGCTTTCAACAGTAGTGGACACGCTGGCAACCAGTACATCTGAGGCCACATGTGCAAATGCTTTTTGGGATGTACAAAGCCCAAACTGTGATTCGGTAACCTGGTACGGAATGCGATTCGGTATATGGAAGGGGCGTGTCCATGGCGTCCCTTCCGAAATACCAAATCTAAATGGTATATATGATTGTTTTGTGACTGTAAATGTGGTTGCAAAACAATCACAGTTGGCACCTATTTCAAATTGTGAAAAAAAAGAAAATGGACTACATTTAAAAAAAAGATTGCTTTATTTAAAAGCAATCACAGACATGGTGGTCTTCTGACTCCAGCAGGCCACCATCGAACGAAGGGAGAATGTGTTAGCATTCAGCTTTCTTGTCCATTTGACATTGTAAAATCTAATAATGTATTTAATCTTTAAAAGTTGTTTCTTTATGGATAGGGATTGTCAATACAAGAATATGAGAATGGAAATGATTTAATAGAACTATGTACTGCACTTAGCTTGCCTTGTTTTGTTTAATAGAAAGAAGCATTAGGAGAATGTAACCAAATTCATAATCGTGTTAGAAGTTGTAGTCAAATGTATCAAGTGTAGGACGGTCTTTATTAAGTTTGCTAAATTGATGGAAGCTGTCCTGTTCCCATGAAGACATTGTCATTCTATTGGTCCAGACAACAAGCGATCATCACAAGAGGCTGCAGAATGTTAAATTTTGCTGAGATGTTTTGTTGTATAAATGCGTGTTCCTAGACTAGAGATGTGAGCCTTTCTTTCCTGGACTACTTGAGAATCCCTTTCACAGACTTTCTTGAGAGTACTTCGACTCAGATACATTCTGACTCAGACTCTTTGTTGATACTTCTCAGATTCATTCTATGAAATACTTGTAATTCTTTTGAATTCATGCTGTGCTGTTCTAAGGTTCTTTATGGGTTCTGTTGATACTTCTCTCCATTCTATTTAGCTTAAAATAGGGATAATCTTTATGGAATGCCCTTTATGCTTTGTTATGCAATTATACTGAAAACGTAATGGCATGCTAATAAAGAATTCAATTACTAAAGACATAAATTGCAATTGCAATTGTATTAATAACCCTTACGAGGCGTTGAAGCGCTTTTCAGTGAGTAGCACACTACTTCAGAACCCAAAAGGATTAATTGGGAGTTCATAGTAGTAAGATAAGGTTTGGGAAGAGTAAAAGGAGACATGGCAGAGGGAAGAGTCTGTAGAAAGAGATTAGGGAGAATATAGTAGTAAAATGAGGTTTCAGGATGAGTCAAAGGAGAGATATCTGAGGGAGGAATTTAGTAAGGTTGTCTGGGAAATCATAGTACTAAACTGAAGTTTGGTATGAGTCAGGAGGGATAAAGGACAGAAGAGTTTAGGAAGGGTTATATTGAAGATCATAGTAGTGGAATGAGATTTGAGATGAGTCAGAGAGTGGAGATAGAGGATAAATTAGAGAGGTATAGGGTGAGATAGAATAGTGCGTTGAAGAGAATGATTTTTTTTTTCTATTGTGCAGTAGAAGTAAAGTCATAAATATATACATGATTACATAGAAAGGGAATAGACGTATAAGGAAATTTTATATTGGGATGTGAAGTTGTATTGTGTAAACACAGACTTTCAAGTGTTGCTGTATTTGAAGTTAATTTATTTATGTAATTTTTCATAACTCCATTTTTTATCTTTTGGTCAATATTTCAATAGTGAGGTACTTGTAGCCAAATCGTAAAGATTATATTTACCTATTGTGATAAAAAAAATACAAGCTATAGAGAAACTGTGGATTGATCTATGAACATGTTAGGTATAGAATAATATATATTACTGCCAAAAACCAACAACTTACGCATTACATATTAATTAAGGACCTTGCACAAGCTAAAAAAATGGAAATGAATAAATGGTGGGAGAAAACAACCTTAAAAATATTTATAGATTGTGGAAGAATTCCGAGAGGATTGAGGATATTTGGATTGCCTACACTTAATGATATTGATGTTGATCTACTTAAACAGTGGCTAACTGATACAATGAAATGCTCTTTAAAATTAATAGAAACATGAATTATTCAAGCAGAAAAAAAATTGGACCAAACATTACTATGAATAAAAGACATTGAAGATCATTGAAGATCAATTGGAATCAGTAAGTGCATCAGAGGATATCAGAAACCTCCATGAAAGAACGATTGGTAAAACACAAAAAAGAGGTACAAGACAAAAAAACTAAAGAAATTCAACAGAGACAAGGCAGACTACTGCATGGGGAGAATATATACATTTGCAAGACATTTTGATTCCTTTGATGCTAAACAAAACGTTGATAAGACAATTGAGAAAGATAAGACTGTGTCAAGTGCTAAAAGCTCTGATTTGAGTTTGGGGGATGAATTCTCCTTAACAAAAGGTCCAGCACTGGATTTTTCAGGAGAGACATGTTTCTACAACCTGGAAACGAGACAGAGGGGAAGAGGCCCTCAAAACAAAATGAGCCCAAGGAGATCAAAGAGGAAGAGGCAAGAAAAGAGGTGGCAAACAATAAATATCAAGAAGTTGAAACTGCAAGAGGATTTAGTCATCAATCTATCCTCAAGAGTATTGTAAGACAAACATATCAGGTTATTAATTAAAGGGTTGACTGTTTGTCCCATGGTTGGAATGGACCTTGCCACTGCTAGAATTGACTTATATAAGTTTTCAAGGAAGTTAACACTAAAAAAGTACTTTGCATCAAGAAGTCAACAAAATAACTTGGAATCAAAGGGTAAATCACAAGAGATATCTCTTATAAACATTAGAGAGATGGAACATCCTAGAAGCCTTATAGAATTGGAAGCAGAGTCCAAAGACAATGATGATATGACAAATAAACAAAGTCTAGCTGATCAAGAACTATGCGGTATTGATATTACAACAGATGGTACAGTTTCTAGTGGATGTAAACCCAAATCACGATTTTGTCCTCAACTCCCCATGGAAAACAAGATCGATATATTTCAAGAAGTGATGGTAGAAGGCTTGATGAGAGTTGCTCGGGATACAGATAAAAACAAATAGACTAACACGATGCAAGAAGATTGGGAAGCATTGAAAGGTTTGAGAAATTATGATACTATCATCATCAAAGCATCTGATAAGGGAGGTAACATTGTGATCCTTGCTCACATGGAATATATCAAGGAGGCAATGAGTCAACTCAATGATAAAGCAAGTTATATCAAGCTAAGTAAGAGCCCTATGGTTGAGAATATGGTGGAATATCATGATAAATTGAAAAATTGGCAAGATGTGGGTCTTCTAGAGGAAAAAGAAGTGAAGTATTTAAAGAGAGATGATCCCATTATTCCAACAATATACTACTTGCCAAAAAGTCATAAGAACAAAAAAATCTACCAGGAAGACCAATAGTGAGTTCCATAGGATCTTTATTAGAAAACATTTCAAGATTTGTGTATATGTTTTTGTTTCCCTATGTTCCTAGCCTTCCGTCCTATTTGAGAGACTCTATGGACTTCCTCAATTGGATTATTAACATCCCATGGAAGAAGGAATACATAATGGCTACAATCAATATGGTTTCCCTGTACACCTCCATAAGACATGAAGATTGCCTTCAGGGTGGCAAATATGTTTTAAGAGCATGGTCCATTGGTTAATTACAGCATACAGAGATGATTTCGGAGATGTTGCAATAGTGGTTAATTTATAAAAAATTCCTTTTTGATGGTCAATACTATTTATAAAAGAGAGGAACAGCGATAGGTACTTGTGGGTGCCAACATATGCCAATCTGGTCATGAGTTGGTGGGAAACAGAAACAATTTGGTGCAACAGTCAAAAGGAAAATTTAGAACATGTGGCATTATGGGTCTGGTATATTGATGACCTGTTCTTGATCTGGGAGGGAGAACAAGAAGCATTCGAAAAATTTAACATCTCTTTCAATGATAACCCACAACAATTAAAATTCACATATAAGACTAGTACAACAAACATCACCCATCTGTATGTAAATGTGTATGTAAAGGAAATTATAATATCAACACAGATTCATAGAAAGCCCACAAGTGTAAATAGTTTGTTGCATGCTACTATTGGTCATCCTCAAGCTTTTAAATGGAGTATGCCATATGGTGAATTTTTTAGGGTTAGGTCTAACTGTTCAGGTGACTCTGCCTTTGAAAGACAATTGGAAGACATGTATATGATCTTTATACAAAGAAGATACACCAATACGGTCTTGAAGGATGCAATGATGAGGGTGTGAAAATATAAACAAAATAAACTATTGACACCTAAAAACAAGAATATCTCAGTGACTGCTGAGAAACATGAGATTAGATGCATTATGAGATTTGACACTGCCAGTCCTGAGGTTAAAACATTGTTGAATAAGAATTGGAATTTATTGAGATTGGATGAGATGTTGAAAAGGATGGTACCAGTTAACCTACAAGTTACATACAAAAAAGGATTTTTCCCTAGGGAAATACTTGTCTGAGAGTTATAGGGCCCCACAGAAGAAACATATTTTGAACTGGTTAGACAAAAATAGATTTGGATTTTGGAAATGTGGGAAATGCAAAGCATGTTCCATTGGAAAATACACCTGCACCTTTCAAACGCATAATGGGAAGATTATAAAAATTAGAGAAAGAATTACTTGTGAGACAACATTTGTAATTTACGTATTGGAATGTGGATGTGGTAAGAAATATGTGGCAAGCACTGTGAACAAGCTAAAACTCTGCACACTCCAACATCTAAGATCAATTAACAATAAAGATATGACATACTCCATGGCAAAGCACATTTGGGAACAGCACAATGGAGAATATACAGGACTATAGTATTGTGGGATAAAATGCATCAACCCCAGTCCCAGAGGCGGAAATCAAGAATAACATTTGTGGAGAACAGAGTCAAGATGGATAATTCTAATGGGAACTGAGAGTCCCTGGGGGTTGAATGCTACAGGTTAATCTGTAATACTGGACCCCAAGAATGTTATTTAGTGCTATCACAGGTAAATAATGAATCTCAGCGAGAATATATTTGCTAGAGATTAGATAGTAAAAATAAGACGAACAGGTATCCCCCTGTAGGAACTTACTTTTTGATAATTATCTGTAGCAAATAGAAAAACATTTTTTTGAATTCAAGGCATGTGCACTTTACATGGTATTTCAATGCAATGATAACATAAAGAAATGTTTTTCAGGGTTAGGCACAGGCACTTTATAAGACATTCTCCTCAAAAAACTCCTCAGTCACTAAAATCTCTTTCGTCACTATTACATCAGAGTTTAACCAATTTGGGAAATAATTTTTAACATCAAAGGGAAGAAATTATTTAATTTATATATTTTTAGAAATTAATGGGTTTAAACATATTGGCCCTGATTCTGACCCCGGCGGTCTGAGACCGCCGGGGCCAGGGTCGGCGGGAGCACCGCCGACAGGCTGGCGGTGCCCCGCAGGGCATTCTGACAGCGGCGCTTTGGCCGCGGTCAGATTTGGAAAACCGGCGGTCTCCCGCCGGTTTTCCGCTGCCCCTGAGAATCCTGCCGCCATGGGGATTCTGACACCCCCTACCGCCATCCTGTTCCTGGCGGGTCTCCCGCCAGGAACAGGATGGCGGTAGGGGGTGCCGCGGGGCCCCTGGGGGCCCCTGCAGTGCCCATGCCAATGGCATGGGCACTGCAGGGGCCCCCGTAAGAGGGCCCCACTCTGTATTTCAGTGTCTGCTTTGCAGACACTGAAATACGTGACGGGTGCCACTGCACCCGTCGCACCTTCCCACTCCGCCGGCTCAATTCTGAGCCGGCGTCCTCGTGGGAAGGTTGATTTGCCCTGGGCTGGCGGGCGCCCTTTTGGCGGTCGCCCGCCAGCCCAGGGCAAATCCCAAAATACCCTCAGCGGTCTTTCGACCGCGGAGCGGTATTTTGGTGGGGGAACTCTGGCGGGCGGCCTCCACCGCCCGTCAGGGTCAGAATGACCCCCATTGTATTCAATGTGAGTTGTTGGAGTGCTATGTTTTATATAATCAATTTTAAACATCTTCTATACAATAATGCATTTGCAGTTTTGAGAAGTACTCGACCTTAAAAATGCGATTACAGAGATAACTTACAGTGCACATCATTCAACATGCAATGTGCAATTTTTTATACTTGCGAGTATCTAATTATTCATTAATATAAAGACATATATTATGACAACAATGTCTGTTACTCTAAATATCCCCTCAATGACAATAAGGCAAAATGAATTCATTGATTAGCGGTATAACAATAACTGATAGGACATGTCAGTCTCAGATATTTTGGAGCAAATATGGGAGCTACACAAAGAGGGAATGAATCTTTCTAAAGGAAGTAGCTCGTTGTCATGATATCGTATCTGTTAAGGGGTAAAAATAGATATGACTATTAATTGGGTACTTTACCAGGTTCAATTACATCATTAAAAATACTCCTAAAGATATTACAGGATAATGTATTATGTGTTATACATTACCTTGAATAGATTCAATCAGCACTCCCACTAAGGTACTACAAAATAAGCAACAAGAAGAACATTAGAAAACCAGGACTGGATGGACAATGCCCTTATGGCTGTGGAGTGTATGTGTGAAGAGGAGTGTTTTTTTTCTTGGGATATAAAAGGGCACGCTATCACAATGAACTCTATGGCCTGTCAAGGCTAAGACCGAAACGCCTTGCCATTTTTAAAAGCACTGAGCACTTTATAATAAATGAATAAATAACGATTTGAATCTCATTTCTGGTGGTGCTGCCTCATTTCTCTCTCTCTCTCTCTCTCTCTCTCTATAAATATATATTTGACTTTGTCACTATCTAGCTCGGCGAGGATAGCACTGTGCTGATCCTATGCTTAAAGACTTTGCTAGATAGGCAGACATTTGAGGTGAGCAAATCTAGAGTGTCGCTGGTGTTGCAGGGTGCTTCTTACTAGAGCAGCTCTCCACCTAAAATTGGGAACTTCCCAGAGTTCTCCTTTGTTTTTTGCAGATATATATATATATATATTATCAAATTTTCTCATCCAGTAAGACAAAAATCAAGACACAAAATGGACCGTTTTGTGTCTTGATTTTTGTCCTACTGGATGAGAAAATTTGATAATATATTAATGGGATTCCCGATCCCATATCAAGACCGTCTCAATTGAGCCTCGATAAGTCGGGTGTTTTTGGTGATATATATATATATATATATATATATATATATATGTAGTAATATATACATTTGTTAAGCAGGACTATAGAGTATGTATATATTTTTTAAAAACATAGTTATAATACATTTGTACAAAGAAATACACATATTTAGATGCATAAATATTATCAAATTATTGGGCCTCATTACGAGGAGACCTCAGTGGAGCTGGGGAGTCTCCCCCCCTGGCCCTATTCCAAGGTTTCTACTGGTCAGCCCAGTTGAAACCATGCAGCAGCATTGGCTTCTGCTCCTCATTCAGCCGAGGCCAATGTCATTGCACAGAGGGTGCCTCCAGCACCCACGGAATGCGTACTGTCTGCTTCCGAGGGCGCTGGGAAGGGGGCGCTGAACTTGGAACCCGCGTGGCTCAGCACAACTCCTACCGCCATCAGCAAGTCAGGAGTGCGTTGCATTGCTGTTTGAGTACAGTGAGTATGTAGGAAAGAGACAACTCTTGAGTAGTCTTCTGAAGATAAGATAGTTATCCATGGATCTTGTATTTGGGGGTAATGAATGCCTTAGTTTGGACGCTTGAACAGAGAAAGATGTACCACCTATTGTCTTTTTCTTGTATGGTGGGGTTTTGAGACGAGTTGCCAATCTTGAGTGGAGGTTCCTTTGTTGAATATATTTGGCCATTTCATTCCTGATGAAAAGCATTCATGTTCCATATCTTTCTTTGTAGGAGATGCAAAGCAGCTTGGAGGTGGATCTTCTGGCAACCAGTAACCAATGTAGGGCACTCAAGGCAGGGGAGAAGTGGGCTTGTGGCTTTACATGTAAGAGTAGTCTGGCAGCAGAATTCGGAATCTGTTGCAGTCTTTTCATCATTGACAGAGATGATTGGTGTTAGAGGTCATTGGTGTAATCCAAATTAGATAGTACAAATGAGATAGTACCCTGGACCTTGTGTGTAAATCCCAGGTGGGGGAGGATATGTCACAGAGTTTTCATGATGATGAAGCTTGATCTTGCTAATTTGTCCACTTGGACATTCATTGTTGACTCGAAGTCCATGGTAATTCCAAGGTTTCTTACTTCCTTAAATACATTAGAACGTGGTCCCAGATCGTGAGGCCAGGTGCAGAATGGGTCATAACGTTTCCAGTGAGTATTTCAGTTTTTGGACCATTCAGTTTGAAATGGCTCCATGTCATCCAGTGATCAACGGCTCTGAGAAAACTGAAGATTTGTGAGTTTCCAAACTATTTGGGGCTTTCCTGTTTAAGAACTATTTGTGTGTCATCTGTATAGTTATAGCATGTGAGCTGAAATGAATTGTTCATTGCTAATGATGGGTGAGATGATAGAGCCTTGAGGGACCCCTTCTTTTCTGAGGTACGGTTTGGACAAAAAAGGTGGAGTATGGATGGCATTTGATCTGTTTTGAAGGTAGAATGTGATCCACTCAAGAGCAGTCCCCTTTATGTCGGCTACATTGAGTCTTTGTTTTAGCGTGTCATGGTCAACTGCTTTGAAGGCAGTTGAGAGGTCTAAGAGATGTAGTGCAGCAAACCCATTCTGGTCTACCCATTCTTGTCTATCATATTTTTAAGGTCATCCAAGATGGTGATGAAGGCAGATTCTGTGCCTCTTCCTGAATAGAATCCTGTTTGGAAGTTGGAAAGTATATAGTTATCTTCAATGAATTGAGTCATTTGGGTAAATGCTGCTCTTTCTATCGGTTGTTCCCAGGAAAGGTCCATTTGGACTCTGTCTGTAGTTGTGGGGGCCATGCAGGCCCAGATTAGTTTTCTTAAATAGTGGACATATGTATCCCTTTTTTAGGTCTCCTGGAAAGATTACTGTAGTTTAAGATTTATTGGTGTTTCTTCTTACTGGCATGGCAATAGAGGTAGTTAAAGGAATGCTCTTCAATATTTATGGTGGACAAGGGTCAGAAGGGCAGCCGGCTGGATTACTTCCTTTGACAAGATCCATTAATTCACTTCATGGTGGTTGTTTGAAGGAATGCAGAGTCTGGGTAAGCCTAACCTTCAGGAGATTGTTGGAAATTAGTTGGTCCTAGTCATTTTTCAATTTTTCTAAATAGAAGTCCAATATATTTGGCTGTGTGATGCTTTGCCAGTTTGTCAGTAAATTCTAGAGTAATTTGGCACATTTTCTTTTCCTGTGCATTTAGGTTTACAAAATTAATTGAGAATTTTATAAAATTATTTATTTTCACATTTAGCATTTTGAATTCTGTCAGAACAGTATTTCTTTTTAGCTTTTTTGATTGTTAATTAGTATATGCTCTTAAGATTCTGTAGGTTAATTTTGTCTTGATTGATGTTCCTTTGAGCCAGGTGTGTTGCAGATTTGTCATTAGTTATTTTATCTGTTTTAGTTTTGTATTTCTCCAAAGTGCTTATTTTCTTTTGTCCTATTTTGTTGTTCTTAGGGGTGTTAGGATATCGAATGCTTCCTGTAACCACTCATAAAGTTTTTGAACGGAATTTAATGTGACTAGATCTATGTTGGTTGTTAGTTTTGTTTTCAGTATTCAAGATTGAGTTTGTTCCATGGTCGATAGGTGTCTTTAGGTATGTTATTATGTGGTGTTTCGTGTTCAAAATCTACCACATGTTGGTCCAACCATGTGGCTGGAGTAATTATTTGAACGTTAACTAGTTCTGGATGTGCAAAAGTGACATCTAGGGTGTGTCCAGTGGTGTGTGTGAGTTTGTGGGCTATCAGATGTACTTTCAGTGAAACCAGGCAAGTGGTGATTGCTTTGGGATTGGGCTTATTGGGTTTGCCAAACCAAATGTTTAGGTCACCAAGAATGAACAGGCTGAAGTTTAGTGTTATAGTGTCTGAGAATGTTGTGTTGCTAGGTGGTGGACTGTTAAGGAAGAGGAATTTACTGGAGGACGTTGGGGTAGGGTTGCATCTGGTGGTGATGGTCTCATAACCTTGTATGGAAGCATCATCATCTTTGGTGCTTTCATGAGGTTTGCTTGAACCACCTCCTCTTTTGCCCATATTTTGCATGACAGTTTGATAGCCTGGAAGAATGGCTTCATGTAACACTGGACCCATGTCATCTTCCAACCGTGATTCAGTTATAAAGGGTAAGACACGTTGTGTGTCAGTGAGTAGGTCCTAAATGTGGTGCTTGGTTATATAGAGTGATCAAGCAAGTGTTCATAGGCAGTTTAGAGATTGTGTTTTGGTGGTGGTGCAACTTTGTTTTCTAGAAGAGTGAGCAGTATTCTTGGAACTTGTAGCAGGTGTGTCATTAGTGCTGGTATCAAAGTATGAGGATAGTAACAGTTTTGATTTTCTATATCATATTCCTCATCCAGCAGTCTTAGAAGGTAGTTTGTAGGGTCTATGGGCCTGATTCTGACCCCGGCGGTTCCTTACTGCCGGGGCCAGGGTCGGCGGGAGCACCATCCAACAGGCTGGCGGTGCCCCGCAGGGCATTCTGACCGCGGCGGTTTTGCCGCGGTCAGAAGTGGAAAACCGGCGGTCTCTCGCCGGTTTTCCGCTGCCCATTAGAATCCTCCATGGCGGCGCAGCTCGCTGCGCCGCCATGGGGATTCTGACAGCCCATACCGCCATCCTGTTCCTGGCGGTTCTCCCGCCAGGAACAGGATGGCGGTATGGGTTGTCGTGGGGCCCTTGGGGGCCCCTGAAGTGCCCATGCCAATGGCATGGGCACTGCAGGGGCCCCCGTAAGAGGACCCCACAAAGAATTTCACTGTCTGCATTGCAGACAGTGAAATTCGCGACGGGTGCAACTGCACCCGTCGCACCTTCCCACTCTGCCGGCTCAATTCTGAGCCGGCGTCCTCGTGGGAAGGGTGTTTTGCACTGGGCTGGCGGGCGGCCTTTTGGCGGTCACCCGCCAGCCCAGTGCAAAACCCAAAATACCCTCAGCGGTCTTTCGACCGCGGAGCAGTATTTTGGAGGGGGGAACTCTGCCAGGGTGAGAATCACCCCCTATGTGTGTAGATGTGGGTTCAGAGTGCGTTTGTGAGCTGTGTTGTTTTTGTAGAGTAGCCATGTATTCTAATTGACATGGAGATGCACAGTTATAAAAAGTGGCATGTTGTTTATTTTGATTGTGTTTGTTTAGGATGGAAGGTGGATGGTTTGGGGCAGTGGTGGTGCATGTGGATCATGTTTTAAGGCTCTAAATTGCACAGTGGATAAGAGGCGATTGTTGTGTTGGGGTATTTGCAATAGGTGTTGGTAAGGATAGAAAATATGGCAATAAAGGTGGTTGAGATTATTTGTGTAGTCCTGAGGGTGGGAGTGGGTGTATGTTTCTATTTTGTGATTGAAGGTATCATAAAGTTGTGAGTGAGAGAGATTTTAATTTGCTGGTGTATGCATTATATTTTGTTCTTGTGAAGTACTAAGAGGAGATATTGATATAGGTTTCTGTGAAGGATTTATATGTAAAGTACTGTTGCTGAGTGGACATTGAATGGTGAAGGGGTAGTGATGTGTTTTAGAAAAGCGTACACGTGGTGTATGAGAGGGGATGGACAAGAGTTATGAGTGTCTGTTTTAGAGTTGGTAGCTGGAAGAGGTAATGTGTGTAGTGGAGTGGAGTGTATAGACTGGGTATATGTTTTTGTTAAAAAAGGAGGAGAGTGTGGGTGGATGATAGGCGGGAGGGCTGGGTGTGGGGAAGGTGGTGACAGAAACGGGTCTCTTAGGAGCAAGTAGAGGGTAGAGCTGATGTTTTGTGTGAACAGGGAATGTGTGCGTGTGGATGGATTAAGATGATGTATAATGTGGCTTTGTGCTGTTTTGGTGATGTGTGGATTTGTTAGTGTTATAGGACAGAGTGGTGTTTCGTGTCAGAGTGAAGGTGTCATTGTGTGGCAATTGGTTTCAAAGGGTATATTGTAGTTTGTGGGGTTTTGTCATTTTTTTTGAGCCGTTGAAATATGCATTTGCTAAGAGTGTGTCATTCTGTTTGTAGATGTAGTGGGTTGAAGTGGTGGCTGGTGAATGGATAAAGAGCATAATTTCTGGTCTTAGGCCTGACCCTGCCCGAACAGGCCCAAAGAGGCAACTGCCCTTGCCCTCTTCGCCTTAGCCTTGACGTAGGGCTGACACACCCTGCATCCTAAAGTAAATAGCCCTAGTTCAGGTGACATCTCTGGCTCCCACACCCAGACATGTGTCCCAGAGACAGGCACCAAATGGCAAAGGCAAGAAAATTGCAACTATGCCAAGTGGCATTTTCAGAATTTTGATTTAAAATCCGACATCATCGTAAGTTACGATTCTATATTAGAAATCCATGAACTTGTTATCCCTTCCCATTTGGAAATGACGTGTATAAACTGTAATACGGCAACTCCAGTGTTATTTTATTTGGAGGGGCAGGCCTTGTAATAGTTAAAAATGAGTTTCACAGCTAGGTCAAGTAAAACTTAAAAGTATAAGTCGTACTTGCACCCTGCCCTCTGGGCTGTTCGAGGCCTACCTTAGTTGTGATATACATGTGACATATATGCATTAAAAAAGAAAGGTTTTGGCCTGACAAAAGGTTTATTTTGCCAGTTCGAAATGGCAATTTAAAACTGCATACACAATCTTTGCAATGGCAGTCCTGAGACATGTTTAAAGGGCTACTTATGTAGGTGGCACAATCAGTACCAGACCCACTAGCAGCATTTTTACTTTATAGGCCCTGGGTACACACAATACTACTTTACTAGGAACTCAAAAGTCAATTTAATATGCCAATTGGGTACAAGCCAATGTTATGATGTTTTAGGGAAAAACTAAAAGTGCTTTAGCACTGGTGAGCAATGCTACGGTGTGCAGCGTAGTAAGGTCAGCAAAAACAGGAGGTTTAAAGGGAAACGGTTAGGGGGAACCACGCCAAGGACACCACTTCCAACAATTACTCAAAAGTGGCTGTAGGGTTAAATATTAACAATCATTTAAAAAGGCCAGCTACTAAAAAAGAAACTAGAAATAGTTTTCTTGAAATGTTAGAGTTGAGAGAAGAGATTGTTCCAGGGAGAAGTATCTGTATTCTTATCATGAACGTAGCTGTAGGGGGCGAGGCCTGGGACCGATGGAGCTGCACGCGTAGTGCGGCGCGCTCGTAAATCCTGCCATAATAACGACCAGAGGTCTTAAAAATTGAAGAGAAGTGATCAGAGAACATACAGCACGAGTAGGGATCGCGACGACCCACTTTGGGTTTGAGTTTACCCGGAAAACACCCCGACAACTTTGTGGCTGCCGCGATCCAAAATGGCAGCCGCGACAAAGCAGTGAACCCGTTGCAACCGTGGCCCTCGGCTGGGAGGATACGGAGGTCCCGTGGAGGTGAGGACCCCCCATCATCCATAGAGGAGCGCAAGGGGCTCAGACACCCTCGCCACCAACGGCGAGAGCAACAATACGAAGCGGAACATCAGCGAATTCAGAGGGAGTGGAGAGGAGCAGATGAGGAGCGAAGCCCCGGGAACTTCGAGCGAGAGAGAGGCGGCTCCGATGAGTAGGATTACCGGCTGCCGCGAGGCCAGGGAGAACGCGGAGGCCGCCTGCCGAGACGGGAACTAATACTGGCACATTGAGGGTAATCGGGGACCGCGGTCTCATACTGGAAGGGGAGATCGGGAACACCGGTACATAACTTCCCCCTGTTATCAGAACAGTATGCAAATGCCGACATCCAAAGCCCGGCCAGAGGTGAGACTGTAACACTGTCATTCGGCATTCATAAGCTGCCCTTGCCGGCGACCAACACGTGCATAATTATGAGAGAACCCCCTTGTGGTCCAACAGCTCAAAATGGTGAACTTCTAACAGTACTCTTCATATGAGAGCACCGGGACTGGGATAGGCGACATACAGACTGGACGACGCTGACGAACGATACCACCTCCCACTAATACGAACGGCCTCCGCCAACCTGAGACCTATTACAATGGTAAAACCCCAAAAACACGACAAACCACGAATGGGGGACTCCTCGCTCACTGAGAATCCACCCCCAACGCCCGCCAGAGAATCACAAGCGGGGCACGAACAACAAGAAACTACTCTGGACACTGTGCTGCTGGCCATTAAAGATTTCCGCAAAGCGCTTGAGCGTAAAATCGATAACCTCACCGCAGACCTTTCCCTTCTACGAGATGACCACCGTAAATTAAAGGAAACAGTGGGTTTGCACGAGACTATGCTGACAGGGGTATTAGCGGCACACAAAGACGCATCCTCAGAAATTAAAGACCTGACCACCCGGCTGAAAACATTGGAAGCAAGGGCGGAAGATGCCGAAAACCGAGCCCACCGGAACAACATTAGACTGGTGGGGGTACCGGAGGGGGCGGAGTCCACCGCAGCTAATACAGAAACATTCCTGGAACAGTGGCTTAGAGGCACGATGGTATCAGAGGGCTTCTCACCATTTTTTGCAGTGGAACAAGCCCACAGAGTCCCCGGCGGGCCACCTCCACCGGGAGTCAGGCCACGACCAATAATCGCTAGGTTACTCCACCACAAAGAGACTACGTACTGTCACAGTCCCGCCAGCAAGGAAAGATTCAATTGGATGGCCAAAAGGTCATGATATTCCCAGACTGTATGAGAGAGACACAGGCACAAAGGGCATCCTACATTGCAGTAAAACGTACCATGCGTGAGCATGGTATAAAGTATGCCATGGTCTTTCTGGCAAAACTCAGAGTGGAATACGATAACAGGACCCATTTTTTTCTCACACCTCAGCTGGCGATGGAATGGCTCGAATTGCTGAACATCCACTGCAGATCAATCCGCGACCGAACATTTCGAAACCCCGGGAAGAAACGTAGTAGATCCCGGAAGAAGACTACAGAAGCGGCTCCAATGAAACATCAGTCACAACAGGAGATGCGTGATGAGGTGGAAACAGCAGCAGCTTTGAGCAGAGGAGACTTCCACACACGTCGGACCCCAGATGCTACATTGGATGTTGATTCAAACTGCGAACACTCCTCAATATCCTCCCAGGACACTCTCATCGGCTTGCCATCGATCACCCCAAGAACAGCGGACAAGATTATTTGACCTTGTTGAAAGAACAAGTTGGCAAGTGAGCTGATGACTGTGGGGGGGCCTCACTCTGTTTGGGTACCTTGCTGGATCCCAACCGTGAATATATAGCGATATGACCCTGGATGTCACTTCTTAACCGGCGCATCACACGTGATCGGGCCTGGGGAAGGGTCCGGGGCGCTGCCTCTTGGTCTCTGGCACGCCTCCTTCCAAAAGGTTGATAATTAAGATTACACTAGTTGTAATGGTTTGGACGGGGAGAGTTGTAGGTACTGGTCCTGGGGAGAGGGAGTTACAAAGGGGGTTTGATTTTGTTTTTGTTGTTTTAAGGGTATATCAGGCACATCTATCTCACAGCCCAAACAGTTCACACCTTAGATTACGAAACTCAATGGGTTTGTCCAATGGTAGTAATAGAGCGGCGTCAGTAGGCCGCCTCTACATCCCTCCTTAAATTATGACCACAGAATACAAGATAATCACATGGAATGTCAGGGGCCTAAATAACATGTCCAAGAGGTACAAGGTTCACAGTTTTCTTAAACGAAGGGGAGTGCACATAGCTATCTTACAGGAAACTCACTTGTTAGAGCAGGAGATCAAGGCCTTGAAAAAGCGCTGAAGGGAACAAATATTCACCACTACCCACTCAGTGTTTGCGAGGCGTTTCATTACAGGTTCTCCATACCTTGATCAACACTGAGGGAAGATATGTAGTGATTTCTGGTAGATTGGACGGGAGAGAGGTAACCCTTGCGGGACTATACGCCCCAAATCACGAACAGGGAAGATTCTTAGACCGACTATCACTGGTCATGAGCACACTCCTCACTAGCACCACATTAATAGGAGGAGACTTTAATTGTGTAATGGATACCGCAATGGATAGATCGCACCCACCGTTGTCACAATCCACAACCCATAAAACAGCACTGCACTTCCAGCAGTGGCAAAAACACTGGCGCAAACTTAATCTCCCCAATAGAGAATACTCTTTCTATTCAGTAGTTCACGACCTGCATGTACGACTGGATACCTTTCTGGCGTCTCCGGAAGTGCAATCTGTGGTGGCGAAGGCCGAGTATCTTGGCTGCACCATCTCAGATCATAATTCCTTATTGATCTCTTTGGCCTGGTGCGGCGAGAGACCTTTGATTCCCACTTGGCGTCTAAGAGCAGAGTCACTTGAAGACGAGGCTTTTAGGGCTCAACTGAATACGCAGATCACAGACTTCTTTGGGAAGAATGCTGGAACTGCTTCGTCCAGATCCATTGAATGGGAATCCTTTAAAACAGTGATCAGGGGATATTGTATTAGCACAACTGTGGGAGTACGGAAGGTGTTAGAGACAGAACTAGGTGATCTCGAGAACTCCCTTAGGGATCTCGAACGTAAGCACCCGACACAACCCGACCTCTCAACACAACTAGAAGAGACAAGGGCTAGAATAACAGAAACTAACACTAGATTTTCTCGTTTCGATTACAAGCAATTCTTGCAGAAGCAACATGCAGAGGGTAACAGAGCAGGTGCCCTACTGGCCTGGTTGGCCAAACCACTCCAACATCAAACCATAGTGGTGGAGTTGGAGACCACCCCGGGTATTAAAGTATACAGGCAGAAGGAGATCAATGCCACCTTTCTTAAATATTACTCAGAGCTATATGCCCCCCCCACCAAAGTACTCAGCGATGCTCAATTACAAGATCTGGGAAGCCTCCACCTCCCAGCACTGGGAGGGGAGGATAGAATAGCCCTGGCGACTCCCATATCGCTTACAGAAATAAAGACTGCAATTCAGAGTATGGCCAGGGGCAAGGTACCAGGAGCAGATGGTTTCCCCTTGGAGTTCTATCTTATGTATCAGGATTCATTAGCCCCCCAGCTCAGCATACTATATGCGGAGGCATGGAATAACAACAGCTTGCCTCCTTCCACTACTGAAGCCATAATGATTCCTCTTCTGAAAACCACCAAATCCCCCACAGAAGTTCGATCATACCGCCCACTATCAATGTTGAACTTAGATTATAAAATACTAAGCAGGGTGCTAGCTAACAGACTTTTACCGTACATGTCCTCCTTAATCCATCAGGACCAATCGGGATTTATCCCACAGCGAAGCACTGCCCAAAATATTTGTCGATTGATTTCACTCCTTCATGCCCTGCCCCCGGATGCAACTAGAGCAGTAATCATCTCGATAGATGTCGAGAAGGCTTTTGATAGCCTACGATGGGACTACCTAGAACGAGCCAAGCTGCAGCTAGGACTAGGGGAAGGGTTTGTCAAATGGACGAGGCTTCTCTATACAAACCCCACAGCGAGAGTGTGCACTGGGCGTACAATATCCCCTTCCTTTGCCATAGGTAGGGGCACAAGACAGGGCTGCCCGCTATCACCTTTACTTTTTGCGTTGGCAGTTGAGCCTCTCGCCCAGTCGGCTAGGTCCCAGAGGTTCTATGAAGGCATTACAATCAATGCCTGGACACATCATTTTGCTCTATATGTGGATGACATGTTACTCTTTCTCCAGAACGTGGACGCCGACCTACCAGGAGCAATGACAATGTTAGACAACTTTGGGGCGGCATCCGGGCTCCGGATAAACTGGGGGAAGTCGTCCGTTTTTCCAGCTACTAGGGGTATCGAAGAACCAATGGACAATCGGGGCCTCCCGTGGTCCCCGTCCACATTCAAATACCTAGGGGTTAATATCTATCACTCCGCCTAGGATCTACTAGAAGGGAACATACTGAGCACGATTAGGAGTATTAAAAACAGCATGGTATTCTGGCAGACACTTCCACTAGCGGTAACTGGAAGAGTTGCACTGATTAAGATGATAGTATTACCTATCGTGTTATGTTACTTCGCAACCATCCCACTCATAATACCGAGGGTGGTATTTAAAACAATCTCATCCTTGATTACAGGATATATATGGGGAACCAACAGACAAAGGATAGCATTGCGCACCCTCCGGAGAACAACAGCAGAGGGTGGTTTGGATGTTCCCGACTTCGAATTATACTATTGGGCGAGCCAACTCCAATGGCTGGCGCGATTTATCAGAGCACCCACAGTGGGGGAAGCACTGAGAGCCCCTCTCCACTGCTCCCGAGATAGAATACTGGGCATTCTACTAAACCCCAAGAAACAGAGTAAACCGCTTCCGGTGGAATGGGAGGCATTGCGTCACTGCTGGGAACAATACCTAAAACGAACACACACCAGAACACCATACTCACCAGAGGCCCCCCTGATCTGCGTGGGAGCTGTTGCAGGAAATCATGTGATAGGGGGTATCATCCGATTCATGGCATTTCAGATCGACACCATAGGAGCTCTATATAATAATGGGAAACTGTGCTCCTATGCAGAACTGCAGGAAAGGTTCCAGCTACCGCCACGGCTGTTCCTAACCTTCAACGCGATTGCCAGAACTCTTCGTAAACAATGGGGCACAGGGCTGGAGGAACCCCCCAGACATACTGCCTGCGACCAAATATGCACTATAGGAGACCAAGGGAGGTTGATTTCAGGGCTATATACATCTCTACTAACCAGCACATGTCTTCCCTTAAATAAACTTAGGACCAAATGGCAGAGGGAGCTGGATGTTACAATAGACGACGCACAGTGGTCCAGAATAACCTCACACATATACACAGTTTCCAGAAATGCCAGGTTTAAATTAATAAACGTATATATCTTTCATAGGGCCTACCTAACCCCCTATATGATATCAAAGATTTATGGTGTAGAAAATGCCAGCTGCCCTCGATGTGCAGAACTAGCAGCAGAGTTGCTGCACATGCTCTGGAGTTGCCCACTAATCGGAGAATACTGGACAGGGATATTTGAGGCACTCTCCACCTGCACGGGCAGAACATTACCCCGATCAGCCATGGTGGTGGTTTTGGGAGATTTCCCTCGTCCTAGCAAGCATAAAATTACAAACTGATTCATAGACCTGGCCCTGATACTGGCAAGGAGAGAAATAACCTTGCACTGGAAAGACCCGAAGGGCCCACAGATAAATCGTTGGAGAAATGCATTAATTAAATGGGCGGAAACTGAAGGGACAGTACTACTAAGAGAGGCACTCAGGGGCCTAGGAACTAGAGACAATCCTCAGCATTGGAACACGATACTGGACAATTTTAGAACACCCGACACTTCTAACTCTGATGCAGAGGCTAATATATCAGAACCAGAGCATGTGTAGCTGACTAAGATATTCCTATTGAAGATTGTACAAGAGACCAAATATGTAATTCATTTGTGAACTAAACAAACACCTTTATGTAATTGATGGAATGTGCAGAAGGGAAGAGGGAGGGGGAGGGGGGTCACAAAAAGATGGGAAGTTATTTTGTTCTGTATGCGTTTCCATGCTAGTATAAAGCAATAAAAGAGACCTTAAAAAAAAAAAATGAACGTAGCTGTATACCTTGTGCTTAAACTAAACAAAAAACAATGTTCTAAGCTCCCTGATTTTGAGCAACATCAATACTTGCACTGTTTTGTCAAGAGATCATAATTTAAGTTTCTCATACCTTTTCAATGAGGCTTAATTTGCTGACTATAGGAATAGGCTGTTAGCATGCTTGTAATGGCTTAATACACAACTGTAAGCAGGACCTTGTAATTACTGTATTGTTATAATTAAAAGCTTCTACAGGCTCTGTTCAGGAGGAACATGTGTGACATTCTAATTGGTTATGCAAACTTCCTGCCTTTCACAAGGAAGTGCTTGATTATACTTGTGAATCCCTCCATTTGTTTACATGGTTTCTCTTTTTAAAAAACAGTACAAAGAGTTTTTATTCTCCATCAAACCCATGCATATTAGCATAGGAGGACATTTTTCAAAAGCACTTCCCGTTAACTGTATAGAAGCAGTGTTATGGGTTGATTTTTAGGTAACAGAAGCCTGGAAGTGGTCCTCCGACATCACATTCTATTTCTCAATAATCAAATCACATATTACAACTTTGATTTAATTTTGCAAAATGAATACAATTAAAATAAAATATTATGTAATTTATCTTTGTATAACCTGTGCTGTAACTTGTATAAGTGTTTGACAATCTGAAAGAGGTAATATTCACCCCAATTGCTAAAGTCAATAGGTTTTAGGTCGAAAAGTCCAACTATTGACTTTGCAAAAGCTTTTTTTTTTCAATTGTCTGGGTGCACATTCATCAACACACATGCTCATGCACGGCTGACAATCTTCAATGGAATTTATATTAAAAAAACAATATTGTCACCAATGTACACGCATGTATAGTAACACATCACAAACCTATTGTTGAGATGAGGCCACTTACCTGAAAAGCGGGATGTCTGCAGGGGTGATGGTATGCCCACTGACCTCCTGGATCACCTCTCAGCACTTCCTGGTGGACACAGAAACCCCAGCAGGTGTCCCTGTATCTTCGGGGAGGCAGGTCATTGTTGACAGAGTGATAGTAGAGTTAGTGCACTCAACTTCCTTGAAACTGAATCTCTCTTTCTGATATGGGAACAGGAGCAGTGGAAGAACACTGGGATGCTCCAGCACTTTTCTAGGATAATTATAACTGTTGGCACAATTACTAACACTGCATTACCAAAAACCCAAACTGAGTACCATAACAATAAGTACTGCAACACTAGGGCTGGGTTCATGGAGATTCACTGTTGCACATTACAATTATAACTGTGGTTGCACTTACCATGCACAAGAAAGACAAACAAGGGCATTCATTATATCATATATAACTTTCCTGCATGCATAGGGTTAAACTAAAAAGAACAAAAACAATCCAAGAAATACAAATGTCCACTCTGGGTTCCAAAAGTTAGGGTTGCACAGTTTGGTCTGGATTCACTGTGTGTGTGAAAAAACCCTTCAAAAAGCAAATTCCTCAAACCTGAAATGCAGGCATGAATGACACAATTTAAATCCAAGAGTTATGCTATTAGAGAAAGAAAAGTCGCGTAAATGCTCTTTTAAAATTGCACTGTCACTTTTTGTAGTACTTGAGCTCAAGCAGATTTCCTGAAGCACATTTAGGCAAGTAACTACAATAATAATGTAGAATGTTCAGAAATTCACTTGTCTCTTCAAGACAAGCACAAATACAAGGTCTGAAATACACCAGCTGTTCTTGAAAAGCGTGGCGCTCAAAGAACAAACTCCATGGAGAATACTAGTGACTTAGCTGCAGTCTTTTCCAGAGTGCTGGAGGAATGCCTGGTGTCAGCTGGTACAGGAACGAAGAAAATAATTGCCTCAAAAGTCCTGAACACGAGGATGACAGCAGGGACTGGACTGCCAAGTCAGATGCTGAGATCAGGAAGCAAAACAAAGCCAAGCAGGAAGGCACGCTTCACTCTGCTATTTATAGCTAAACAGGAAAGCAGTTGAGTTTCCACATGTGAATGAGTCACTACGCCCAATTAGAAGCACATGTCTACACCTGCTCACATTAGCAAACAAGCATTGGCAAAACAAGCATTGATAAAACCAATTGTGTAACACAGCACATTATGTTTACTTAGAAACATGAAGGTTTAACCAAGAACAGAGATATGATTTAACCCTAATCCCTGGGGATGTTGACAGATAAGGCAGGAGGGACCTTGGGGATTCCTCACACCTATAGGCTTACAGTGTTACATAAAATATTGCACGTATTTTCCCATCCAAGAATTTCCGATTTTCTCCTATTAATAGTACAAGTAGGTGTATTCCTAAGGTAGAAATAGTGAGGGAAAGCCCTTTCATGTAATTAGAATTATTGAGAAGAAAGCTTTCCAGGATGCAAATATTTCTAAGAGGAAAAAAACATTGCAAGCTTTGACTACCAGTTGCATTAAGTTTAGTTATGCCATTCTGGCACTGAGGTGGTCATTCTGAGTTTGGCGATCATTCCCGAACACTGCCATGCAAACGGCTGCTGAAACACCTCCAGCGATGGCGGAGTGAAGACCGCCGCATTACGAGTAACCCACACAACACCGCCAAAAATAGACTGAAGAAACCGCACCATCACCCAAAAAATGGTGTGAAGGAGGTGGCTGCACCACCACCACCGCCACACAGAGAATATACCACCTGCCAAATTACGGATCACAAATCAGCATCACAGATTGCAACATGGCAGCAATCCACTGACGACCCAAACCGCCGCGGGGAAAAAAAGGCACCACCGCATTAACACTGCACCAGAGTGGACAACACCAATACTCAACATCTGAGACACATACACACACCTGTCCACAGCACTACAAAACACATCCCCACATATACCCAGAACCCATTGCAACTACAAACTGTGACAGAACGAGAGAAGAGCACACTGAAAGGAGGCACGGCATCTAGATACCACAGGCACCATCATACTGAGCACACATCACACAGCACACCACTGCACACAAACACCACAGAGCACATGCACATACCACTACACAAAATCACAACTACAAACAGCACACCCAGAATCCCTGCACACCATAAACCACCACCCACAACACAGCCACCATGGCACCACCCAAAAAAAAAAAACATTCACAGAAGAGGAGCTCAGGGTAATGGTGGAAGAAATTGTCAAAGTGGAGCCATGACTGTTTGGAGCACAAGTCCAGCAGACATCCATAACCCGGAAGAACGAGCTATGGCAGAGGATAGTCAACAGGGTGAATGCAGAGGGGAACCATCCACGCACACAGGAGGACATAAGAAAGAGTTGGAACGACCTTAGGGGAAATGTATGGGCCATGTCTTCCAGGCATCAAGTAGCAGTCATGAGGACTAGTGGAGGACCCCCTCCAGCTCCCCCAGAAATGTCCCCGTGGGAGGAGATGGTCCTGGCCATAATACACCCGGAAGGGCTGACGGGTATAGCTACTGGACGGGACGCTGGTAAGTCTACTGTACTCACTGGCCAACATGTACCCGTGCACAGCATGTACCCCCACCACCCTCTCACCCCCTCATCCCACCCTAACATGCACAAACCCACCATAGATCCTATACCCACGCCTGCATGCCACAGCTCCCCACTAAAACCATTCTCTCACAGCCCCACCTAGTGCATGTATGCATCACACAACAAGTACCACAACTACCACAATGCAACACTCCCTACCCTTGCCTGACTGCTACATCCATGTCACATCGCTGCAATTGCACATCAAACCATATCACTTATCATCACCAATAAGTAGTAGGAATGCACATCAGTACATGGTAATGACAGTAGCAAGACAAATAATAAATGTACTCAAAATAGGCCCATTTTCCACTGATGGTAGCACAAACAGTGAACTGGTAACTGTCAATGTCATTACTGCCCTGCAAATACAGTTAATGACGGCATACAGCCATGTGTGTTGCTGCTACAATACCATCATCTGACACAATACCTCTCATTACACAGGTCTCCCAAGTACTGATACACAGCAGAGGAGCCCAGTGACAGAAAGCTCAGGCCTGGAAGCTGGTCCAATAGGGGAAGACTTCCATGAAAGTCTGGATTCGGATTACAAACCTGGCCCATCAGGCAGGAGTGGTCAGTCCACGACCACCAGCCTCACCCTGACCACAACTCAAACCACCTCCCCTGTGGCAGCCAGTACACAGCAAAGCCCACCTTCCCATGCCTGTGTCCCAAGGTCACATCAATCATCAGTGTGCCCCACAGGACATGGGCAGGAGTCAACGGTGCAAACACAAGAAAATGATGGTCCTGGTGTCAGTCGGAGGGGGCACACTGGACCAGGAGCACAGGCACAGGGGGCAAAAGCAAGTGGGAGGCCAATCATGGGCCCAGGGACAAGGCAGGTACAGGAGACGACTCTCCAGAAGACCGCCTCCAGAGTCCTGGGAGCCTACCAGCAAACCCACAACAAGCTGGGCCAGATACTCACAACCTTGCAGGACACTCAAAAGCTGCAGGGGGAATACCACCAGGAGGCCAGGCAGCAGTTGCAGACACTCAGTGCCACCATGGTCTCCATATAAGGGGAGTTCAAGGAACTCAATAACATCCTGCGGACATTCTCCACCCAACAGCAGGCCCCTTTCAGTAATCAGTCAACACCACTTCCCTCAACATCAGCACCTGCTACTGGAATGGAGGCCCAGCAGGAGGACCCAGAGGCTATCAGCACCTCTACCCCTGCAGCTGAGGAACCCCTGCAAAAGAGGTCCCCCATCCAGACATCCTGCAGGACCTCAGGCCAAGGCCAAACCCCCACCAGAAAGTGATCCCCCTTCTGAACTGTCACCCATGTGTGCCACTGTTAAACACTGTTGGCTGTCCACTACCAAGGTCGCAGTTTTCCGATGCAAATGGATAAAGAACCTGTGAACCAAACAGCTGTACCACCCACTCTGATCATCAGCTAGAGCATTACTCCACTCCTCGGGACTGTGATAGTCAACACTTAATAAACACCAATTATCACAAGTCCTGGTGCATGTCTCTTCATTATTTGTATTGCCAATTTTTGTCACAGAACAACAAAAGAATACTTATGTCTACACAACAATAACGTCAAAGTCACAGACGTAGTGGGATACTCCAGCAGGTGTGTAAGTACATCCATATTGTTGTAACATCCACTTTCAAATATGCCAACTTGCAACTCAGTAGGTAGATTGCAAACAGAGATGTCACATGTAGAGAGGAAACTAGATGAAATGAGGAACAATGTTGTAAGGAATATAATCCACAGTCATACATCAATAGCAATTGCACACAAACACAGGATAAGTGTCCCAGCAGCTATGATATACCATATGTAAGGGCCTGCATAGGCATTCACACACGTGTGGGACAGGAAAGATGTAACATAGGTAACATCCTCTATTGTACGCCTCCCTGTGTAGTCAGGAATATGTACTTGCCACACAGCAGATAACAATGCAGCATGACATGCCTACCCAGCAGTACAAGACTGATAGGTCCCCCTAATATATCCCCACACAGGCAGACTAGCGACCCTAAACCTTTAGTACAACTATAAGGCTGTACCGCAATGGCACCAGTATTCCACATATGTACTTAGCAGCTGTGCATTTCCACTACCTCTCATGGTAAGTCACCTACCCTTCAAGGTCGTTAACCAACATGTAAGGCTCTAATCCCCACACATACCTTGATGCATGCAAATACTGGCTACAAATTTGCTTCAGCAATACATCTCCCATGTGCAGATGATCTGCATTGCAGACATACCTGTACATCAGTGAAAGCAGTGACAAATCATGTCAGTCATGTGCCTTATCCTCGTCAGCCTCTCCCCCAGCATTAGAGTCACCGGCCACAAACACTGCTCCAGCATTAATGTCCCCCTCCTCCAACAGTGGGATGTACCTTCTGAGGGCCAGATTATGGAGCATGCTGCATGCAACAATGATCTTGCAGACTTTCCCTGGTTTGTACTGTAGGGCACAACCTGACACATGAAGACAACAAAATCTAGCTTTCAAGAGACCGAAGGTCCGCTCAATCACACGCCTCGTCTGGCCATGGCTTCATTGTACATGTTCTCCCCTTATGTAGTTGGGTGTCTCACAGGTGTCAGGAGCCAGAGCAGGTTGGGCTATCCTGAATCACCTGTGTGGAAAAGGGAACATGACCATAGGTAGCAATGCTAGGCAGAGAGCTGACTGTGTTATGAGGGGCAAAAACGTCTGACATGAAGAGCAGTAAACATACCTATGAGCCAGACCCTTTGTCTCTGTAGCTGTGACATAATTGCAGGGACACTGATGTTCCTCAGGATGTAGGAATCATGTATTGATCCAGGGAATTTAGCGTTCACATGTGTAATGTATTCATCTGCAAGACACACGACTTGTACATTGAGCGAATATGTACTCTTCCGGTTTCTGTAGACCTGTTCATTGATCCTCAGAGGTATCAAGGCAATGTGAGTCCCATCATAGGCCCCAATTACATGTGGGACATTTGATAGGTTGTAGAAGGCTGCTTTTATAGTAGGAAATTCTGGAGGTAGTGGGAACCTAATGTGCCTGTGCACACACCTGAATAAGGCATTCAGCACATTCTGCAACACCTTACAAAACTGGGGCTGTGAAAACCCTGCAGTCAGTCCTACTGTGACCTGAAAAGAGCCAATCGCCAAAAAATGCAGGACTGCCAATGCCTGGAGTATTGGAGGAATGTCCTTGGGATTCCTGAATCCCGGCAGAAGGTCTGGCTTCAACTGGGCGACCAGTTTCTTGATGCACAAACAGTTTAGTCGATACGTCATGATAATGTGGCACTCTTTCATGGTTTCAAGATCTACGAGTGGCCAGTAAATTGGTGCATTCCTCATCACTCCATAGCGGCAATATCTGTGCGGGGACACAAACAACACTCTGTGGACCTCCCACAAAGTAGGCTACCAAGTATGACACGTGACAGTCATGAGGTTTTAGTCATGCAAGTTGCCTGTCATGTTGCGGGAATACACATAACTCCACCCTCCATTCCTAACCAGATGATGTCACATAATTTCTGTGGGAATGGATGTATACAGGACATGTACACGTACACCTTCCATGTATTCCACTATACTTATCATATTTCTGACAAATGTTGTGACAAGTGTTGTAATGTCACCAGACACGCACTACATCTGTCAATATCCACAATGTGTGACCTATAGTATGTATTTGTGATGGCTTGCAAGTAGTTACACTGTGTGAACTAAGGACAGTAATGCCACAGACTAATATGGCATCCGCGTGTCCGGCATGCATTGGACAGCTGGAAGTGACTTTGTTCCGCCGCCGGAAGTCGTCATGGCGGAGGGCGGTCTGAACCGCTGTGCAACTCCTCATTGGTTAACATTGATGTTTATGGGAGACTGTGACCAATGATGATCACCACTGGTGGTGACGGTCATGACTGCTGCGGTCGTAACTGCTATTTTGTGTGGGCCAGCTCACTTGACTCCTGGCTTTCAGGCAAGACAGACCACTACTTTGTGTGCTGCTGTGTCCTGTCTCTTGAAGCAATGATGGCACGCACTGCAGGGGAAAGGGCCCCAGCCTTCTCAACAGAAGAAATAAAGGAACTGGTGGAAGGGGTCCTACCCTTCTATGGGTGGTTGTACAGTGCTCCAGGGCAACAGGTCAGTACAACGTCCTTTGTCATCATGTTGTGTGGTGAATGAAGATGTATGTGTGTGCACATTAACATGTTTTGACTGATCAGGCATGTAGCATGCACATGATATGTGTGGGATATTGGCAGTGTGCATGGTCCGTGTTTGTTGTGTGTCCCCAAAGCTTACTGCTGTATTGGTATTATTTACATCATGTCCCCTCCTTTTCTCATTCAGGTCAGCACCCGCCAGAAGATAGGGTTATGGGGAGCCATCGCCAAGGAAGTGCGGACCCTGGGGGTCCATTGCTGGTGGAGCACCCACTGCAGGAAGAGGTGGGAGGACCTGCAATGCTGGGCCGGAAGACCGCAGAGGCCCAGCTGGGGACAGCCTCCCAATGTGGGAGGGGTGCACGTCAGACCCTGACCCCCCTAATGGCCTGCATACTGGCTGTGGTGTACCCTGAGTTGGATGGGCGCTTGAAGGCAGCACAGCAGCCAAAAGGGGGAAATTGTTGACTGTCAGGTGACTACTGCATGGTTGTGCATTGTCACCCTCCTTGGACTTGGAAATAACATGGTCAGATGTGATATAGGGAATGTACAGTCCTGGTTGTCACACCCATCAAGTAGGAGTGTGTGACGGTCACTTTGTTGAGCCATGTAGGATAAGAAGTGGTGGTACTGTGGCATACGTTCACCTGTAAGAATGGGTCTCTCAAGTATGCTATCATGTCACTGGCTGCATCCTCCAGCTCTGTGTATACTGTAGTAGTACGAGGTAGTCATCTTGGCACTTTACATGGGTAATGACAAGCATGATAAGTGAAGATTTAAATTGCTTCACTTCCTACTTCAATGGACCTCTGTGCCACATGTACTCAACACATTCCGGTCAGTTAGTTAGTGTCCTCAGTCCCTCTCTGCTAAGATTTGTATCATCCTGTAAAGGATGACATGTGTTTGGGTATGTTCCTGGGCTGGATTTTTGGATTAGTCCTTTTGGCAGTCGATAGGCATGTAGTTGTCTTCATTCAGGTGTTTAGGCTGCAGGGTTGAGATGGACATCGCTTGCATTACTTTATTTGGAAATGAACACTAAATGGTCAGTTGTTTGGCAGGCAGGGACTGTTATCTGCATTGTTTGTATGTGGATTGGATGTGTGGGTTCTCATCATTTCCTCCCTTTCTGTTTCTCCCACACTCATTTTTTCTCTCCTCCTCTGTCCATGTGTGCATTAGCATCATCTGGCAAAGGAGGAAGGGCACCGGCGAGTGGGGATGCAGCAGCCCATGGGACTTAGGAGGCGGGCACCAGTGAAGCCGACGGGACCAGTGGAATGGAGGGCGAGGGGAGCACCACGGGGAGACTGGAGCTACCAACACATCTGTTTCAGATTCCTCCACCAATGGTGGCTCCCTGGCTGTGGTGGACCCTTCTGGGACCACACCAACACCATCGTTTTCCACCATCCCCCTTACCACCACCGACCCTCCCTGTAGCACCCCACCCAGTTGCCCGTGCCCGCTCACCCAGGAGAGTGGGCATCTCCTTCACCACAGGCAACTCTGCCCCTGCCTCATTCAGCTGTGCTGCCCTCAATGAGGAGGTGATTGACCACCGAGGTCCATCTCTGTGGGGCAGCCAACGATTGTGAATGCCATCCTGATGTAGCAGACAAATGCTTTCCTAGAAGGCATTCACGGTGCCTTGTCTGACCTCCAGAGATCGTTTCAGGCTCTGGCCTCCTCGTTGACGGCAGCCAGTGACCCTCATCTTCCGTCCCCCCTCCAGCTACCTGTACCCAATCCACAACACCTCTCTCTACACCCCTCCAAAGCACACCTACAGACCAGCATACACCCACTACAACTGAAAAGGTGTGCAAAGACAGTCATAGGCATCACAAACGTTCACACAGGCATGCACACATACAGCACACATCTGCCTCCCTCCCAAAAACTGCATACGTACCCACTCACCTACCCAACAGTCAGCCACCACACACATACAGACACATCCATGTACAGCACACAGACATGTCAGACAAGCACTCTCTCTACCTCCACTTCCAACCCTCAATCATGTGACCACCACGTGTTCCTAAGAAAGTTTTCCTTGCCACCCTTGACCTCTTCCCTACTCCTCTACCACCCCGTCTTCCCTGTAAATGGCATGTCCCCCTGCCCCTCTCAGGCCCTTGCACCTCCCATTCCTTGGCTGTCCCCTTTGGTGTTTCCCCTGCTCCTCTAACCAGCAAGGATTCTAGCCCTCCCAGTGTCAAGGTCACCTCTCCCAAGCCAAAACCTAAACGTGCCCCTGCCACATCCAAGCTTCCCCTACCACCCCCACACCCCTGAAGTGCCTGCCTGTCCCATTGCTGCCCCTATAACACAGAGGCCTATTTGCAGTCAGGAGACACGTTGGGCTGATGTTTGATCAACAATGTGTCCTACAGTTGTGGACAGTGGACTTTTTATTGGCACATTTTGTATATAATTTCTTTAGTTTGTTGTTGAATTCATCTGCCCACATTGCTGTGGTTGACATGATAAGATGCTTGTCCTGGTTTCCTTCTATGTGGTGGTGTGACATCTGTGTGCATAGGTGTGTGAGGTCTGTGTGTGGATTGTGTCTGTATTGTTGCATGCGCTGGATAGATTGTTTGGCCCATGGGTGATTGTATGGGGTATTGTGTGCGTCCGTGTTCATAGTGCTGCATGTGTGGATTTCCTTGTATGTTGGTTGTACGTGTTGTGTCACCTGTATCATTATTTGGATGTGCGTTCACAGCTATTGATTGTGTGTCAATACCGCATGGAGTTCATGGTGTGTGTGTATGTGTGGTGTCGCACAACGTGTCTGTCTATGCCAGTATTGAGGTGTTTGTGATCTAGTTGTCATTGTGTGGTTATGGGGTGTGTTGGTGGTGTTTCTGGGCGTTGTACTGTACGTTTGGCATTTATCTGCTTGGCTTTGTGTGTGTATTGGTTCTTGGCATTGATGTATGTTGTGTGTGCCTGTGAGTGGCCTTCGCCGGCTTTGTGAGGTATGTGTGTTCTGTGTAGGAGTGTATCACTGCCATTTCCTCCCCTCTGTGCTAGGTATACTTACGGTTGTTGTCTTCATCATTGTCGGTGGCCCTGAAGGTGTATGGCGAGATACAATGCTGGGAAGACTAGCAGTTAGTTTGCCATGGCGGCCATAGAAGCGTCTCTGTGCATGGAGGTGTTTCCTCTTATACATTCTGTTTCTGCCAGGTTTTTCATGGCAGCAATGCCGCACAGGATATCCTGGCGGAGTGGATACTCAGAATATGGAGGGCGTGACATTGGCTTCCATCTGCATGGAGTTGGCTTCTGCCACTGGATGCTGCTCGTCGGTGGTGGCAGGGCTGGTGGTGGGTTGTCTGTGTTGCGATGGGTTCACAGTCTCACTCGTTAGATGGCGATCTGCACCGCCACCCTGGTGGCAGTCAAAACACTGCCACCGGAGTGGCAGTTCAGTTACTGCCAAACTCGGAAAGACCACCTGATTCTATACCATACAAATCACTTTTGTTTCACCCCTGCAAGCAAGCTACCCAGCAGAGTCCATTTTGCCACTTTTTAAATAATGATTTGTTTTTTTGATACATTCACTGGAAAACTAACTTTTATAAAGATGTACATTTCCTGCCTCAGGCACCAGCAGGCTAATTAATATGAATGTCAGAAGCTTTCTCACCAATGGGGTGCAAAAACTGCTCCAGGTGCAGAGACAAAGGCTTGGTTCCTTTTAGCAGAAATACCTGGCTGTGAGGTCTGTGATTTATCATCCTTTCAGGAAGGGCATTTGGGCAGCGTTCAGGGACTTCATTACCCTAGACACAGTCCTGGGTAGGCTATCATCCTCTCCAGGGTGAGAAAGATTCTGCCATTTTGATTTCCAGCAAGAGTGGAGCACTGTGGGGTAGTTTACAATACGATAAACAGGATGTGATGCAATGGAGGGATGGGTGACCCCTGGAAGGAACTTTGGGGGTCATTATGACCCTGGCGGTAAGTAGTAATGTGCCGGCAGTAGCGCCAAAAGGCTAGCGGTAGACACTGCCACATTATGAGAATGGTGAGACTCAGACCGCCATGGTGGTATCAGCCGCCAAGCTGGAAATGTCTATCTCAAGCCTGGCAGCCGGTATAGTACTGCCGGCGAAATTTTAAGCCAACCTACCACCATGATTTTCATGGCGTTAGCAATGCCACGAAAACCATGGCGGTGGGCCCTACCGGTGACAGGGAATTCCTTTCCTGTCACTGGTAGGCAGCACACCCACCCCACAACACTCCCCAGATGCCCACCACCCCCCTCCATCCACACTCCCCCGTCCGATCCCCTCACCCCCCATACACGCACACAACTGCAGACACGCACCACGCATACACCCACTCACTCGCACTGGCATACAGGCATACACCCAGTCATGCTCTCACACATTCATACACACAATCACACTGACATGCACTCACAATACCATTCTTACATGCATTCACACACATGCATACACCCACGCCAACAACACTACACACACAGACGCATTCATGCACACATTCACACATTTATGCACACAACCCCACACACACACAAACACACTACACCACCCACCCAGCCCCCGTCAGAAGCCCAATTTACTCTATTCCAGGTGATCTTCCAGCAGGGAACGGGAAGGGGTGCTACTACCGCCAGCAGCACCAGCCAGCAGAACACCGCCACGTGGTATCACAGGTCATGATACGGCTGGCGGCAGTCTACTGGTGTGGCTGTGCTGGTGGTAGCAGCGCCACCTTACCACCATCCGCCACTATGATCACTGCTGGATTTCCGCCCTTCTTGTGGCGGAAGTCCGGCAGTGCTCATAATATGGCAGATGGATGGTATCCCCGTTGATGGTCTTTTGGCGGCCGTCACAGCAGTGGTAGGTGTTTTTACTGCCAATGACACAATGAGGGCCTTGATTAGGGAATCTCCATGAGTTGTCTGTACCCACTAGCCAGTAAATTTAACAAAGAGGACACCTCACCCACATATCCTCAGAAAACATCTGGATCTGTGGATGAAAAGAAGAGGGCTGTACCTTGTGTCTATATCCTATTTAGAGACACGTAGAGCTGCCATGATCCAATATATACCAGTGACAAAGAAGTGGACACCATGAGCCACTTGGCTGACATTCTGTGAGCCTATAGGGACATTAAAAGCTGCATTATGCATTTTCATAAATTTAACAGTTAGCCAGTAGCAAGAGCACCAGGACTGCATCTGCTAAAGTGCATCCTGAACTCTGAGGCTGTCCCTGAGGCACTGGGAACCTTGGAAATGACTAACAGGAGTGACACCAGAATGCCACAAAAATTGTCACTGATAAAAATGTTTAATCTTTTGATCTAAGGAGGACTAAGACTAACCACCTAAGGCTATTCACCAGAAGTGCAACTTCATTGGGTTAGGAAATCAGGTTGGTCCCTCTCAGAGCCTGAAAGACTTAGGGGGTCATTCTGACCTCGGCGGTAAAAGGCCCTTACCGCCGGTCAGAAGACCGCCATAACACCGCCGCGGCCGCGGTTAACCGCCACGGTAATTCTGACCCACAACGGCCAAACCTCCAAAAATCCGTCCTCCACTGCAGCCCGCCACATCAGTTGGCAGCGAGAAACTGGAGATGACCAAACCTCCACCGTCACGCCAACAGAAATACGCCCATGCCATTACGACCCACGAATCCACACGGCGGTCATTCAAACGTGGTATTCCATTGGCGCTACACACCGCCGCGGTCAGAATACACACACAGCACCAAAACACAGCCACATTGGACAATTTGAAATACACACACCTGATACACATACACACACCACTCCCACACAATCAACCAACTATAAAACACACACCCACATCACCCACAAACCCCTGCGACCATAATTACTGAGAGAAGGAGAGAGAGACACAGCAGACAATCCATAGCAAGACACACTGAGGCACACTACACCATCACACACACCACATAGTAGCACAAAGCACCACTCACCAACATACTTATCATCACATACACCACCCCACACCTCACCCACACCACCCCATGGCACCCCAAAGGCACCCACGCTTTTCGGACCAAGACCTCCGGGTCATGGTGGAGGAAATCCTAAGAGTGGAACCCCAGCTCTTCGGCTCGCAGGTGCAGCACACCAGTATAGCTAGGAAGGCGGAGCTATGGCAGCGGATCGTGGACAGGGTCAACGTGGTGGGACAGCATCCCAGGAATAGGGAGGACATCCGCAAAAGATGGAACGACCTACGGGGGAAGGTCCGATCGATGGTCTCCAGGCACAACATCGCGGTCCAGAAGACTGGCGGCGGACCCCCACCCACCCCTCCCGAATTCACATCGTGGGAGCAAGAGGTCTTGAACATCCTGCATCCTCAGGGCCTCGCAGGAGTAGCCGGAGGAATGGACTCTGGTAAGTCAAATCTAAACTACTATATCCCCCCCACCCCACCAGCATGCCAACCCACACCCCCACCCTCACCCCCAACCCCCCAGCACACATCCTCCCTGACAGTGTCTCACCAGCACAACCCACCCATCCCAACACCAACTCCTGCATGCCAACACAAATCATGGGCACCCATCACCTAAGCATGACCACTGCACTAACCCCCCCCCCCACTAACTACCCTCACAACACCTCCCTCAAGGGAATGCCTGCACTGGGGGACAAGGGCACCCATAACACGCACGCTATTGCACACACAGAAACAATAACCAAACTCTCTTACCCCATGCAGGACCCGAACGACAACACACCAGCCAGGAGGGTCCAGAAGTGTCCATCCCACCACCGGAACAGGCCCACACTGAGGATAGCAGCTCTGTCGACAGTGAACCTGATGACCAGCCCGGACCATCGGGGACCTCTGGGCAGTCGGTTCCCCTCAGGCAGCCACAGGCCACACCAGATCCGACCCCCTCTGCCAACACCAGCACAGCTCCCACCCAGCGGGCCCATGCCTCTGTCTCTAGGACAGCTCAATCAGCGGTGTGTCTGCCACTACAGGGCACCCAGGCTAACCCAACACCCCAACAACAACAGGGACCTGGGGGCAGTGGTAGCGGGCACACCGTCCAGGGGACACAGGCCGGGGGAAACCGGGCAGCTCGGAGGGCTGCTGTGCGACAGGGGGGGGAGGAGAGGCCCAGGGAACCCACTCTCCAAGAGGCCCTCACCACCATCATGGGGGCCTACCACCACTCCCAAGAAACGATGGCGACGGTACTGGCCAGGTTCACTGAGATCCAGGCACAGCAGGAGGAACGCTACATGGGGTTCAGGGAGGAGCTGAGAATCATCGGGCCCGCAATGGGGACCATCGTCCTGGCCCTCCACAGGATAGAGGACGCGTTGCGGGACCATGGTGCACCACACAGGGCCCCTGTCACTAGCCCGGACCAGGAACAGCCTACCACCTCCGCCGGCGCTAGTGGACAGGAGGTCCCAACACCTCGACAGCCCCCCAGAACCCCACCTCCTGCTGAAGAACAACCACCCCGTAAGAGGAGCCTGAGACCAAAAAAAAAGACAGAGTAGGATGTCAAGACCCCCGCCAGCAGGACATACCCCCTCAAGTCTTCCCACTGTCCCACATTGCCACCCTGTCCAACCATGAACTGCCTATGCTCCATCCTTCCACAGGCAAAAGGACAATGCACCTGTGAGACTGAGAACTGGACTCTGCCATGGATATTCCTCCACCCCCACCCATCACCCTTAGAATCACATGTACCGATATCTAGCACTGTAAATAAATCACATTTTGCACACAAATCTGTTTTGAGTCATGCTGTATTATTAACAAATGTATTACATATTACTGTTCAATTTCTGTTCTGTCAATTAGTCATGACAACATACCAATGTCAATACGCTGTATTTCATGGGCGAACCAAGCAGAAGTCAGGTACTGAGTCAGACAGCACTGAGAAGGGAAGGGAAAGGCAAAACTTAATGAAAAACATCTGTGGGGAACTACAGAAAGTACAGATGCAGGAGGCTATAAGCAATTGTGAAATGGCGTGGGTGATTCTTACCTGTGTGTTACTGGAAATACTGTTGTATCACTCTGTCCCTATTGTCTGTGTCGTCCTCAGAGTCTTCCTCCTCTTCACTCTCCACAGGCTCCACGGCTTCTACAACAACACCATCTGGACCATCCTCCTGCAGGAAAGGCACCTGGCGTCGCAAAGCCAGTTGTGGAGCATACAGCACGCCACGATGATATGGCACACCTTCTTTGGTGAGTACATTAGGGATCCACCTGTCATATGCAGGCACCTAAACCTGGCCTTCAGGAGCCCAAAGGTTCGCTCAATCACCCTCCTAGTACGCCCATGGGCCTCATTGTACCGTTCCTCTGCCCTGGTCCTGGGATTCCTCACTGGGGTCAATAGCCACGGCAGGTTGGGGTAACCAGAGTCACCTATTAGCCACACACGCTGTCTCTGTAGCTGTTCCATCACATAGGGAATGCTGCTATTTCGCATAACATACGCGTCATGCACTGACCCTGGGAACTTGGCATTTACATGGGAGATGTACTGGTCAGCCAAACAGACCACCTGGATATTCATTGAATGGTAATTCTTCCTGTTCCTGTACACCTGTTCATCGTCATTTGGGGGGACTAAAGCCACATGGGTCCCATCAATTGCACCAATGATGTTGGGGATGTGTCCAAGGGCATAGAAATCAGCTTTCACTGTAGGCAAATCACCCTCCTCTGGGAAAATGATGTAGCTCTGCATGAGTTTCATCAGGGCAGACAACACTCTGGATAAGATCTTGGAAAACATAGGCTGAGACATCCCAGATGACATGGCCACTGTTGTCTGGAATGAGCCAGTTGCAAAGAAATGGAGGACAGACAGAACCTGCACTAGAGGGGGAATTCCTGTGGGTTGGCGGATGGGGGACATCAGGGCTGGCTCCAGCTGGGCACACAGTTCATGGATGGAGGCTCGGTCAAGTCGGTATCGTAGTATTATGTTGCGTTCTTCCATTGTGGACAGGTCCACCAGCGGCCGGTACACGCGAGGATTCCTCCTTCTCATCGCTAGTCCCAGCGGACGGTGCCTAGGAAGGAGAATATGGAGTACAGAGTCAATCCACTCACAGGTACGTACAACACAGCTTGCACAGTACAGGTAAATGTATGGTTTGATATGTTTGTATGTGTGGCATTGCAAGGCCTAGGCCTGTGTGACGCATTAGAAATTAAGCCATGTGGGCCCTTGAAATGGCCGATGCCTGACCTGTGAAGTGGGACAATGGGATGTGAGGTCACTGCGCTGGCGGGGCACACCGTGGCGGTAGGCGGTCGAAGACCGCTGTGCGAAGACGCATTGGTTAACATTGAAGCCTATGGGTTTCAGGAGCCAATGACGATGTGCGCCGGCGGTCGCGGGACGCACCGCCGCGGTACGCACCGCCGCGGGCGTGACCGCCATTTTCTATCTGCTCAATCATTCGAGACCTGATCATCCACAGGAGAGGACCTATACTGCAAGTGCTGCTGTGAACTCGGTCTGGAAGTGACAATGGCTGCTGCTACTGGTGAAAGGGCCCCCGCTTTCAGTTCAGAAGAGTTGGAGAAGCTCGTGGACGGGGTCCTCCCCCAGTATGCGCTACTCTACGGTCCTCCAGACCAACAGGTGAGTACACTCAGTGCACATTGAATGGGTTATGCCTGTGTGGAGGGGGGGGGATGTAAGTTGGTGGGGTGTGGAGGGAATGAGGAGTGCAACGCACGACAGATGAGAGAATGGGAACCATGACAAGGTTGGGGAGGGGGGGGCATGTACTCCAAACATGCAGATATGTAACGGTTTCTCTTTCCCACCCTGTACATGTCAAACAGGTGAGCGCCCACCAGAAAATCGATATTTGGTGTGCCATCGTCTAGGAAGTCCGGAACTTGGGGGTCCACAACAGACGGGGCACCCACTGCCGCAAGAGGTGGGAGGACATCCGCCGCGGAACGAGGAAGACCGCAGAAACACTGCTGGGGATGGCCTCCCGACCTAGGAGGGGTGCCAGTCGCACCATGACCCCCCTGATGTCCCGGATCCTGGCGGTGGCCTACCCTAATTTGGATGGGCGCTTGAGGACAGCACAGCAGACACAAGGGGGTGAGTATCCGCACATTCTCCTATCTGTATACGCATTGGAGGCGTCTGGGTGGGGGAGGAGGGCTGTGGGTGACATTAGGCCAGGGCGCTCTCTGTAGTGTAGTCCGCTCCCTTAGGCATGGCCCTGTGCCCCCGCCCCCCACCTCTGTAGGGTGCCAAGTGCAGCTACCCATGCTCCAGCATCACACATGTGCGCGTGTGTTGTCCCTAGACCTGTTTGCCTAGTCAGAAGTACTGAGTAGTGTACCCCAAGTTCGCGACTTAGTGCACGAGGCACCTGTGTCTGTCCTCTCCGCAAAGGGTATTGCTAAGGCATGCACTCAACTTTGTTTCATTTCTCCCCCCACCCTAAATCTTTGTCTTCTTGTGTTTTAGCATCATCAGGCGGAGGAGATTTGGCGTCGGAGCAGGAGGGAGCTGCAGGTCACCAGGCCCCGGTGGGCACTGACACAGACACCGAGGGCACCAGTGATCCGGAGGGCGAGGGGAGCACCACAACGGGGGCCGGTGGAGACACCAGCGGCACGGACACGTCCTCGTTTGGGAGCTCCCTAGCGGTGGCGGCACCATCTGTGCCCCCCGCCACAACAGGTACAGCCGCCACCCAGCGCACCAGCACCGCCCTCCCAGCAGCCCCTCAGTCTTCGCTCCGTGGCCGCTCGGCCAGGAAGGCGCGCGTCTCCTTCGCCCCAGGCACCTCAGCCCCTGCCTCTGTTACCCCTGCTGCCCTCAGTGCGGAGCTCATTGACCTGGTGAGGACGGTCATTGTTGGGCAGACTAACCTTCTGAATGCCATCCAGGGGGTGGAAAGGGAGGTGCATCGGAGCAATGCCTACCTGGAGGGCATTCATTCGGGTCAGGCTGCCCATCAACGTGCGTTCACTGCTCTGGCCTCAGCACTGACGGCAGCCATTGTCCCTGTCTCCAGTCTCCCTCTTCTATCTGCCTCCACCCTTTCTCTGTCTCCTGTACCTCAACCTATCCCATCCACACCATCAGACCAGCCTGCGCACACACCTCAACACCCAAGGCCAGCTCATCCAAACATAAGCACCACAGAAAACACAAGCATTCACCCAAGCAACACACAGATGCAGACATATCAACAGTCACTACCACCTCTGTGTCCCCGTCCTCCTCGTCTCCCTCCTCCCTCCCTGTGACGTCTACACTCACACCTGCATGCACCCCAACATCAGCCAGTTCTTCCACCACCAGCAAACCCTCCACTACAGTCCGCACACCTGCAGTCACCACCCCCACTGGCATTTACACGTCCCCTGTGTCCTCTCCCACTGTGTCTGTCACCCCCTCTTCCAAGACACATAAACGCAGGCAGACACCCAAACAACAGCCAACCACCTCACCACAGCCTACGTCCCAGTCACCTGCACCCAAGGACAGCACACCTGGCTCTCATACAACCACATCCTCTTCCTCCACTTCTCTCACCACTACTCCTACCCCTTACCTTGGTCCCAAGAAAAATTACCTCTCCAGTTTTGACCTCTTTCCCTCCCCCGACCCACCCCCTCCAACTGGGAAAAGTCCCAAGGGCACCTCAGCCACCACCAGCCCAACTTCTACAGTGCAAGTGGTGCATGGCATGTGGAGTCCACCCTTTGGCGGCAGTAACACTTCGGTGAGCAGCAAGGGGACAGCCAGCCCCCCCCCAGGCAAGAGGACCCGGAAATTGAAGGGCCGCCGTGAGCAGACAGAGACTGCTGCCCCCAAGGAGGTGACTCCGGCCACTTCACCGGCCACAGCAGCCAGGGGAGGCAAGGGCCCGAGAGCCCCATCTAAGGAGCGGAAGGACAGCAGGGAGGAGAGGACAACCACCAGGAGCGCGGAGCAGGAGGGCCCCACAAGCCCCATCCCGGCTGCAAGGGACGACACCAAAGGGCCCAGGACTCACTCCCCGAAGGGGCCTGACACAGCACGGTCGGAGGGCGACTGAGCAGGGTGTCCAGGCCAGGTATGACTCCCTTGACATACTGCAAGAGCACCGCTGAACAGGGCCCCGCCGTGCAGAAGAGCACCGCTGAACAGGGCCCCGCCGTGAAGACAGGTACCGCTGAACAGGGCCCCGCCGTGAAGACAGGTACCGCTGAACAGGGCCCCGCCGTGCAGAAGAGCACCGCTGAACAGGGCCCCGCCGTGAAGACAGGTACCGCTGAACAGGGCCCCGCTGTGCAGAAGGGCACCGCTGAACAGGGCCCCGCCGTGAAGACAGGTACCGCTGAACAGGGCCCCGCCGTGAAGACAGGTACCGCTGAACAGGGCCCCGCCGTGCAGAAGAGCACCGCTGAACAGGGCCCCGCCGTGAAGACAGGTACCGCTGAACAGGGCCCCGCCGTGAAGACAGGTACCGCTGAACAGGGCCCCGCCGTGAAGACAGGTACCGCTGAACAGGGCCCCGCTGTGCAGAAGAGCACCGCTGAACAGGGCCCCGCCGTGAAGACAGGTACCGCTGAACAGGGCCCCGCCGTGCAGAAGAGCACCGCTGAACAGGGCCCCGCCGTGAAGACAGGTACCGCTGAACAGGGCCCCGCCGTCTCAAGCACCGCTCCGCTGGGCCCTTCCTGTCAAGCACCGCTCCGCTGGGCCCTTCCTGTCAAGCACCGCTCCGCTGGACCCTTCCTGTCAAGCACCGCTCCGCTGGACCCTTCCTGTCAAGCACCGCTCCGCTGGACATCGCCATGTCATGCACCGCTGCGCTGGGTCCCGCCGTCTCAGGCACTGTTTATGGTTCACTGTGCCCACCATGCCTCCTCCTTGACCAGTGGACTCTGTAATCCACCTGAGAGACTGTGGCTTTGCACTCCCCAGGATGGCACAGTGGGCAATCCACCCACTGTAGAGACTTGAGAGACTGTGGCTTTGCACTCCCCAGGATGGTCCAGTGGGCAACCCACCCACTGTAGAGACATTGAGAGACTGTGGCTTTGCACTCCCCAGGATGGTACAGTGGGCAACCCACCCACTGTAGTGACATTGAGAGACTGTGGCTTTGCACTCCCCAGGATGGTACAGTGGGCAACCCACCCACTGTAGAGACATTGAGAGACTGTGGCTTTGCACTCCCCAGGATGGTACAGTGGGCAACCCACCCACTGCAGAGACTTGAGAGACTGTGGCTTTGCACTCCCCAGGATGGTACAGTGAGCATGGTGGCTCCTCGTGGATCTGGCGCCGTGGACTCATGTGGCTGTGGTGGCCCCCCCTTCCCTTCCCCCTGAGGTGCCTGTAGTTTTGACATCAGATGCCCCTGCAGTGTTCTCTCCAAAGGACTCAGGTCTCGTGTGTGGGCTTTGCCCTTGTTTCGCAGAACCTTGGCCCACGGACATGTTAGATTCGTAGGATGTGCAGGACTTGTTACTTCAGTGATACACTGATGTGTATATCTTTTTGTTTTTTGTAAATATTTTTCACGGTTGCTCAATTATTTCCAGGTGCTTTTTTTGTACATGAAAATTTATTCCAAATTTGGTTGTGTCATTGTATTTTTAAAGGGTCTTTGTGTGGTGTCACTGTGACTTCCTGCTCTGCATTGGTGTGTACATATTGGGGGGGTGGGGGGGTCGCATATGTGTATGCCCATAACCTTTCTTCCTCCCCCCTCCCGTGTGTCGTAGGTGCAGTACTCACCGTTGACGTCTGCGCCGGAGTTCGTACTCGTGGTAGATGAGCAGGTAGACGAGAGCAGGTATGATGTTCAATTCGGGTTCCATGCTGTCCGGTTTCCGCGTGGAGTGTCTCGAGGTGAGCGTTTTCCATTGGAAATGTCTGTTTCCGCCGTGTTTTTATTGGCGGGGCTCCCGCCCCGGAAAAGGTGGCGGATTGGTGGGTCGTGATAGGGTGAGCGGTACATTGTCTGCCGCCTGGCTGTTGGCGGTGACCGCCGCGCTGTTTGTTTGTTCCGCCGTGGCGGTCGGAGTGTTAATGCGGCGGGCTGTGTTGGCGGTTCCCGCCAGGGTCAGAATTGCATTTTTTTGTCCGCCGGCCTGTTGGCGGGTTGGCCGCAGCTTTATCACCGACCGCCAGGGTCAGAATGACCCCCTTACTCTTGTAATGTAACTGGCTTTGGTCCAACATACCTACTTACAGCTTCAAGGCATGTCCTGATGGAGTTCCAAAAAAGAACTTGCGCACTTGATTTTGAGTTTGGAGGAGAGGTCCTCTATCACAAACGTGATGGATATCCCAATCTCCATATTATATGTGCATTATGATATAATGCACTTTTAACACTAAAGTCAGGATATGTGTCATGTTTATAATGGAGTATACCCTTATGAGGGACAGGGAGATTAAATGGTCCAGTGTACTCCCTCCCTAGTAGTAATACAAGGTAGTTCCTTCTTCCACCTCTTTGTGTTTTGGTAGAGTGGTGGAACATTACCTAATTTTCCACTCACTAGTATTTTTAACCGGGACCCTTCCTTGATCAATAAAATATAGATTTTGGAGATGCTCAAGCCAATTTTACTTTTTTCTTTCTCCAGCTCTCTTCTTGCTCATAGGTTTAAATGTATCCCTACTTGCTCCAACCACGGGACGGATTACCAATTAAGATCGCCGGCAAAAAGCCCCCCCGAGGGGCCTGTCAGATATTGCAGTGCCAGTCTGACGCGGAGCAAGCCCTATGATGAAGAATGACATCTAATGGATGAGTAAGGGCTCTTGCTTCTATGCATAGAAGTGCCCAGTGGATTTCTGACTCTTCTTGTGGGACAGTGTACTTTTTTTTCATAATGGAGTATCGTCCACTTAGGGCCTGATTGAGATCTTGACAGAGGGGAATATTCTGTCACAGATGTGATGGATATCCTGTCCGCCGTATTAGGATCCCATGATATCCTATGGGGATTGTAATATGGCGGAAGGGATATCAGGCGTGTTTGTGAAGGAGTATCCCATCCACCAAGGTCAAAATGAGGCCCTTAGTGTGGCTGAGGACTTCACTATTTGGAAAATGCCTAGACACATGACATTTTTGGTATGTTTGTAGTAAGACAAAAATTAACTACTGAAAAAGTAAATAGGGCTCCCCCCAGAAACTTTTATCCCATTGGTTAGGGACTGTCCAGGATTCACTACCACGAACTAACTGGTGTCAGGCATAAATGTTGCACCCCAAGGCATCTGGGTAGAACAGTTTCTGGACCTTCAGAAGAATATTAGAGGATTGTTCTGATTGCCTGTGACTTGTGAGGAACTCTTAGTGACTGAACCTGCCCTTCTTTATACACAGGACAAAGAAATGGACTCCAAAGATTACTTGGCTGACCTCCTGTGTGGCTACAGGAAAAATCAAAACGGCAGGAGACCGTTTCCCTACAAATCCCAGCTGACCAGTGGTAACTGGAACATGGACTGGACTCTGCTAAGGGCATTTGCCTGGCCCCCAGGTAGTAGCTCAATGACCCCTTGAGGTCATGGAGGCCTTAGAAGTGTATGTCTGTGGTTGAATGGGCACGTGGCGGATATCCCGCCTGCTATTTTACAAGTTCCATAGGATATAATGGAACTTGTAATATGGTGGATGGGATATTTGTCATGTTTGTGACGGAGTATCTCATTTGCCAAGGTCATAACCAGGCCCTAAATTTGGGCTCTGAGAGGTGTGGCTTTGTCAGGGAGTGCACTATGGTAATCACTAGTGTCCACCCACATTTAACATAAAATTCAGTTTTAAGTAGGCACTGTATGAACAACTAACCCAGATAAACAAATCTGGTAGAACAAAACCAGTGTCCTTCAGCAACCAGAAAGAGGATACACAAGAAATACCTGTAGGTCCTGTTTTCTCCCCTTCAAGTGCACAAATGTGTTACATATGACTCAACAGACCTTTTGGGGAGGATTTGACACTGTGGTGGCAATAGAATTCCCAAAACCCTCTCTTGCATAATCTACTGAGCTCAGAGGAAGACTTATTATATTTTTATGTGTGTAGACTCTGAGGTAGTAAGGATACTACTCATGAAAAACCTTTGTGAAAAGCAAGCCAATCGTAAACTTAAACAAAAGTGTATGTTTACTTTTGTGAATAAGGCACTATTTTTTTTGGTTGATGTTTTCCTATTTCCACAAGATTTTTATTCTACGATAGTTTGTCATACAACCCACCTGCAGAAGTCTCTTTTTCCGGAGTCACAGTGCAAGACTACCTTCTGAAATACTTAGGGCCTACAAGAAACACAAAACAGGGCGAAGTGTGTAAACATCAACATACTTCCTGATTTTTAAACATGTTAGGTTATATACTATCAGACAAGAGTTATGCCAGGAGAAATGTTTTCATGAGAAACGTTTTCAGGAGAACAATTTTTCAACATTTGTCTGCATAAAGAAAACACAATGGTCATATATTTCAAGAACAAAGTATGCAGCAGTTCTCAGCCCTTTTGATAGTCTTTTAATCAGCACCAGTTTTATTAATGTGGAAGAGAATAGATGACAACCACATTTATAGAGGTGATGGTCTCTGCTTGTTGATTGCTATAAAACTTTTCCTAGTCTGGGACTGTCAAATATGTTTGATCATAAATCTAGAAGCACCAGAGAGGTTGATCATTAGGAACAGAAACCAGTGGCAGGAATCTGTCATTCCTCTTTTCTTTCACTACACTTCTAATAATGAAATGATAACTGTCACAGTTGCAAGTACAGACTTCAATGACTTCCAATAGCTGCATAAAGTTTGAACAGCTTGGGCAAGATTGTTTGCTGGGAAGAGCAAAGAGGAACGGGTGTGCATGTGAATAGACAGGCAAGCAGGGGAGAAACTTCAAAGTGAAGAGCAAACCTAAAGGGCTCTTAGAATCATCATTTTAGAGGATAGCCATGTAGTATAATGACAAACTTTTGCTAAATGCAACATAGCTGAAAGTAGAATTGTTAATATGCCTTTCACCTAACAGGCATAATAAAATGACTATAGTCTGCTATATGCCATTTAACGAGTTGGTGAACTTGTCTGTAAGAATAGGACAAATACCACAATTTTCTGTTCCACACAGAAGATGGAAATCTTACAGCAGCATAACTCCAATCATGTCTGGCTTCAAAGTTAAGAAACAATATTGGTAGTAAAGCATGATCACTTCCCTTGGATGGCTGCACCCTGCAAAAATCATGAATAATTCCAATTACTTACAGCTAATCTTCATTGATCTTAATCCTCCTAAACCTCCTTGCCTCAGTCTTTCTTTTTGGGGTGCCAAAATCTGGAGAACTATGAAGGAAGGTCTGGCCTTCCTTGCTGTAGCCTTAAGAGGCTGTTCTCCCCAGGATTCGTCCTGGAACATCAACCTAATATGAAGGCCAGGTAGACCAGGGAGGGAGGGTGATACATAATGATTTGTGTGAGGTTGAGTAGGACTAGGAGTAATAAAATAGACTGGCAAGTAATTGAAAAAATTACCTCCATGCCCCTTATCCTTGCCCCACTCATTACTTTTGAGGACTATTAAGGGATAGTGCACAACCGAACAAAGACCACTAATTCATGCTGTACCAGAGTGTGAGGAAGTTGTTCTTTTTTCATTGCCACTCCCATTTTTTATGAACTGATGCTGCTGTTTTTTACCTTTGCAGTCCTCAGAGTAAGTGCTCTGACCTCTGAAACATGGTAAAACTGGCTAACTTCTAACTGGTATATTTAACTTACAAATAAGACCATAATATATGGTGCAGAAAAAATTCCAATTACACAGAAAAGTTAAAGCATCTGTGGACTGGAGCACATAGTGTTCCAGCCACTAGGCTGATGAAGGAAACATTTCTTCAGGTCTACCTTTGTAGCCTGACTCCTGCAACTCTTGAACCTGCAAGATACCCTTTCAACTGAGATAATAAAGTCACTCTGAAGAAGGCCTTATAGCGTATAGGATAGACTAATCCCCAAAAGCTATCATGACTATAGGGCTTTAGGTGTCCTATAGAAAAACTAGTATTCAGAATAAAATTGGTTTGGAATAAGTTAATAGATTAATTCAGATACTATTTTTAATCATTAATAAAAATTGAAATCAAATCAATAGTGAAATTGTATTTAGAGTACATATTTAGGAATTTAAAGAAAAGTACAGTTGTCTGACGCTTCAGTAGGCTACTTAGCATTAGCCTCTTGGTAGATGGTCCTGTCTGTATATCCTCTTGATGACGTTTGTTTGAATACTGTTTTCAGAAGATGAGCAATGACTTAGGCCCTTTCACAGAAAGACCTGGTTATGTGGTATGTGACAGATATCAGCCTAGGAAAGACAGGTGGGGAGGGTCCAGGGATTTCATTAACTTGAAAGGGACCAGTGTGAAATCTGTTTATTCGTAGTTAAGTGTAAATGGAGACGTAGGGAAAGAAGCCTTTTTCTGTAGGCCATGTAGCCAGTTTGGTATCATCCCCATGGGTAGGGGAGCTGGTCCCAGAACCAGTTTTGTTTAGCTGAGGAGGAAGGGACTGCTCATTCCCTAAAAAAAAAACATGCTGGCACACAACCTCTCTTTAGGGACAGAAAGCATTTTCCATGTTTAATTTTCTTCGAATAGTACACTGTGTACTAGTTTACAATAAGGCAAACATGATGTGCTGCACAAGCAGGAATGGTTCCCCTGCAAACGTTTTTCTCATTGGTTAGTTATTGTCGAGAAGGCACCCACACCCACTGGCCGTTGAAACTATCAAAGCAGATACCTCACAGCAAATCAAAACATTCTCTTGACCAGCAGAAGAACAGAAGTATACTAGACTTTTTGTGTGAGACCTGTTTGGAAACCTGAACCACTGGACCTGCTATAACCTGTAGCCAGGAATAAAAGTGGTCAATTGACTAAGAACTTCCTTTTGCTGCAGGGATACAGCAAACTGAAAGAGACTTTTTTCCTGAAGTCCCCAGCTGACCAATAGTAACTGAAAATGGACTGGACCCACCTAATGGACTCTGCTATCATGAATACTAGCCTCTAAGGGATGTTCTTGAGGTACTGAAGCCTTACAAATGACCAATAGTACCACATCTAAAAGCTCTGAAAAGTTGGTACTTAAAATGTTTTTATACTTCTAAGACCTTCAAATCTGGACATCACAGCAAAGGTGTCAGATTTTGAAGTGACTGTCACATACAGCTTCAGGCTTGACATACTGGATTATTTTAGGCTCCATAGAAATGACCAGATACTAAGTTAGAAATATTGAGCCTATCTGCTCCGTTACAAAGCTACCAAGGGGTTGAGCCCAAGCTATATTATTGTGTTTTACTTCAACAAATTTGTGGTCCCTTTTCTTGCGGAGGACTGCCACCCATCCCAATTAATAATCCACTTTCTTACATATTGATTCATTAATGAAAATAATATTGGATTATACCAAGAAGGAGCCTCAGAACACCAACAACTACGTTATTTCCATAGTTCATCAAATTTTGCAGGCTGTGATGCTATACAAAATCATTCAAAGAAGACCAGGTAAATGCCTTGAAAATTCCACTGAGGGGAATAAGTTTGAACTCAGCCCAATAAGTTGCAAAACCCTTACTAGGTATTTTTTTAAATTCCAGCTGTTATAGGAATCTCAGCTGTAGACACAGCCTAAGGCATTGGAGATCTGATTCATTGACAAAAGGTTACAATGGACACTTTCCAACCCTACTCAATTGCCCCACATTTAACAGAGATTAGCTAAAAGATTGTGAGCTTTCAAGCTAAATCATCTAAGCATCTTCTGCAGTATTTGAAGGAGAAAGGGAAAAGTGGAAGGACAACATCTTGGCCCTCATTACAACATTGGTGGTAAATCCTGCTTACCGCTGTGCAGAAGACTGCCAACACACCGCCACGGCCGCGGAATTCCGCTACAGCCATTAGGACCCACAGCTCGGAATCTGCCAAAATCCAGACACCTACACAAGTCTGCCACACCACAGGTCAGTGATAAACTGGCGATAACAAATCCTCCACCGTCACGCCAACAGGAATATGCCCACACTGTCACGACCCACGAATCCACATGGCGGTCTTTCAACCGCGGTAAACCATTGGCGGTACACACCGCTGCGCTCAAAATACACACACATTTACAAAACACAACCACAATGGACAATTCAAAATACAAACACCTGATACACATACACACACCACTCCCACACACACAATACAATATAAAACACACACCCACATCACCCACAATCCCTTACGACCAGAATTGCAACAGAAGGCGAGAGAGAGACACCACCATCAACAAACTAGTACAGGCACTCAACACCATCACATACACAACATCCACGCACCTCAAACAACACACACAAAGACATCCCTTCACACATCACAACACACACTACCTCACACATCACCCACACCACCCATGGCACCACAAAGACACCCAGGTTTTCTGAGGAGGAGCTCAGGGTCATGGAGGAGGAAATCATCCAGGTAGAGCCACAGCTATTCGGATCACAGGTGCAGCACATCACTATAGCTAGGAAGATGGAGCTATGGCGCAGAATTGACGACAGGGTCAACGCAGTGGGACAGCATCCAAGAACACGGGATGACATCTGGAAGAGGTGGAACGACCTACAGGGGAAGGTGCGTTCTGTGGTCTCAAGACACCACATTGCAATTCAGAGGACTGGCGGCGGACCCCCACCTCCTCCCCCACAACTAACAACATGGGAGGAACAAGTCCTGGCAATACTGCATCCTGAGGGCCTCGCAGGAGTAGCAGGAGGACTGAACTCTGGTAAGGCAAACCCCACCTGCGTGCCATCATATACGCTCACCCTTACCCTCACACCCATCACCCCAACAACCCACAGATACCCCACCTACACAACCCACACATCCCAAAACCAAGCCCTGCATGTAACACCAATGCATGGACACCCATCACCCAAGCATGGCCAGTACAGAGTCTCACTCATGCCCCAAAATCACCAATCACACAAGGACCAAGCCAATAATGCAAGCACTGGAGTAGAGGGTCACTCACCCATTGCACACGATGGCACACACAGATACAATAATTATGCATTTACACCCCAACAGGACCCCTACCCAACGTCACCGGACAGGAGGTGCCAGACATATCCAGTCCCCCCACAGAAGAGGCCCACAGTGATGACAGCAGCTGTGCATGCCTGGATCAAGATGACCAGTCCGGCCCATCTGGAACCTCGGGACAGTCGGTTCCCCTGCCAATGTCACAAGCCACCACAGAGCCTCCCCCCTCAGGAAACACCAGCACAGCACCCACCCAGCGGGCCCATCCCTCTGTCCCCAGGACATGTCAATCAGCAGTGTGTCCACCACTACAGGGAACCCATGCAACCCCACTAACACAGGACGATCTGGGACCTGGGGGCAGTGGCAGTGGGCACACGGTTCAGGGGACAGAGGCACAGGATAACAGGGGAGCTGGGAGGACTGCTGAGTTTCTGAGAAGGCAATGAATGACTTGTTTTTAGACATGAAAGAGTATATTTCTTTATTAAGCAAGCAGCTGAATTGTTGTTTGGCCCATGTCGTATACCATGTTAAAATTGTATAAATGGCAAAATTCTGCCCAACATCATCCCACAGAAATTGAGAAACAGAGGAAAGCTCACATTCTAAAAGAGGCAAGGAACGTTCAACACACCACTTTTGAAAGTTACCCCTATGAAGAACTGCAATAGCTAATTGAGATTGAAGACCATTAGGTTGTAATCCCCTCATCTCAATTTCTAGACTGGTAGGCATAATCGCTCTAGAAAAAGAGTCTTTAATCACTTTAAAGAAGATGGAACTAATGGTAATCACCAATGATTCCAAACTGCTAGAGACTTCAGCTAACTACGTACCTCTTGTCTAGAGTACCACCACTACTGTTATCACCCTTACCTCCCATTCAAGTTGTGCTAACAGCTAGGAGATGAGAAGGACTAGCAAGTAGAAATGTCCTTGACCATTTTACTTTTAATGCAACTAGTCCCCATGTTTTTGCTGCTGGAAATCAGGAGCGGAAATGAGGAAGCTGAGCTTTGAGAGAAGAAGCAAATAGATCCAGAAATTGTGTTCTGAACCTCAGGCAGATGCTCTGAAATACATCTTGAAAAAGGATTAGCTCTTGAGAAGAGGGAGTAATCCTGTAAAGACTATGTACCTCAGCATTGACTACATATCCTTATCTCTTAAATGAATTACTGAGATGGACTGATGACATTTTGCCCACTGAATTAACTGTGCTGTACTAAATTCAATGATGTGGAAAGCACTTAACCTACTTGTTTACATAGGCCAAAATCACCATACTGTCTACCCTCACTGATATATGGCGATTCCCTGACCCAAATCAGGAAATGCCATAGCTCTCCATATTGCTGTCAATTTTCTTCAGTTCGAGGTCTCTCAGTTCATGATTGGAGGCCACTATCAGTAAACTGTTAAAGAAAAGAGAGTGGCTCCCCAACCAAAGGGACTAGCATCTGCTGTGGTAGAAGATCTGGATGAAGTGGAAGATCTCTGGACAGAGACTCTCAAAACACACTCCATTAAAGAGAGTCCTGTATTTCCTCACACACTGGAACAAATGCTTTAAAGTTCTGTGATGCTGGTGCTCAATAGAGATGAAGAAGGGACACGGGCTGTGGAAGATGTAACTTTCCCCATGGAACAATGAGCACACAGGATGACATGTGCTTATGTCCAAAGTATTAAAAGAGCCATATATTTCTCCAAATAATGATGATGGAAGATGATGAAGACAATCTGCCATGGGTTCCTGAAGAAAGACTCTCTTCATGTCTGTCAGGAATCTGGATCTTTAAAAAATCAGGTCTTGCGGTAGAGAGAACTGGCATTTGAGAAGGTTTCTAAAGAACTTGTGATGGTCCAAACATGCACATGTTTCCTTAATCTCTTCTGTCTCTGGGGATTTTGATGGAGCTAAGTATGTATGGACCTATCGAAGAACAGTGTCAGAGATATAGGCCAGGTGCAATTTTGAGTTCTGTTCGACTCACACTAGGGATCACTTTTACAGGATTATTGTGTGCATTTGACTGGACAGTTGTCCGCATTTATTCCCACACATTATGGTCACAGATGATGCCTTAAAGTCAGGTTTCTAGTGTTTTGTCCTGAGGTAGACCCTGTATAAATGATCTCCAGGGTTCAAAATGTTTACTAATTAGCCTTAGCCACAAATTCATTTCATGCTGGATGCTATAAATTCCTAAATGTGCATTCTAATATGGATATTACATGACTTTATTTTCTGGATGGTTAAGACTATCATTTATCCTATGCACTGTAGTGTTTTGTTTTGATGTTTGTCTTGCTTTTTCACTTTATCTCACATGCACTATGCTGCAATTTGTAGCACCTACTTGATGTTGTCTGATTTGGTATGTATATAAGTTTCATTTATGTGGCATATAAATGATATTTTAAATAATGTGGCTTATTTATTTGACACATTAATTGTACTGGTAGGGCAAACTAAGAAAATAGCCCTTATAGTAATCAAAATATTTTCCTTTGAATGAGTCCTTTTGGAACAATTTGTTATGTATGGCCTTGATTACCCTAGAACCTGGAGGAGGAGCCATTGTCAGAGTTGAGCTGGATCCTTGAGCTGCACGCAGCATGGAGATGAGGATGCTGAAACATCGTAGGAGGCCAGGGAAGCCATCGGAGTTGCAGTTGCTGCTCCATCTGCCACCTGCCTGCCTGACTGTTGCCATCCCCTGCAAGCTACATGTGGATCCGTAGGCCCATCTGCAGCCAGAAAAGTGGCCAGGAAAGAGGACTTCTTGTCAGATTACTGGAGGGCCATTTATTGGCTAAACACTGCTGCTGAAGGGCCAAGCACAGTGGAGACCGTGGGTGGCCCCAAATAGGCAGCCTCTCCACAGCTCCCTTGGCTCTTGATGAGCACACAAAAGTGCCTACTAGCGTCTCCAGTCAGTGGCTTGAAAGGGCTATCACGCTCAGCCTCATGCCTGCCCATACTCCCAGTCATACATAGGATATCAAAGGAGGCAATGAGTTAACAAGGCAAATGCTGCAAGAGGTATGAGGTATGAGGCAGGTGGATAACTGGTGAGCTGAGGAGATGTGAGGGCCTGGCTTGGGAGCGGTGAGCTGCCTGTGGACACCTTTGGTGAGACCCCTGCTACTGTTAATTGTTATGTCACCTGACTGCTGCATCACTCCCTAACAACGAGGAGGCACGGAAGAGGGTTCATTTCATGATGCGTCATGTTGCAGTGGCTTGTACTCATTGATGGTGTGGCAGCTTTGATTGTACTCTCTCATTAGCGATTGCCCTTTTACATATCTAAATACCTGGACATTTATGCACTCAAGCATCCAGGCACCTAGGCACCTCAGCCCCCAGGTGTTCCCAGGTGTTCTGGTATCCATCAGAACCTTCAGTCGAGGCAGCAGCATACACGACCAGGAGTAGGACTGGTCAAGACAAGTGCTGATAAATTAGCGGCAATTAAGCAGCAGATTACACACAAAATATCTGTAAACAATCAGCAAGAAAGTTAAGTGTGCAGTCTTTTCAGGCTGATGTGTTTGGAATCCTTCACTAATCATTTGAGCTACCATTTTTAGCCTGTTCCAATAGTTTTAGCCTCTGCCGATAATCATTTGAATAACTGAGAGCTCTTGATAGCACTGCTTTGAGCATAGGGAGGGTTAGCTGTTTTCTGGAAGTGTTCAGACTAGGTACTGGTGCAGCTTGCCTGTCCTTTCCTTTCAATTAATCTGTTTATATATTTTCAACTAATTCTCAACTTGTCTACTCTTTTTGGACAGTAAACTGGTCTCTATGTAAAATCTACAATTGCTGCCCTCTACTTCTGGTTTTATTGTACTGTATTTATGAAGACAACACAAAAATCAAGATCTCGGAGACTAATCTCTGAGGCTGTAAAAAGACTAAGGGACTCAATACGAGTTTGGGAGTCAGACGAGCCAACTGCCAAACTCATGGGGATGAGGCAGCTGTCAACCCGGCTGCCTCACCCCGCCATATTACGATGTTCCCACCAGGCTGACCGGTGGGAACATCATACTACAATGTCAGCTCAGCGGTAACAGTGCTATGGTGTTGGTCTTGGCTCCCTTAAGAAAGCAGAGGCCAATACCATAGCACATCAGCACCCTCAGAATGTCCCCTGTCCGCAAAGCAGACAGTGTGCATTCTGAGGATGCTGGGCAGAGGGGCCCATGCACTGCACTTGCTATAGTCATGGGCAGTGCAGGGGCCCCAGCTGTGGCCATATGCACAGCCTAACTGCCAGCCTATCCATGAAAGGCTGACAAAAAGGGGACTTGTGCTCAGCACGGTGGTGCCGAACTCAGCACTGCTATGGCTGAGCACGAGTCAGATCAACGTCAGCCCCTCAGGAACTATATTCCTGGTGGGGACGGTGGTCCCCTGGTGGCCCAACCGCCAGGATCTTAATGTAGCGGTCAGACCGTCTGAAGTGCGATAGTCTGACCGCCAGCACAAGTCTTGCAGTCCTTGGACCACCAGACTCAAAATGAGGCCCTAAATAATACCCATTAGGAAATAAGGCACCAAATTTGGAGATTTTAAAGGAGAAATCAGTGCTTTAGTGTAATTTGTTTTTAGATCAGTTGAGGAGCATTTTAAAATGGAAGCTGATCTGTTAGCTTTGAAAGATAGGTCGAAACAGGCTCATAACATAACAAATAGCATAACATAACAGTTGGATAATGTTGAGGAGGACCCAAATGGTAATTTTCATGATTCCTCATGGAATAAGGTCTCCATTGATACCCCATCACTCTTTCCTGAGAAGGACTCAGCCCACTTTATTAAAGACGATTCAATTCATGGCACTCTTTGCCTGAATGCATCAGGTTCCCCACTTGAGAAAAGTCAGAATTCTCTACAGGGGGCTGCCCTGGAGTTACCTCATTGATGCTAGAATATACTTTATCAGAGATATCATCATGTTAGGCTGCCTCTCCTGTGTCAAGTAAAAATATCTCAGAAAGAGCTGTGCTGTCATCACAGAAAAAGAAAATGTCAATGGAGTTCTTTAGCAGTACACTGATTATTAATCTTTCATCAATGTCAGTTCTTTTGGGAGGCTCAAAACTATCTTTTAATCCATCAGCAAACCCATCTGGGGACTATGCCTGTTTCTCCCGAACACTTCAGTGTCTTGAAAGAATTTGTCCTCCATTATGCAATTGCTGGAAAAACCGACCAACAGTTCAGGTCATATGTTGGATATTCTATCAGCAATTTTGAAAGTACTTCCAATGAAATGTGGGGGAGTTGATGCATCCACAGGTAAGCAGACAGACCACGTTTATGCAATCAAAAAGATTGATGTTGCTCTCCGAGTAGGTTGCTCCACACCTAAATTATCAACACTTACTAATACATCAAATGTTGAGGTAGATTTGTCATCATTAGAGCTCCTCTTTATGGAGATTGACCCCTCTACCCGAGTTCCCCCAAAGTGCTTTGTGAGAAATATGATCATTCTTCTGCACAACCTATGGGATCAGAAGTTTTTCCTATTCTTAAATTGAAAGGAAAAGGAAAAGAGGCAGTTCAAATGCACCTGATTCCTGATACACCCCCTGAAAAAATGAGTGATCAGAAAAAAGCTGAAATAAAACTAAGAAGATTAAGTGATAGAGGAGCTAGAAAAATCAAATTTCCTGAGAAGTCCTCTTCTACTTCATCTCTAATAGTCCCTGGGAAAAATAGTCAGTCTGCAATGGGGTTGGAAAACTGTGGTTAGTGGTTTCTTCTGGGAACCTTGGTGGTTCAAACAATCCAATTATGGAGGTACCATAAAAAGGGTTTGAGCCAGAAAAGATGTTATTTTAGAGAAGGAGGTAGAAAAGCTGTCCTCTGATCCCAAGACCTTCGTACCATCTGTTCGTTCACACTGGGACATGAAAGATTTAAAAAAGGAAATAATAATTCCATCTGTAGCATTAAAGTTGCCTTTAACTGGTTAAATGTCCCATAGAGCACCTAATAAAGCAGACAATGGCCATCAAATGTTCATGAGCACAAAGCAAAGTAGACCTGAGAAAATTACATCCTAGGATTTTATTGTCTTATTTGCGGGTGATTCCTTCTGTTTGAATAGATCTTTTTGTTGAATCTTCTGGCTCAGGTAGACCAACTTAAATTGGTAAGTAGTAGTACTTTGGAGTTGGTGGAGCTATTGAACTCTGGCCCAGAGAAGAAAACTAAGTGTGACTTTTTTATATCTCAATAAATTCATATTATTCCTCCCCACCTTCAAAATAAGGTTTTATCAGTGGGGGCAAAAGGATTTGTTAATGCCACGTACTATTAAGGAATGCTCTGTTTCACAGGAAGAGATGCTTATTAATGCTAAACTAACACTAATCTCTTGTAAAGCAGGCACCAGAGTGGTTTCCTGCAATGATACAAAATGGGGCATGTTGTCAAAAAGTGAAGCTATGTCTCAATGGGCCTGGTTAGCTAGTTGGCTAAATACAGGGAAAAACCCTGCCCTAAAGTTGTTGAAAGGAGGTGTTTAGTAGTATGTCCCACCCCTATTAAAATTATATCATGGATTTTAGCCGGCTGCTGGAATAATTTGGGGAAAATTCAGAATCTGAAAGTATTAAGTCCTGTGATAATTTGTTTGCAAAAAACATGGCTTGCTGCTTTTTTCCCACTGCCTGTCCTCCTCGCTGGGTTATCTAGACCCTTGTGCGATCCCCCTGCTCTATTACTCCCCGCCACCTCCCGCCCCCATTCGCTCTCCCGTTCCCGCCCACCTCCCGCCTCCCAACTGCCCCTCCCTCCCACCTCCCCCTCTTAATGGCGGTCACTGCGCGGCCGCGCCGCTGGCGCGCCAGAGGCAAGCCCGTCTGCACCCGTCCGAGCCCGGTGAGCGCCCGATCCGCGCCCAGCGCCAGTCCCCCTGGTCCTGCCAGCCAAAAGCCCCCCAGACTACACTACCACCCCCACTCTCTCCCTCAACCCCGGAGCCCGCCCCACCTGCTGCCAAACAACCCCCACTCACACACAAGGCCCCTTCTCCTGCCACACCTGCCATTTCTCCTGCTCCACACCAAACGCACCGCACCACAACACCAAATACCTCACCCCAACACAACAACCCCGCACCTACCAACACACCCCACAACCCTCACAAGCCCCACGCCACAGCCACCCCGCGCTCAACAACACCACAAACATCCACACAAACACTATCACACACCACAACAACCACACCACCCTCAACCACCTCTACTGCCTACTACTGAACACCCGGTCCCTACACAAACATGCCATAGAACTCTGGGACCTCATCACTTCACACTCACCCGACATCGTCTTCCTCACTGAAGCCTGGACAAACCCCACATCCGAGCCAGACATAGCCATAGCCACCCCAGAAGGCTACAAACTCCAACGCAGTACCGCCCCAACAAGCCAGGAGGCGGAATCGCCATCCTTCATAGAAATACCATCAAGGTCACCACCAACACCCTCGACACCCTCAACAACGCAGAACACATGCACTTCCTCATCCACGTCAACAACACCACCACCCTCAGAGGCACCCTCATATACAGACCCCCAGGACCGCGCCCCCTCAGCGACTTCAACTTCCACCTAGAAAACCCTCACGATCACAACTCATCTTCCCTCCTAGACAACCTTTCAAACCTAGGACTCAAACAACTAGTCACAGCCCCCACCCACGCAGCTGGACACACACTCAACGCAATTTTCACATCCAGCCAACACATCACCTACACCCACACCACCAAACTCCAATGGACAGATCACCAATTAATCCACTTCTCCTACAACAAACCCCCCAAACACCACCAACATCACACCACCCCCTACCGAATGTGGGACAAGATACCCACGGAACACCTAATCAACCAACTGACGCAAACACCCCCCCAACATAACCGACCCCAACACCGCCGCTCACAACCGAAAAAAATGGATCACCTCCTGTACCGACAACCTCGCCCCTCTCAGAAAAAACATCACTACCCGAAACATCAAGAACGCACCATGGATCACCACCGAACTCCACGAATCCAAACGCAAATGCCGCAAAGCAGAGAAAATCTGGAGACAAGAACCCACCACCACCAACTTCACCACCCTCAAAACCACCAAACGCATCCACCACCAACTCATACGCACCGCCAAAAGAGCACACTACAAAGAACGCATTGACAACAACTCACAGAACAGTAAGGAACTCTTTACCATCATCAAAGAGCTCTCCAAACCCAAGGCCAGCAACCTAGACCCCACGCACACACAATCCCTCTGCGACTCCCTCTCAAATCACTTCCACCGCAAAATTCTTGACATGCATAACAGCTTCGCTCAACATACATCCCCCTCCCGCACTACTCATCCACCTCACACATACCCACCACACACACCACACAACCTACTCACCACCTGGGCCCCCACCAACGACGAATAAACTGAAACCACTATGAACACTATTCACTCTGGCTCCCCCTCCGACCCATGCCCCCACCGCATCTACAACAGAGCCAGCCCCGCCATCGCCCCCATACTCCGAGCCACAATCAACAGCTCCTTCGAAACCGCCATCTTCCCAGACCTCTGGAAACACGCAGAAGTCACCGCACTCCCAAAAAAACCCAAAGCCAACCCAGACGATCTCTCCAACTACCGCCCCATCTCCCTCCTCCCCTTCCCAGCCAAGCTCACAGAAAAAATTGTCAACTCCCGCCTATCCCACTTCCTCGAGACAAACAACACACTCGACCCCTCCCAATCGGGGTTCCGCAAGAACCACAGCACAGAAACCGCCCTCTTAGCATGCACTGACGAAATCAGATCCAGAGTCGACATGGGCGAGACCGTAGCACTCATACTCCTGGATGTCTCCGCAGCATTTGACACGGTCTGCCACCATACACTCAGAACACACCTTCACGATGCAGGGATAAGGCACAAAGCCCTGGACTGGCTCACCTCCTTCCTCATCAACAGAACCCAAAAAGTCCGACTCCCCCCCTTCCAATCGCCGCCACCAAAATCACCTGCGGACCCCCCAAGGCTCCTCCCTCAGCCCCACACTACTTAACATATACATGACCTCACTAGCCAACATCATCAAACCCCATGGAATCACCATCCTCTCATATGCCGATGACACTCAGCTCATCCTCTCCCTCACCCGCAACCCCAACACTGCCAAATCCAACATTCACAACGCACTCATCGACACCGCCACATGGATGACAGCCAACCACCTGAAACTCAAATCAAGCAAAACCAAAATAATCCTCTTTGGCCCACACAAAAACACCTGGGACCCCTCATGGTGGCCCACCATGCTAGGCCCTGCACCCACCCCCACCAACCACGCATGCAACCTCGGCATCATCCTAGACTCCTCCCTCTCGATGACCCAATAAATCAACGCTCTCACCTCCTCATGCTTCAACACACTCCTCATACTGAAAAAAACATTCAAATGGATCCCCACAGAGACCATAAAAACTGTCATTCACGCACTCATCAGCAGCAGACTTGATTACAGAAACGCCCTCTACGCCGGCACCACTCAAAAACTCAAGCACAAACTACAGCGAATCCAGAACTCAGCAGCACGACTCATCCTCGACCTCCCCCGACATGAACACATCTCTCCACACCTCAAATCCCTCCACTGGCTCCCCATTGACAAAAGGATCACCTTCAAGATCCTCATCCTAGCACACAAATCACTCCACAACACAGGCCCTGCCTACCTCAACGAAAGAGTCACCTTCCACACCCCCACACGAAACCTCCGCTCAGCTGACCTCGCTCTCGCCTCTGTCCCCTGCATCAAACACACCACCACCGGGGGCTGATCCTTCTCCTACCTTGCACCTAAAACCAGGAACGCCCTCCCAACCCACCTTCGCAAGACCCAAAACCTACTTCTTTTCAGGAAGGGTCTCAAAACCTGGCTTTTCGAACAGTGACCCTCGTGGGTGAGTAGCGTGCTCTATAAATCTCTTTGATTGATTGATTGATTGATTGTAAGGCTGAACATTTTGAGTAGTTGTCCAGCTACAGAGTCATGCCACACTTGTTTACAGAAATTTCTCTTGGACATATCAAGTATATTCACATCAATCAAACTTGTTACATTGTATTGTACTCCCCAAGCAGAACTGGGGTCATTGTTCTATTTTCCCATTTATTCTGGTTAATTTTCACATCTCACCAGGCCAAGAATATACCCATTTGATAAGTGAATTTTTTAACTACATCAGCACGCTTATGTGTAAAGTGGGTATCTCCAAGGATTTATTTATGGGAGACCTGAATGCAACTGTTTATAATCATCCATTGCTCTTTTTACGGACAAAGAACAGGAGCAGGCTGTTAATATCCAGACTACTGTGTTCCCTTGTACCTCTGGGACTAATAGATGAGGAACCTTGCTCCTGAGGACCTGTAGGCAATGTGACTTCATGGTCCTCAATGGGAGGTTACAGAGTGATATCTCAGCTCATTTTACACATATGATGGCAAAATCAGCTACAATAATTGATTGTGGTACTAGCTATTATATGGTTTTCCATATGTATCTGACCTAAAGTCGATAAAGGATGCATGGAGTGACAACAATATTCTCCTTCGTACCATCAAAGGGAAACTTGATGATGTACATTCAAGGTAGATTCCAGATAGTGACTATGGGGGTCATTCCAACCCTGGCGGTCGGTGATAAAGCGGCGGCCAACCCGCCAACAGGCAGGCGGTCAAAAAAATGGAATTCTGACCCTGGCGGGAACCGCCAACACAGCCCGCCACTTTAACACTCCGACCGCCAACAGGCAGGCGGCAGACAATGTACCGCCCACCCTATCACAACTCACCAATCCGCCACCTTTTCCGGGGCGGGAGCCCCGCCGATAAAAACACGGCGGAAACAGACTACGAACAGGAAAACGCTCACCTCTACACACTCCACGAGGAAGGAGGACAGCATGGAACCCGAATTAAACATCCTACCAGCTATTGTCTACCTGCTCATCTACCAGGAGTACGAACGCCGGCGCAGACGACAACGGTGAGTACTGCACCTACGACACAGGGGAGGGGGGAGGAGGAAAGCTTACAGGCACACACATACGCCATACACCCACCCCCCACCCCAAATACCTACACCCCAATGCAGAGCAACAAGTCAGAGTGACACCCCCCAAACCCACCGGAATAATGCAAAGACACAATTAAAATGATCTATAAAATATATGTATAAATAGCTCCATTGAAGTTATGGGAAATATGCAATATGAAAGATACAAAATAAGGAATGAACATAGTTAAAAATATATACATAGGCAATAAGTCCTGCCCATTCTGTCAAAGTTCCATAGTCCGTGGGCCAATGTGCACAAACACATGGGCAAAGCCCACACAGGAGACCAGATACCATTGGAGAGAACACTGCTGGGGCATCAGATGATAAAACTACAGGCACCTCAGGGGGAAGGGAAGGGGGGGCACCTCAGCCACATGAGTCCATGACGCCAGATCCACGAGGGGCCTCCATGCCCACTGTGCCATCCTGGGGAGTGCAAAGCCACAGTCTCTCAAGTCTCTACAGTGTGTGGCTTGCCCACTGTTCCATCCTGGGAAGTGCCAAGCCACAGTCCATCAGATGGATTACCGACTCCACTGTCAATGGAGGAGGCATGGTGCCCAGAGTGCTTCGTGAAGCCCTGCTCGACACAGAACCGGCACTGTCAATGGGCCAGCGGTGCTTGAGACGGTGTTGCCCAGCGTAGCGTTGCTTGACAAGAATGGCCCAGCGGAGCGGTGCTTGAGACGGCGTTGCCCAGCGGAGCGGTGCTTGACAGGAAGGGCCCAGCGGAGCGGTGCTTGAGACGGCGGTGGCCAGCGGAGCGGTGCTTGACAGGAAGGGCCCAGCGGAGCGGTGCTTGAGATGAAGGGCCCAGCGGAGCGGTGGTTGACAGGAAGGGCCCAGTGGAGCGGTGCTTGAGATGAAGGGCCCAGCGGAGCGGTGCTTGAGACGGCGGTGGCCAGCGGAGCGGTGCTTGACAGCAAGGGCCCAGCGGAGCGGTGCTTGAGATGAAGGGCCCGGCGGAGCGATGCTTGAGACGGCGGTGGCCAGCGGAGCGGTGCCTGACAGGAAGGGCCCAGCGGAGCGGTGCTTGAGATGAAGGGCCCAGCGGAGCGGTGCTTGACAGGATGGGCCCAGCGGAGCGGTGCTTGAGATGAAGGGCCCAGCGGAGCGGTGCTTGAGACGGGGGTGCCCAGCGGAGCGGTGCATGACAGGAAGGGCCCAGCGGAGCGGTGCTTGAGATGAAGGGCCCAGTGGAGCGGTGCTTGACAGGAAGGGCCCAGCGGAGTGGTGCTTGAGATGAAGGGCCCAGCGGAGCGGTGCTTGAGACGGTGGTGGCCAGCGGAGCGGTGCTTGACAGGAAGGGCCCAGCGGAGTGGTGCTTGAGATGAAGGGCCCAGCGGAGCTGTGCTTGAGACGGCGGTGGCCAGCGGAGCGGTGCCTGACAGGAAGGGCCCAGCGAAGCGGTGCTTGAGATGAAGGGCCCAGCGGAGCAGTGCTTGACAGGAAGGGCCCAGCGGAGCGGTGCTTGAGATGAAGGGCCCAGCGGAGCAGTGCTTTAGACGGCGGTGCCCAGTGGAGCGGTGCTTGACAGGAAGGGCCCAGCGGAGCGGTGCTTGAGATGAAGGGCTCAGCGGAGCGGTTCTTGTCAAAGCGGGCCCCTGTTCAGCAGTGCTTCTCACGGTGGGGCCCTGTTCAGCGGTTCTTGTCACGGCGGGGCCCTGTTCAGCGGTTCATGTCACGGCGGGCCCCTGTTCAGCGGTGCTTCTCACGGCGGGCCCTGTTCAGCGGTTCTTGTCACGGCGGGCCCCTGTTCAGCGGTGCTTCTCACGGCGGGGCCCTGTTCAGCGGTTCTTGTCACGGCGGGCCCTGTTCAGCGGTTCTTCTCACGGCGGGGCCCTGTTCAGCGGTTCTTGTCCTGTGTTTCTAGGGAGCCAGACCTGCCCAAGACTTCCCGCTCAGTCGCCATCCGACCTTGCGGTCGCGGGGCCCTCCTGTGATGGAGTCCTGGCCCCGTGGGTGTCGTCCGTCACAACCGGAATGGGGCTGGTGGGGCCCTCCTGGGCAGGTCGCCTGCTGCCTGACTTCTCCGCCCTGCTGCCCTTGCCCTCCTTCGCTGAAGCTCTGTGGCCCTTGCCTCCCTTTGATGATGTGGCAGGTGACGGGGCAAGGCTACTGTCCTTGGTGGCAGCCGTCTCAGGCTTGTCGTGCCGGCCCTTAGTTTTTTTTGTCCTCTTCCCAGGGGGTGGGCTGGCTGTCCCCTTGCTGCTGGCCGATGTTCCTGCCCTAGGAGCTGGTGGACTCCAATAGCCCTGCACTATGGTCATAGTAGATGCAGGGCTGGTGGTGGCTGAGGTGCTTTTTTGACTCTTACCAGATGGAGGGGGTGGGTCAGTGATTGGAACGAGCTCAAGGTTGGAAAGGAAAAGCACTTGGGAAGGACAGGGACGGGTAAGTGTAGTGGGTATGGGAGTGGAGGAAGAGGATGTGGTTGTAGGAGAGTCAAGTGTGCTGTCTTTGGGTGCAGGTGCTTGTGACGGAGGCTGTCGTGAGGTGGATGGCTGTTGGGTGGGTGGCTGTCTGCGTTTGTGTGGTTTGGAAGAGGGGGTGACAGACACACTGGGAGAGGACACAGGGGACGTGTAAATGGCAGTGGGGGTGGTGACTGCACGTGTGCGGACTGTAATGGAGGGTGTGCTGGTGATGGAAGTACTGGCTGATGGTGGTGTGCATGCAGGTGTGAGTGGAGACATCACAGGGAGGGAGGAGGGAGATGAGGAGGTGGGGGACACAGAGGTGGTAGTGACTGTTGGCATGTCTGCATCTGGATGTTGCTTGGGTGACTGCTTGTGGGATCTGTGGTGCTTATGTCTGGATGAGCTGCCCTTGGGTGTAGAGGTGTGTGCAGGCTGGTCTGATGGTGTGGATGGGATAGGCAGAGGAACAGGAGACTGGGACTGGGTGGAGGGAGGGAGTCAGAAGAGGGAGGCTGGAGACAGGGACAATGGCTGCCGTCAGTGCTGAGGCCAGAGCGTTGAACGATCGCTGATGGGCAGCCTGACCCGAATGAATGCCCTCCAGGTATGCATTGCTCCGATGCACCTCCCTTTCTACACCCTGGATGGCATTCAAAAGGGTAGACTGCCCAACAATGATGGTCCTGAGGAGGTCAATGACCTCCTCACTGAGGGCAGCAGGGGTAACTGGGGCAGGGCCAGAGGTGCCTGGGGCGAAGGAGATGCCCCCCTTCCTGGCCGAGCGGGCACGGGGCGAAGGCTGAGGGGCTGCTGGGAGGGCGGGGCTGGTGCGCTGGGTGGCGGCTGTACCTGTTGTGGCGGTGGGCACGGATGTTGCCGCCACCACAAGGGAGCTCCCTGTCGAAGACGTGTCGGTGTCGCTGACGTCTCCACGGGTCCCCGTTGTGGAGCTCCACTCACCCTCCGTCTCACTGGTGTACTCGGAGTCTGTTGCATGGCCCTCCGGGGCCATGTGAGATGCAGCTCCCTCGTGCGCCGATGCCACTTCTCCTCCGCCTGATGATGCTAATGCACACATGAACAGGAAGACAAAGAAAATGGCGGGGGAGGAGAAATGAAGACAGGTTGAGTGCATGCATTGGCAACACCGTTGTCGGAGAGGACAGACACAGAAGCCCCCTGCACTAGGCCGCGCAATCGGGGTACACTACTCAGTTATTGTGACTAGGCCTACAGGTCTATGGACGACAAATGCACACATGGGTGAGGCCGGACCATGGATAGCTGTACTTGGCACCCTACAGAGGTGGGGGGCGGGGCACAGGGCCATGCCTAACGGAGGGGCCTAGCCTACAGAATGCGCCCTGGCCTAGAGATAGCCACAGCCCTCCTCCCCCACCCAGACACCTTCACTGCGCGCAAAGATAGAAGAATGTGCTGATACTCACCCCCTTGTGTCTGCTGTGATGTCCTCACGCGCCCATCCATATCGGGGTAGGCCACCGCCAGGATCCGGGACATCAGGGGGGTCAATTGGCGGCTGGCACCCCTCCTACGTTGGGAGGCCATCCCCAGCAGAGACTCGGCGGTCTTTCTGGTCCCGCGGCGGATGTCCTCCCACCTCTTTCGGCAGTGGGTGCCCCGTCTGTTGTGGACCCCCAGGGCCCGGACGTCCTTGGCGATGGCACGCCAAATGTCGATCTTCTGATGGGCGCTGACCTATGTGACATGTACAGGGTGGTAAAGGAAATCTCATCACTTTTCTGCCTGGTCAATGTGAGTGGCCCCCCTCCCCAACCTTGCCATGTGGCACATGCTCTCATCTTTCGTGCGTTGCACTCCTCATTCGCTCCCCTCCCCACCATCTTACATACACCCCACTCAACACAGGCATAGCCCATTCAACGTGCACCCTGTGTACTAACCTGTTGGTCTGGAGGACTGTAGAGTAGCGCATACTGAGGGAGGACCCCATCAACAAGTTTCTCCAATTCTTCAGAAGTGAAGGCAGGGGCCCTTTCCCCAGTCGCAGCAGCCATTGTATCTCCCAGACCGAGGTCACAGCAGCACTTGCAGTATCGGTCCTCTCCTGTGGATGATCAGGTCTCGAGTGATTAATCAGATAGAAAATGGCAGTCACGCCCGTGGCGGTGCGTACCGCCGCGGTGCGTACCGCGACCGCAGGCGCCCATCCTCATTGGCTACTGAAACCCATAGGGTGCAATGTTAACCAATGCGGCTTAGCACCGCGGTCTTCGACTGCCTACCGCCACAGTGTGCCACGCCAGCGCATTGACCTCACATCCCACTGTCACACTTTACAGGTCAGGCAGCCGCCATTTCAAGGGCCCACATGGCTGAATTTCTACTGCGTCACACAGGCCTAGGCCTTGCATTGCCACTCATACAAGCCTTTCAATGCATAGCGATTCGTGTACTGTGCAAGCTGTGTGAACGAACCTGTGGGTTGCTTGACTCTGTGCTCCATGTTGTCCTTCCTAGGCACCGTCTGCTGGGACTTGCGAGGAGAAGGATGAATCCTCCTGTGTACCGACCGCTGGTAGACCTGTTGACAATGGAAGAACGACATATCATACTTACATACAGGCTTGACAGAGCAACTATACATGAACTATGTGCCCAGCTGGAGCCAGACCTGATGTCCCCCATCCGCCAACCCACAGGGATTCCCCCTCTGGTGCAGGTTCTGTCAGTACTCCATTTTTTGGCAAGTGGGTCTTTTCAGACAACAGTGGCCATATCATCTGGGATGTCTCAGCCTATGTTTTCTAAGGTTTTGTCCAGAGTGTTGTCTGCCCTGATGAAATACATGCGGAGCTACATTATTTTCCCTGAGGTGGGCGATTTGGCTACAGTGAAGGGTGATTTCTATGCCCTTGGACATATCCCCAACATCATTGGTGCCATTGATGGGACCCATGTGGCTTTGGTTCCCCCCAAAGAAAGTGAGCAGGTGTACAGAAACAGAAAAAGTTATCATTCGATGAATGTCCAGGTGGTCTGCTTGGCTGACCAGTACATCTCCCATATAAATGCCAAGTTCCCTGGGTCAGTGCATGACGCGTATGTCATGCAAAATAGCAGCATCCCTTATGTGATGGAACAGCTACAGAGACACCGTGTGTGGCTAATTGGTGACTCTGGTTACCCCAACCTGTCGTGGCTACTGACCCCAGTGAGGAATCCCCTGACCAAGGCAGAGGAACGGTACAATGAGGCCCATGGGCGAACTAGGAGGATCATAGAAAGGACCTTCGGGGTCCTGAAGGCCAGGTTTAGGTGCCTGCATATGACAGGGGGATCCCTAATGTACTCACCAAAGAAGGTGTGCCATATCATCGTGGCCTGCTGTATGCTTCACAATCTGCTTTGCGACGCCAGGTGCCTTTTCTGCAGGAGGATGGTCCAGATGGTGGTGTTGTAGCAGCTGTGGAGCCTGTGGAGAGTGAAGAGGAGGAAGACGACGGGGACGACACGGACAACAGGGATACAGTCATACAACAATATTTTCAGTAGCACACAGGTAAGAATCACCCACGCCATTTTACATTTACTTAAGGCCTCATGCATCTCCACTGTCTGTGTTTCCCCCCAGTTCCTGTTAACTGATTTGTGACTTTCCCTTCCCTTTTCAGAGCTGTATGACCCACTGCGTGACTTCTGCTTTGTTTGCCCATGGACTAAAGCTTATTGAAATTGGTATGTTGTCATCACAAAGTAACTGGACATTATTGCACCGTTATGTGTAATACATTTGTTAAGAATACAAGCAGACTCCTGTTATTTTAAGTGCAATAAGTGATTTATTTTAAGTGCTACATATAGGTACATGATTGTAAAACGGTGATGGGTGGGGGTGGAGTAATGTCCATGGCAGAGTCCAGTTCTCAGTCGCACAGGTGCATTGTCCATATGCCTGTGGAAGGATGGAGCAGGGGCAGTTAAAGGTTGGACAGGGTGACAATGTGGGACAGTGGGATGACATCAGGGGGTATCTTATGCTGGCGGGGGTCTTGCAATCCTACTCTGTCTTCTTGTGAGATCTCAGGTTCCGCTTGCGGGGTGGTTCTTCTTCTGCAGGAGGTGGGGTTCTGGTGGCCTGTTGTTGTGTGGGGGCCTCCTGTCCACTAGCGCCGGCGGAGGTGGTAGGCTGTTCCTGGCCAGGGCTAGTGACAGGGGCCCTTTGGGGTGCCACATGGTCCCGCAATGTGGTGACTATCTGGTTAAGGGCCACGACGATGGTCCCCATTGCGGAACCGATGTTCCTCAGTTCCTCTCTGAACCCCATGTACCATTCCTCCTGCAGTGCCTGGATCTCCTGGAACCTGGCCAGTACCGTCGCTATCGTCTCCTGGGAGTGGTGGTAAGCTCCCATGATGGAGGAGAGGGCCTCTTGGAGAATCGGTTCCCTGGGCCTGTCCCCCCCCCTGTCGCACAGCAGCCCTCCCAGTTCCCCTGTGTTCCTGGGCCTCTGTACCCTGGACGGTGTGCCCACTACCACTGCCCCCAGGTCCCTGTTGTTGTTGGAGTGGTGGGTCAACCTGGGTGCCCTGTAGTGGTGGACACACCGCTGATTGACGTGTCCTGGAGACAGAGGCATGGGCCCGCTGGGTGGGAGCTGTGCTGGTGTTCCCAGAGGGGGTTGGGTCTGGTGTAGCCTGTGGCTGTCTGTGGGGAACCGACTGTCCAGAGGTCCCCGATGGGCCGGGCTGGTCATCTGGGTCCAGGGAGACAGAGCTGCTGTCATCGCTGGGGGCCTCTTCTGGGAGTGGGATGGACATCTCTGGACCCTCCGTGGCGGTGTGGTGGCGTTCGGGTCCTGAAGGGGTATAAAGGTATGGTTATTGCTTCTGTGTGTGGCATTTCGTGTGATGGGTGGGTGTCCGTGTACCCAAGTGCAGGCATTCCCTTGTGGGGGCTTTTGTGAGGGTGGCTTGTGGGGGTGATGTGTGTGTGCAGTGGGCATGCTTTGGTGATGGGTGTCCATGCTTTGTGGTTGCATGCAGGGCTTGGTGTTGGGATGGGTGGGTTGTGATGGTGAGCCATTTGCAAGGAGTTGGTGTGATGGGGGTGAGGGTGAGGGTGGGGGTATGATTTGGCATGCAGGTGGGGTGGGGGTGGGAAGCAGTAGTGAAAATTTGACTTACCAGAGTCCATTCCTCCGCCTACTCCTGCGAGGCCCTCAGGATGCAGGATGTGCAAGACTTCCTCCTCCCATGCTGTAAATTCTGGGGGAGTAGGTGGGGGTCCGCCGCCAGTCTTCTGCACCGCAATGTTGTGCCTTGATACCATGGAACGCACCTTCCCCCGTAGGTCGTTCCAGCGCTTCCTTATGTCATCCCGATTGCGTGGATGCTGTCCCACCGCGTTGACCCTGTCCACTATCCTTTGCCATAGCTCCATCTTCCTGGCAATTGTGGTGTGCTGCACCTGTGCCCCGAAGAGCTGGGGCTCTACACAGACCATTTCCTCCACCATGACCCTGAGTTCTGCGTCAGTGAACCTGGGGTGTCTTTGGGGTGCCATGGGGTGGTGTGGATGAGGTGTTGGGTGGCGTTTGTGGTGATGAGTGTGGTGCGTGTGGTGGTGTGTGGTGTTTGGTGCGTGGATTCTGTGTGGGTGATGGTGTTGTGTGCCTCTGTGTTGTGGGATTGTCTATTCTGTGCTCTCTCTCTAGCCTTCGTCAATAATTTCGGGTCGTAGGGGTTTGTGGGTGATGTGGGTGTGTGTTTTATATTGTGTTGGGTGTGTGGGAGTGGTGTTAGTATGTGTATCAGGTGTGTGTGTTTCAAACTGACCAATGTGGCTGAGTTTTCTATGTGTGTGTGTATTTTGACCGCAGCGGTGTGTACCGCCAATGGAATAGCGCGTTTGAAAGAGCACCGCGTGGATTTGTGGGTCGGAATGGTATGGGCGTATTTCTGTTGGCGTGACGGTGGAGGTTTGGTCATCGCCATTTTTTCGCTGACCTTTGGTGTGGCGGACTTTTATGGATGTCGGGTTTTTGGCGGTTTGCAAGTTGCGGGTCAGAATGACCGTGGCGGTTTACCGCGGCGGTGTTATGGCAGTCTTCTGACCGGCGTTAAGCGCCTTTTACCACCGAGGTCAGAATGACCCCCTATGTGTTGTTTAGTGTTGCTAATGGAAAGGTTTATGGACCAAGAAAGATAATTAGTCACTCTCAGCAGAATTAGGGAAAATCACTTATGTTCTATACTTAAAGCTGGTTATCAGTAGATTTACTTGAGGAGGATATGGGAAAATTATTGAGAGGAACCCCAAACTTGCAACGTAGTTCTAGCAAACAAACTATAAGAAAATCCAATAATTTTAATACAATGTTTGTATTCAATAAGTTATTGCTTATCTGCAAATAAGTCAATTTGGCTTTAATTCTAAAGAACAAAATAAATTGATTTTTACATCTAAAAAGAGGAAACGCAAGATGGATAAAAATGGAAAAAAGATCTAGTCGGGATAAAATCTTGATTAAAGTTTCAGGCAGTAAATTGTAAAACCTCAAAAGCATTTTGGAAAATTATAGGAGAAAATAGCAGCTCATTTCCAAGCCAAAGATAAAAAAATATTACTAGCATGGAATGATAAAAATATAAAACTTCTCTAAATGCAGTGAATAATCAGATTCCTTGTAACAGTGGCATAGATTCCCTAAGTGTGGTAGCAACTGAAGGTATTCCCTCCCCCCCACCTAGACAGGTAGTGCTACTCTATCTTAAAGCAGATAGGAATACGGGGGAAAGAGGCCCAGACAAATGACCTATTACCATCATTAAATTAGATTTGGATCATTGGGCAACCTATTTAACAGCACTTTTCCATTACTGTTATTATACAGGGGTAGTACCTAGTTCATGTAGGAGCAGTATAGTTTTACTGTTGGATTAAAAGGGCCCATTAAATCTACCATGTAAATATAGATAGATTATCTTGTTAGATGCCACAGGAAATATCTTTGTTAAATGTGTTTTACCTACTAAAATAGGTACCTTACACCTTTGGAGCAGGCAGGCTTTAGAGTTGGTCACTCCACCTTGGTAACATACCTGCAATCATCCTTTTAGTTCAAAAATACATAAAACAGAAGAGAATGCCTGTCTACGCAGCCTATGTAGATTTTTCAACCACTTTTGATTGTGTAGATAGGCTGACCGTTTGAATAAAGCTGAATGCCATGGATATACCAGTGGGTCTCCTAAAATGTATTATCGCCCTTCACACAGACACCTGGTCATGTTATGCTAGGTGGTAGGTGGGGTATGACTACTAAGGTCTTGACCAGAAATGACCTGGAGCAGGTTTGCCTGTTGGTCCCTCAGCTTTTTTCTTTATAGATGGCGGATCTGCCCAATGTGTTGAGTAAGGTTGGTTTGGATGTCCCAAAATTAGGTGCTTGTCCTTTAGGGACGCTCCTTTATGCGGATTTTATCGTTTTGTTAGACCTGACTCCTAAAGGCCTTCAGAAGCTTCTTGAGGTTTTGGCTTCTTTTTCTGATGCCCAGTTCCTGAATGTCAACATACATAAGATCAAATTGATGAGGTTTTGTCCATATGGGCGTTCAATGGGAAAAAAGTATAAGTGGCTTTATAATAACTCTACCTTAGAGGTAGTAAGTCGTACCCTTATCTGGGAAGAATTATATCAGCAAATCCAGCTGAAAAGGATCATATTGCACATATATCAAATAAGGCATTCGCCCATGGTAATGTACTAAAGGCACTTTATGGAGCAACAGGCTATGAGAGTTTTAATATTTTCCTAACGGTATGAAAAAAAATGAAGGTTCCTTCTACTCTTTTATATGCTGTAGAGACAATAAATATTCATCAATGGCACTTTATGCATAAGGCAGAAGGTAAGATTCTTAACTCTGTTTGCACTTTAAATTCTATAGTCTTGGTAGAAGCACTAAGGTTAGAAGTAGGATTTGTGAGCACTTTTAAAAGAGGTTTATCAGCTATTTTAAGCTGGTACCACTGTATTTTACATCCTACGGAAATATCCTTAAGGAGTCTTATAGCTGCTGAATGCCGCCTTCTTTCTGCAAAGACTGAGATGATTTTATCTAATAGTAAATCTGAACGCCAGCACTTTTCTCTGACTAGTTTAGATATGCAGAATATGAGATATGGTCACCTTAAAAATGCTTTAAAGTATAATATGAAAAAATCTTCTATGGTGAATAATATGGATTTATGCATTGTGAAACCTCATTTTCATGGTGCCATTAAATCACAGCAGGTATACTTAAATTGGAACCTAGAACACAGTGTGCAAAGGTGTATAAAACTATGTAGACTTACGCATGGCAGAATATAGCCTGGGATGAAAGAATCTGTAATTTTTCTAATGTTTCACACACTGTTGTACAGACCATTGAGCATATTATATTTATTTGTCCTGTTTTAAGGGTCTGCCAACAGAGGTTTTTAAAACCACTTTTTTTTAGAAAGAATGGAATTACAATTGTGAAATCTGCTATGGAAATGATAAATTGCCCTGCAAATAAATCATTGTGTGAAAAATGTTTAAACTTCTTTAGTTATTTTTAAAAATTGTATTACATTGATGTATTTTATATATTGTAGATCTCATTGTAAGATCTAGGGCCCTCATTATGAACATGGCGGTAAACACCGCGCCGCCGGCGGTGGCGGTGACAACTGCCAACAGACGTGCGGTCCGTACCTCCAAATAATGAACCAACTGAAACACAGGCATCCTGAAAACCAATCACTGCCAGCAGAGGAGTGCTGACAACTACAGAAGAGCCCGCCCACAGGCCGACGAAAAAGCCCTACCCGCCCATCAAATAATGAAGCACTAGACCGCCATCAGCTCCGGGGCAGAACCACCGCTGAGCAAAGCCAGGCGGAATCGAACCAAATATAAGGAAGCACTCACGCAGGCTCATACAACACGCCAAAGCAGACATGGATGGAAAGCAGCAGATCATGCCAGCCCTGCTCCTTGCCATATACCTCCACGACTGAGACTGCCGACGAAGACGACAACGGTAAGTACCGCAATCTATTAAACAAGCGAAGAAAGGGCACAGTTACATACCCACCCACTCCACCCACCCAGCAACACTCCAACAACCCTTCACAGCAGCACATGCCATACACCCCACAGCAAGAGGTACTTACCAGACACAAGGCCAATCCAACCTGCACAAAGTACATACTTATGCCCCACACCCACAAACAATTAAACGAGAGACCACGGCTCCAGAGTGTGCCTCCAACAACACAGGCCACACATTAACCTTTAATATGCTCACTGCGCAACTGAAGTGTATATAAGGCCAATGGCCAGTCCTTTGGAAAACAAGTCCGATGGGCCACAATGGCCCCAACTTGACTCCCACAAGTGCTACGGTACTCCACCTCATAGGGGCAACAATGAGGCATCCAGGCACCTCAGGGAACAGGGGCAGGGGGTGGTGGGGTGGGGATTTACAACGGGGGTGGGGCTTAGATTTTCGTTCGGAAGGTGGAGGGGATTTGGGTTTGCCCTTGGAAGGTGGGGGAGTGTGCTTGGACCGGGGGTGGCGGATGGAACAGGTTCAGCACCGGGCTTCTCCCTCTCTGGGGAAGGGGCACAGGAATGTAAAGGGCAGACAAGGGCGGGCTGTGATGTGGAAGGAGTGGACGGGGCAAGGAGGTGAGCACGTTTAGGGACGAGACGGGGTGGGCCACTGGGTTGGAATAGGGCAACACGGGAGAGGAAAAATTTCTTAGGTGCAATTGGGGTGGACCTGGAGGAAGGCATGGGAATGGAGGCAGAGGGAGTGGTCGTAAGAGGTGTAGGTGTGCGTGATGTGGGTGCAGGTGACTGGACAGTATGCTGTGGTGTGGTTTATGTGTGATGGGTGTGTGTTTTGGTGCGTTTGAGTGTCTTGGGAGGACACAGTGGGACAAGACAGGCTGCCAGTGTAAATGGATATTGTCTGGGTGTCTGCAAGTCTAGTGAGTGTGCTGCATGTGTCAACTAAAGTAGTTGTAGTGAGTGCAGGTGTGGTGTCTGGGGTGCATGAATGGATGTGTGCTATTGTGGTGACTGCAGGAATAGGGTCAGCAACAGTGAATGAGGGTGCAGTGCCTGAGGGTGTGCATGTACTGGGGACAGACAGGGAGGCGGAAGAGGTGTGGTGCTTGTGTTTTGAAGTGTGCTTCTTGTGTGTTGAGGTGTGTGCCTGCATGTCAGAATGTGTGTTTAGATAGGTGAAGGGAGTGGGGTGCTGGAAGAGGTAGAGGAGGTTGGAGGGGGGACGGAATGACCAGGGACACTGGCTATCATTCAAGAGGAGGCCCGAACCTGAAAAGATCTCTGTAGGCCAGACACGGCACCATGAATGCCATCCAGATAGGCATTAGTCTGCTGCATCTCTGATGGTAGCCCATGGATGGCATTGACAATGGTTGTCTGCCCTACAGAGATGGTTCTCAGGAGGTCAATAGCCTCCTCTGTGAGGACAGCAGGGCTGACTAAGGCAGGGGAGGAGTTGCCTGGGGCGAAGGAGACGCCCACCCTTCTGGGTGAGCGGGCATGGGCAACTCGGTGTGAGCAACTGGTAGGGTGTGATGGTATGGGGTAGTGGAAGATGACACAGTAGGGGTGGGCCTACTACTGTGCCAATCTGTCCTGGGTATGGTGGTATGCTCCCAGGACCTCCGAGATCACATCATGGGCTGCAGCATCCATCTCTGGCCCTCCTCCCGGAACACTGATGCCCTCCCACTGGGCCTAGCCCCTGTGCCCCCTGCACAGGTCTGGCGGTACCACTTGTACTAGGTGCCATCGTCTTCCTGCCTGTTGGTAGAGGGTGACTGTGGCCTCTGTACTTGTGTTCCACCAGTCTGTGGCCTGGATACATGGGTGTGTGGACAGTTGCCCTGGGCTGATGTTGTCGGCTGGGTGGTAGGGGTGTCAGTGGTATCCTTGGTGGGGCTGCTGAATGGTCCAGGCCTGGTGAGGGGCCAGGGTGATTGTCAGTGTCCAGGATTCCATCCCCAGTGTCCTGGGAGGAGCCTCTGTCTCCCTGTGGGGCACTGCCACTCCTTGACCTGTCCATCAGGATGGCATGGGTGGTGGTGCTTGTTGGGAGGAATGGACATGTCTGTTACATTAGCATGGTCAGATGGGGTGCAGAGGTCTGGGCAGGTTTGTGCAGGTTACACACCTTGGGGCCATGCAGAATGGTTTGGTGAGGTTAGCATTGCTTTTAGCTTGGGATGTGGAGGAGCATTGTGGGTGCTGTAGGCCATTGTGTTTACTTGCAGGGGTGGGTGGCTGTGCACAGGGGGAGGGATGTGGGCCTTTTAGTGGGTTTGTGGGCATGTAGGGGGATTGGATTAAGTGCTTGTGGCCTGAGTGGGGTTGTGGTCCTGATGGTATTTGGAGGGGTGGGGTGGTGCATGCATTCCAGGTGTGATGGATATGGGGTAATTGTAGATGACTTACCAAATCCATTCCTCCAGTGAGTCAAGTGAGTCTCTCAGGGTGCAGGATGGCCAGTACCTTTTCCTCCCAGTCAGTGTAGACGGTGGTGTTGGTAGAGGTCCTCCCCAGTCTTCTGGACTTCAATGTGGTACCTGGATGCCATGGACCTGACCTTCCCCCGCAGGTTGTTCCATCTCTTGCGGATGTCGGTCCTGGTGCGTGGAGCCTGCATTGACCCTGTTGACTATTGTCTGCTGTAGCTCTATCTTCCTGGCAATGGGTGTGTGCTGGACCTGTGCCCTGAATAGTTGTGGCTCGACCTTCAGGATCTCGTCCACCATGGTCCTTGGCTCCCTTTCTGTCAAGCGTGGGTGTTTGGAGGGTGCCATGGTGAGTGTTGTGAATGGTGTCTTGTGTGGATCTATGTGAGGGTGCTCTTGTGTGGTTGGTTGTAAGTATCGTGGATTGTGGCGCTCGGTGTCTGCTTCTGGTGTTCTCTGTCTTAGTTGGCCTAATTTTGTTGCAAAGGATTGTGGGGTGTGTCTATGAGTGTTTTATAATGTTGTGGATGTGTGTCAGGTGTGTGTGTTTCAAACTTATCCAATGTGTGCACTTCTTACTGTTGGGTCCACTAGCCGCCCGTGGCGGTCCGCACCGCCAATGGTCATTCGGGTTCCACTGGCCGCCGCGGTGATTTGCGCTCCAATATTTAAGGGCAGGGTGTTGGTGTGCTCGGCAGTGGCGGGGTGGGAGGTCCAGTAATTCCTCCGACATGGTTTTGTCGGATTCAGATTTTCGACTCATTATATGGCGGGTTTCTGTTCACCGCCAATGGCGGTCTTCTGTTCGCCGTCACCACGGCGGTCGACGGTGTTTACCGCCAGGTTCATAATGAGGGCCTAAATCTCTAATAAAAAACTTGAACTTGAACTCTAGCCCCAATGGATTATAGGGTGCCTCGTTTTTGGATTTTCTAAAAGTGCAATCTTAAATCTTCACCATTAAAGAGGATTTTGAATTGCAAGTCATTTGAGTCCAAACAGGACATGTCTACCTGTTCCTAATCAAATGTGAACATTTATTAAATATATAATAAGGTAAACCAATGTTATTCTATGGGTGATGTAGGCCTCACAGCATTGAAAAAGGAATTTATATTTTTTTCACTACCAGGTTATGTACAACTTCAAATTAATTCCCAACCTTTTAACCACAATGGGCCCAGTCCAATGGGCTGTTTAGGTCCTACCCTAGAGGTGGCGTGTATTAAAAAAGAGATTTATGCCTGGCAAAAGGTTTATGTTGCCAGGTTGAAATGACAGTTTAAAACTGCAGACAGGCTTCAAAAGCAGACCTGAAACATGTCTCAAAGGACTGCTTAAGTGGGAGGTGTAATAAGTGCTGCAGGCCCATTAGTAGCAATTGATATACAGAACCTGGATACATGTAATGTCACTGTACTAGGGACTTATAAATAAGTTAGATGTGCCAATTTTACCATGTGTTGGGAAGTGAACACAGACACATAGGGGGTCATTACGATCCTGGAGGAAGGTGGAGAACTGACGGTAAGACCGCCAACAGGCTGGCGGTCTCCCCTCATGGGATTGCCATGGTCATCCGCAGGTTCTCCGTTCCGCCCGCCAGGGCAGAGACGACCGCCGGGCTGGAGACCCGGCGGCCGTCACTATACCACTGGCGGTATTTTGACCCGGCTTACCGCCGTGGATTTCCTGCAGTTTGAACTGCCATGAAATTCATGGCGGTAAGCACTATCAGTGCCAGGGAATTCCTTCTCTGGCACTGATAGGGGTCTCTCCCACCCCCACCCCGACTCCCTCCTCTACCCCCCTCACCACCCCTGCCACCCCCCAAAGGTGGCAGGGTCCCCCTCCCCACCCCGACCCCCAACATCACATCACCCATTGCCACACAACACGCACGCAGGCACCACCTACACACTCACACGCACACACGCCAACATACATGCCTACATACACACACACAGGCAGACACGCACACCCACATTCAAACATTCACGCACACATCCATACTGACATACCCACAGACATACATGCACTCATTCCCATACACACAATCACCCCCGCAAGCATACACGCACTCACACCCTCCTTCACATACACACATGCACACCCCCATGCACGCACAAAACACACAACACCCCACCCACCCCCCTCCCCTCACGGATGATCGACTTACCTGGTCCGACGATCCTCCGGGAGGGGACAGGAGCCATGGGGGCAGCTCCGCCGACACCACACCGCCAACAGAACACCACCACGGCGAATCACAGGACGTGATTCGCTGGGCAGTGTTCTGTTGGCGTGGTGGTGGAGGTGGAGCAACCTCCACTTCCCCGCCTCCCGCCAGTATGGCTGTTGGCGGCTCTTAATGGGCCGAGCGGAAAACCGTCACCACTGGCGGTCTTCCGCACGGCGGTCCCTCGGCGGTCTTTCAAAAAGACCGCCGAGGTCAAAATTACCCCCATAGTCCTAAAAGCCAACAAAAATGGGTTCAGAATGCAGTGGGGTGAAGGCAAAATTTTGAAGGTGACCTTGCAGAAAAGGCCAAGTCCAACAATGATGTTTCACAATTGACTCCTGCTAGAGATGCTTTATTCACAAGGCTTGACATTAGTGTATCCCCTGGAACGTCAGGGTTCTTTCAACTCCTTAAACTAACATTCATGACATGTAGATGAATTGGTAATCCCAGCTGGAGAAACGCTGAAACTGAGGCAAAAGGGGATCTGATGAAATGCCTGGCATATTCTCCTCCTGAAACCACGATTTCTTTTTAATGATTGCCAGAATGCAAACATATTTACCCTTATTTGTTATTTAGCAGTGCCTTAACGTCTTCTCCCTCAATGTATGAAGAGGCTGAATCAAAAAACTGCTCAGTTATGAGATGAAGTTCACTTGCTGTTTTCAAAAGCGACAGAAGTCTCCCAAACATTATTAAACCTCTTCTCCTCATCAATATTATGTTTCCTAATAAGTGTGGGAAGAAGAGTGGGGAAGTGGTAGACTCCACAAAGGCCCTTATCATAACCTGGCAAAGTATATTCCAAACTGTGTGTTAACTAATTTTACCGTACATGAAGGAATTATGAGCAATGCAACTAATCCTGGATAGTTTTTATCAGAAAAAACCTGTCAATATTTATTGGGCGAAAAATGCCCTATAGGTACTGGGATTTGCAGATTTTTGTATTTTAAGCGTCAAAATCTGCATGTTATTCCTCATTATCAGGAAAAATTCGCAATTGGGTGTTATTTAGCACACTTTGATACATTTTGACTTAGCAGAATCAGATTTTATCAGGTGCACCAACCAACTCACAAAGAGGGCCTAAGGAACTCTTTTTAGTATCCATTTCCACTTTACAGAATCCACATCAATTTACAAGTTATATGCAGAACAGCAACCTTTCAGCAAAAATGCTCAAATCTTTGTCAGCCAATCAACCTCGAGTCAACTCAAATACCACTTTCCTTCTCTAAGATAAATTCTATTTATCTTGACTGTTCCAGTCATGTCCGTCGGGAAACAAAAAGTTGCGCACATATATAATGAACCCGGGTATTTTTTTATTTTGTGTATGTTCTTGGTTGAAAACACTGATCCTTCTTCATTACTCTAAGGCTGTCGATGATATGGCAAGACTTTTTCTTCATAGTAGTTTGCAGGCTAAAAAAAACTCTGCTGAATACGTTTTCCAGTGTTAGATAAGGGTAGGGTTTTCTGTATCAAGGAATATCCATTGAAAATGAAGGGGCTAACAATTGATCAGGTGGGATTGTTAATGAATAGAAAATGTTTGTGATGTTACTTTTCTGTTACTTTCTTTTAAATATATACATTTATAGAACAGAAGAGGTAGGAAACATGCTGAACCTCATCCTGCTTTCATTGCTACATGCTTAGTGAATGACAGGCGATGGATACTTGTTCAATTTGATTTGACAGATGTCATGTTTAAATACTTTCTCTGTATTAGGGCAGAGAAAGTGATATAGATAGACATATTCCCTCACTTTGTATTCAAGGAAGTATTGCAGTCAAAATGAATCATTTTGCTGTTATGTACCTTGTAGTTCCATAATGTGAAAAAATGATGTATCTGATATCACAGGATATTCCTTCTTCAAAACCTAAGTCAAAAAATGCACATACCATGGAGCACCTCCAAGATGGAGCTATCAAGACCTGTATTTGTATTGGTCAACTGATCAACAGAGAATGGACTGCCCTCCGTGACGAGATACTGCTCTCACTGTGTGTCCTCCTTTTGATAGTCTTGGAATATGTGCATGATGTTAAGACGTTAGATTGTCTTGTGAAGAACAGGAAGAAAATGGAGGAAAAGAATGGTTGTACATATGTATGTGGTTAGTCAAGGATTCCACATGATAGATTATTCATACTAGACTGCGGGTGTACATTTTGAATGTATTTACTTGATTGTCCCTCTAACTCAAGTCAAACAAAGGATAGTGGTAACTCCACTGGAAATAATGGTAGGTTGGCCACTAAATCTAGAAAACATGTCACTGCCCCACGAAAGACTGCAATTGAAAATGTGGCAGACTCACGTAATAATATGTTGAGCATCCCTACCACGCTGGGAAACACTCCTCAATGCACCCCTTGATAAGAAGACTTTTCATGTACGCAAAATAAGGAGTACATTATTTGTGTTCATATTTGATAGTGGGTATTCCACCATGCAACATGTCTTTTGTAGTATTTTGAACCAGAGGGCATCCAAAAAATATCTCGTCCTTCAGGAAACAAACTCTTGCTTTGTGAGTTTGTTTCTAGAAAACAAATAAACATAGGTGAGCAGGCACACCAAATGTGAAACCCACTCACAAAGCTGTACTGCTTTTAGGTGATCCACAGCATCAGTTCGCTGATAGAACATGGGTCTTCACCTCCTAAAGGTGGGGAGAGCTTCACTAGACAAATCAAGGCCACAGCCTCCCTTGTCCTGACGGGACGTTAGCAAGGGACTAAATGAACCCCTGAGGCTTCAACACGTTGACATGTTAGCCTATGCAGGCAAATGGCCTGACCCATAGAGAGCAACTAGATATCACTTTTGCCACTTAGACAAAGACTCGCTCCACCCCTCCCCTGGTATTGATATATATCCTATTATTAATATTGAGTGGATTTATTGAAAGCTCATACTTAAAGAGCATATCATTCATACTGAATAGGAGGTTTCTCTCTGCTCTTTCTGTCGCAACCTTTTGAGAGCTAGTGCCACAATTGATGGCATCCTTCTTTAGATACAAGTTGACACATGAAGAATGTGAGCACTTAAGATTCACTGAGGGAGAATGCAATTAACTGCACTGTTTAACCTCCCTCAAAGACAGCGCTCTGTGTATTTTGTGGCATAGTGACTTTGCTCAGGGCTGCTCTTGGTATTTTTCTTACTGAGACCAATATCATTTACAAACAACACTTTGGAAATCTTACAGTTATTTATGCAATATCTTCTTGCAAAAGTAAAAACATTAATATTTTCTTTTTTCCAATTTTATGTTTCCAAACAGGGCTCTTGGGATGCAAAGCAGTTGCACAAACACCAAACAATGAATAATTCACCAGCAGTACTGTGGACTGAAAATATATTCTACCGCAAAGTCAAAGCGATGTTAACTTCAAATTCATATTAGTAAACAGACCAGTTTGTCCTAATCACATTAAACTCAAAACAGTTCTTAAAATCAACAGCTGTATTGCTTCCGATCTTTTTAAAAACAGATTGTGATGATTGTAGTGACTTTTGTAATTACCGGAGTCTCGCCCATCACTGCAGCCAGGGACAATCAATAATTTGGATGTGCAAACATCACTGCGCTTAAGTAGCTTAAAAAACGAAGTGCTTGCATTAAGGATGTGAAGGTTGTTTTTGTAGTAATGTAACTCACAAAGTTTTTGTGGGTTTCAAGATCCTAAATGCAAAATGTATATACATAAAGTTAATACTGAAACAGAATAATGTAGAGTCCTTCTATACCACAACACATACATCCACATTAAGCAAACCTACTAAAAAGGCAAATGCGTTATGTTTTCCTACACCTCACAGTAATGTCTGTGGGTCCTACTCTCCTACTCCTGAAAAAAGTCTTTAAAGTCTGGGCGCAGCACTGTACCTGAACATACTTTTTCGATTTTGCTATTCACCATCATTCCTATTAATGTGACTGGAAAGCTGAACTAGATGTAGATTTCCAGGCACACTCCTAGGAAGGTCAGCTGACGTTTCCAGCGGTCTCGCAATCACAGTGGGATGTTTGACACCGATGATTAGGATCTGCTGTCCACTTTTTCATAGGACAATCATCCTGACTCCAGTATTAAATGCAAAAGGCAATTTATTAGGACAGGATTGCAAAAAACATTATAACATTTCACAACACACTATATTAAATCTCTAACATAACAACTTTGTGTACTCCTTTGCCCCATCCTCAAACTCACCATAATGTTTCACACATTCATTCCACCTTTCACCCATCACTCTCTCTCATCACCATCGTCCTTCTTGCTTCCTTTCCAAAACATCCTCCAACTACCACTTCATTCATCTGTTCCAGCCAACCTCACCCGGATATACCTTCACCTGAAAAACACTGTAGGGTGTGTTTCTGCCCCACCCCAGTACACATTCAGTACTGTAACATCATCATCTTTAAACAACTTCACCTGCACCACACTGTCTCATTCCACAACCGCCCAAGGAATCCCCTAGTTCTACCATGTAATAGGCATAGCCCAGCTCAGAAAGGTGCGCACTATCCACCCAGAAATCCTCCCTTCCTCTTCCTTGATGCCCCCAAGCGACACCACATTAATACCTTTTCCCACACAAAAAAACCCTCCTTGCCTTTTTCACTTTCTTCCGTGCCTTGCCAATAGCTGCATGTTTAACTGCTCCCCGTCATACCTTACGTGGTACAAATTCTGTCCACACTAAACATGTCCCAGAAAAGTCTGAGAATTTCCAGATCCCCTTGAATGTGTTGCAGTAATGTCAGTCTTGATAACTACCAAATCATTTTCATCAAGATGCAAGACCAACATGTCCAGACATTACTTTCTAGGCACCATAGATGCTTGCGAAGGCAGTAAACTACCCCATCTCATGGTACCCTTTTCCCCCCAGAGCACCTTGTGCCGTCTGCTAGGCAGTCCCAGATTGAGCCCATATACCTGCCGTTCAGCACACTTCGCTGCCAAATCGATCAACAAATGCCCCACCATTCACGTCACAGCCTTGTTACTCGTTAGGCCACTTACACACCTTAGAGGAAAAGAAACGTTAGCTGCCATTTTAGGAATCCACAAACCCTCCCACCCAAAACGCCCATCACCCCCTCACTAACGCACATATCGCTCACTACACTTAGACCTCCACCTCCCAATCTTGCGAACCTTCATCATTCCCCACCCCAATCAAGCTGCCAATGTTGCTGCCCCAATCCGAAATGAGTGGGTCCCAAATTAACATGATCCAGGCCCAATGTTGCCACTGCTCTGCACAACACCATCAAAAGCTGAAAAGCTGTGGCCCTGCTGCCATCCTGATGAAAAAACACCACCTCTTGCCTGCCCCCCAGCCACGACTGAAACGACTGGCACTCTTTCACGAGACACACCGTCTCACACCTCCCCTTCGTTCAGCCAGATCCTCTTCCCTCTCTCTGCTCGATCCATCTTGAATTTCTGTAGCCATATCCCCAGACGACCAGCTTCCATCCTCACCTCTTCATATCGCACCACGTTCTCATTCCCAATCCTAAAACTTCCAACACCCTGAAAGCCACAAAAAACATCCAAATCATGCACAAGCAGAACAGTGCCACCTCAAACTTGTCATAGCAGCATCCATCCATGCATCCAAAAATCTCACACAACAATTCAAATGTAATGACCTCCCTCAGTCTTTTACCGGCCCCCAGTTTCTCCTTGCCCCAACCCTTCAATACTTTTCCCAACAACTCATCGCCCGCCGGATCGAATCCCTGCAGAAGCTTCCCATAAAAAGACAAGCCAGACACTTTGCCAGTAATGATCGTGGGTGACGACCTCTGTCCATGAGTCTTAACACATAAAGCATAACAGATGCTTCCCTGTCCTTGCGATCTTTGTTCATGGTCCTCCCTGCTCCAAAGAATGCCTGAAAATCCTTGCACGCTAGCTGATAGCTCTTCCTGGTAGACTCGACTAAAGACATCTCCACCAGCCTAAGAACTCTCAAACCCCCCACTCCCAGACTTCCGTAGGGATCGACATCTTGCCTTCATTCGCTCCAAGTGCCATACTGCGAAAGTGGTGCCACTGTGAATGGGATAATGAGTCAGCTGTAACATTGTTTACTCTGGGCATGTGGGTCGCTTTGAAAATTATATATTTTTTGCAAACACAATAACATGAATTGCCTTAACAGCCTCAAAACCCTCAAATCCCTGGCCCTCTCTCGGTTCACCAGCTCAACACCAGTCAGAAATGGGATGCTGCGCCCCTGCTGCAACCACTGCTGTGGCCAACGCTCTGCATACCACCAGCCATCCCAAAACAATAAAAAACCATTGGCTCCTGAGGCATCTGGAATCATTTGGACCTGCCACACCACCCTCTCCTCCTGAAACCACATGGACACACAATTAAATTCTCCCAGAAAGGAGAGCCAAACCCTGAACTCCACCCTCACCACCAAGGTGCAACATGACCAGGCCCAGCCATCTGCAGAATGTATGCCCCACCTCACTACTCTGCAAGCAAAATTGAGAAAATACAACAAGTTTCGTCCTTTCCGAAGCTCCAGGCTTCTTTCTCCTATCACAGCTTCCAAAAAGGTCTGAATCTCCCATACCTTCTGCCCTGGCAATCTTGCAACCATGCTGATCATATCCAACTCAATCCCCAGAAAGATCAAGGTCATACTGGGGCCTTCTGTCTTTTCCAGGGTCAAAGGCATCCGAACGTCTTTGCCATGTCCTGAAACCTCTGCAGTGCCCGCCTACAAGCACCAGGACCTGGCTGACCCACAAACTAGAAATCATCTAGGTAGTGCGTGACCACTCTATGCCCACTCCCTCTCATAAAAACCCACTGAAAAGGGAGCTGAAAGCTTAAAAGAGAGCACAGTAAATAGCACTATCCATAGGCAGGACCCTGTCCACATAGATGGTTCCCTTAATTGCACACAATTCTTCCTTCTTTGACTTCTTTGCTCAATTTCTTTCTCACTACCTCCTGAAGCTCCTGGACTGACTGCAAATTGTCAGCCCATCTATCCCCTCTAGATCCTTGATAACCCACTCAAAAACCTTCCTTGACCTCCAGCCTCATCCACCTCCAGATACTGTGCCATCCATGGCAATACTGCTTCTAACATGCATAGAAGCCCTTTGGACCAGCAGAGTCCTGCTGTCTTCTGCCCCTCCCCTCCTTCCATTATTTTGCTGGGCTGACCAAGGTAAAGCATTGTGTATTGGAGTGTCTACCCCTGCACTTAAAGCACTCATGCTTGAACCTACAAGCGTTCATGATGCAAAATCCCTTAGTAAAGTTCCAGCAGGTCCCCTATGTTCCCCCTGAGTAGGTGCCTCTGCCTGCACTGCTAGTTGTGGCACCTGCCCCCTGTAGGGCAGAAAGGAGTTGTACATAATAGGTAAGCCACTCACTGTATGTGTGGAGGCTGTAGATTGTGTAGATTACACTCACTGCATCCATAATTCAGAGTCCACATCCCCCCCATGGCTTATCATGGTTTACCCTGACCTGTACCCTGAATTCCTCATAATAGCTGAGCCAAGCAAAACCCACAAAATGCATTTGGGCCTTCCCTATGATGTCTATGTATTTAAACAAGGCGGTGGACCTGTCAGGCAATTAATCACAATATACACTAGCATATATTAGAAACGGCGACGTTCAGTTCTCCAGAGAAATTGGACACTGGGTCTCCTGGTAAAATTCCCACTCATCTTCCTTCAGCTTTCACCTGAATGTCCCTAGGAAGGAGCTTGAAGACATCAACATACACATGTATTCAGATTCTTCAGATTCTACCCTTCGTCTTGTCTGATAAATGGGACCCCAATGGCATGGCTAAACCCATGTAGGGCAAGCGTTTATTGTAACCTGCATCCTCCTTCGCTTCCTCACTCACTCCCTCCCCTACTTTAGAGGAATCTGCCTAAGTTCCTGAAGTACCTTCTCCATCCTTCCTGTCTGACTCAAGTTGAGCCTCTCCTTCCTTACCAATCACCCACTCCTATTCATTTGCATGCCTACTTCTCTGATTCACCATCCTGTGCCTCCCACATGGTCCACCAGTCCTACTTACTTGTTGGTAAACCTGTTTCACTCCTAACACCAACTTTCTGCCAGCCTCTCCTGCTGGCCTTGCGCCACCGCCCATCAATCTGCTCCAGCCTTGTGCATCATCAACATTACTGGACCCACGAGTTACACCAGCTCCCCCTGTCTGACACCCTTCTTCCAGCTCTGCAGGCATTCACAAACAGTGTCCTCTTGGGCCTGCAATTTCTGGCCATTCCCTGGCTCCTCCTTTCGCCAGTGCCCCTCTCGCCTTCTTGACCTGCTGTGCCTGTTTAGCCCCCTGATCTCTGGCCCTGCACAACCTCTCCTAGAGGGCCTCAGGCTACTCCATTGCCCTGCACTGTTCCTTGATACTGGCCTCCAAATTCACAACTGACTCACTCCGTAGGCCCACCACAGAACCCCCTTGCCCAATGCCCTGAGGGACTCCGTCTGCGCCATACAGCTTGTCCCCTCAACCCCTCTTGGCACCATGCCCCCTTCCCTGTGGCCGTCCCCCTGTGCAACTGAATCACCTCTGGGCTCACTGGTGCCTTCCCCTGCCGTTTGTGTTTTCGTTCCCATATTCTGTGCCTGTCACCTGTTTCCTCTATGCTGCTGCCTGCCTTGCCCAAACTAAGGTCCAAGATGGCCCACAAGCCCCATGTCCTCCCTTTTTCCCCTCATCCTGTCCCTCACCCTCCTGTGCTGCCCCAGAGGACAATATAAAGATCTCCCCCAACTGCCCTCACGTCTGTCCTCCATAGGAGCACCAACGGCTCCATCCCCCATGGCACAGTGGGACTCCTATGGATCACTGGCACTTTTGGACCCCTGACCCTGGGGAAATGCCCCCCGGCCCCCACCCCTTTCAATTTGGCCTTGGGTGGTGAGCTGCAAGCTGACACCACAGCCACCACATGACACGAAGCAGCCCTAGCATCTCCCAGCACTCGAGCCACAATAAATCTGCGTGCCCATCTTCACCAATTGTGCACAGCGTCATGCGCACCGCATTGGCGGCACTCCGTGCAGCCATCATTGCTCCAAATAAAAAAGAAAAAGAAAAAGGAAAGGAGCTTTAAACGTTCCTTTCCCTTATCTCTGCAATCCAGGAGAGGATGTCTTTTCCTCTCCTGGCTCTTTAAATAACCCCCCTATGTGACTCCCTACTCCTTAGTCCCAACCAATCCTGTCCCCCCTCCTTCCGTTCCACGAAACTTCCAGAGGGAAGACAAGTCTGCGACCAGCTTCCCCCAGGACCCACCATTCCCTACATTGGGAAAATACATGTGCCCATGAAGAAAGACTTCTCCTACACCCTCCAGATCCAGGGATTATCCATTCCATTTTCAACTCGATGTTGGGAAGTGGACGGTGGCACCAGTAAGTTTTCTTAGAAGAGTTTTTCTTAAACAAAGAGGTGGTTGGCTTGGATGCACGACGGCTATGTCCAACGAACTCTCTCAATTATTCCCCCATTGTAGAACTAGAAACAACCACCACTAATTACGTGCACCTGGATACAGGGGTCACTTAAATCCTCAGCGCTACACCTTGGACAGGGTATTACTCCGGCCCAGTGTTGGAGTAAATCTATGACTGTTTTCAAAATGGGAACGGGTTGAAAATGCCAGTAAATGTATGTATGATAGACGCCACAAATTCCCAAGGCAAACACATTGGAATGCACATTACACACTCTTTAATTTAAATTTACCACTGTGGAGATCTTCTGCCTCGTAAGTATTAATTTATTAGTTTTTCACAGAGAATAACAGGACAAACCCTGTGTCACCACAAATACACCCACTGGCGCGTCGAAATACTGGTGTGGGCCTGACAATGAGGTGTTGGGCTCCCTATTGAGAGCACAAGAAGGTCAAAATTGAATAGTTTTCCATGCATGACTTTCAGGTTGTCACATTTTCGGTCAGTAGAAGTTTAAGCACTGGTTCTTTTGATACCTTGTTTTGCCTGTATTATCAATAAAATGCAATGTGGTGCAATGCATTCGCTTTTAAAGTCCAACAACTTCTTCAATTTTGGAGCCGTAAAGTGAACTTGAGATGGTGGAACAACCAACAACATATCTGGGTTTCCACTGTTGTATATTTTGTTTTGAATGATTTTATGATCAATCTATAGACAGAAATACAACATTACAAATCACGTTGCTGCAGCACTTGTACCTGACCTTGTAACTTGTAACAACCAAACGCATTTAACTATAACAATTTACTCTTTTTAACTAAAACAACCAACTTCAAACAACAAAATAAAAAAAGTTAAATCTACTATGTCTCTAGATGAGCCAACAGGAGGAAGGAGATGTCAGAGAGAAAAAGGAAAGTGGGAAAAGAACAGCTCCCTCCACTACCCCTACTCTAGTCACTCTCCGTGACATCAACCACTTCAGCAGGACCTTGTCGAATAGCTACCTTACTTTGAGAGGACTTCCCCAGATAGCTTTCAACTATGCCCTGCGGGAGGGTTTCAAATTCTATTAAAAAAAAGAGTAAGGCCCTGATTTACAGTTTGACCGAGGGATTACTCTGTCACAAATGTGATGGAAATCTTGCCCGCTGTACTACAAGTTCCATAGGCTATAATGGAATTGTAGTACAGCAGACAGGATATCCGTCACCCTTGCGACAGAGTGACCCCCTCCACCAAATTCTAAATCAGGCCAACTTTTATTGAGACAACTGCTTGGTCTATTTGACCTGTACTCCATTTTGATCAGGCTCAAATCTTGCAGATGTTTCAGGTGAACTGCAGACGGTGACTTCAGATTAGTGCTTTCATTTTTCTGATCACTTTTTGCATAGCACTTTAAACAATCATCCCTCTGGATCTCCTATCGGATTTTTACCACTATTGTGTTATTTTTCTTAATATTTTTTGATTTTTAGAAATTGATTGCCAGATTTTATTTTGTACTTCATTTTGACTTTTTAGTTGGTTGAGTGCTGCTAAATACTGTACACATTTTTCCTAAATTAATCCTGTGTACTTTTGTCATACTTACTGTTTGACCTAGCCCTGTCTGCAGCGTCAGCCTAAACCTTTTTGCCTTCACCACTCCTATTTTTCTGAATTAGATTTTGTTGGCTTTAAAACTCTGTGACCTTTACCACTGTTAATAAGTGCCCTCTCCCTAAACATTATCTGCACCTGATAGACACATTCTATTTACTTGTAAGTCTCTAGTATGTGGTAGTACAGGTACCCAAGGCATGTAACTTTAATGCTAGTACTGGGCCTATAATGCTCATTTTGCCACCCACTTAGGTGGCCCTTTAAAACATGTCTCATGCTTGTCACTGCAAAATAAACGATTGCCAGGCCTAAACGTTCCTTTTTAATATTTATAAGTATGTCCTAAAAGCTCCTAGGCAGGGTGCATGGTATTTAAAACATATGACATGTGGATTTAAGTTTTACATGTCCCAGTAGTGAAAAATTTCTAAAGTAGTTGTTCACTAGTGTAAGGCCTATCTCTCCCATAGGATAATACTGGATTGCTATTTGACATTTAAAAATTGTTAACTTTAGTTTGAGAGCAAGTAGAAAAATATTACTTGGTCTCTTTGAATTGGAATTTAAATCCTCTTCATTTGTAAAAATTCCACTTTTACAAAGTAGGCATTTTTGCACCAAATTCCACTGTGCCTTTCAGCCAGTAGTCTAGGCCACATGACTCTGTTGTTGTGGCTTGTGTATTGCTGCCAGAAAGGTGAGATAAAGGGGGCTAGGTGGGTGTGGAGGGGATTGACCATTGTGCCAGAATGTGTGGGGGCAGAACTGTACCCAGACCCACTTACACTTTGAAGACCATGCCTGTAGCATACACAGAGGAACCTGAAACTAGCCTTTTGCTACCCTAGACTTGAGGGAGCCAAACCCAAGAAGGAATGGGTAGTGGGACAGGTATTCTCCCTGGCACTGGGGATAAACAGTGGTACTTTCAGACCCCAAATCAAAACACTCCTGGACCTGTGGAAGTGACAAAAGTACTGCCCTGCTGCTTGAATGACTGTTTTGCTGTCTGACAAGAAAGACTGGACCTGCTTGCCTTCATCTCAGGCTACCCAGAGTGACTCTGATATGTCAACTTGCTGACCTCCTGTGTGTGCTACAGGGACACAACAAGGTTCAGAGGCATCCCTGGAACTGCCCAGCTAACCTGCTGGGCCTAAAAATTGACCTGTCTGAGCCCTGCTGTCCTCTGATGGATTGCTTTCTGATCCCCAAGAGGTGCTTCCCCAGTCCTATCCCCCTGGCTGGCATCAGAGTATGGTCCTGGAATAAAAGTGAAAATCTTGAATTTGGTGTTCCTTGAGACTGCAAACAAGACTCTTCTGTCCTTGACGACTGCAAATACAAAGTAAGATCTGCTCTTTACACCAACAACGACTATTTGCGGTGACTGCCAATGCGAGACATTAACTTTAAAGTACCAATAGCACTTGCTGACTGCCAAAGCAAAGTTACAGCAATAACCATCTGAAATGCCCAACTGACTCTTTGCGCTACAGTGACGAGCATCCGCAATGTCCAACCTGCTCTTTGTGCTACGGTGACAACCATCCACAATGGTCATGCTTCTCCTCATTGCCTCCTTGAAAGCAAATGGAACTCTTTGCGCTAGACACAGAAGATAACTTTTCAGAAAGATTAACCTGTACCCAACCCGTGCTCTATTGGGGGTCACGCTGAACTTCTAGCCCCTCCTAGTCTAGCACAACCAAATGCCTATGATTGGCATTTGTGCTTTTCAAAACTGGTTTCATTTAAAACTTTAAACCTGAATACCCCTGGCTCAACTAATTGGATTCTTGTCATTCTGCTATCATTGTGTTTATTGAAATGTTCTCTTTCTCATACATTTGTTTGGGATTTTTCTTTTCTTGTGTTTTCACTATATTGCAGTTAGTGTGCTGCATAATTAATTTAACATTGCCTATAAGTTAAGTCTGACAGATTTTTTCCAAGCTACCAGATGGTTAAGCACGGGTTCATCTTGTGACTTTTGTGATTCTCCCTTACAACTATTGTGGTTGCTGTCTTATTGGGAAATTCACTCCTCTCATCTAATAACCCAATATCTAACATTGGTCTTCAGGGATGGAATCCAGTCTATGGGGGTCATTACAACATTGGTGGTAAAAGCTGCTTACCGCCGTGCAGAAGACCGCCAATACACCGCCGCGGCCGCGGAATTCCGCCACAGCTATTATGACCCACAGCTCAGAATCCGCCAAAATTCAGACACCCACAAAAGTCCGCCACACCAAAGGTCAGTAATAAACTGGCGAAAACAAAACCTCCACCGTCACGCCAGAGGAAACACGCCCATGCTATCACGACCCACGAATCCACGCGGCTGTCTTTCAACCGCAGTATTCCATTGGCGGTACAAACATCTGCGATCAAAATACACACACATCTCCAAAACACCGCCACATTGGACAATTCCAAATACACACACCTGATACACATCCACACACCACTCCCACACAATCAATACTATATAAAACACACACCCACATCACCCACAAACCCCTACGACCAAATATTTTGAGGAAGGCCAGAGAGACAGCACAGCATAGACAAGCGCACCACACAGAGCCATACAACACCATCACCCACACTACATCCACGCACAAAACACCACACACCACTACATATCACCACACTAATCACCACATACACCACCCCACACATCACCGACACCACCCCATGGCACGGCAAAGACACCCCAGGTTCTCGGAGGAGGAGCTCAGGGTCATGGTGGAGGAAATCGTACGGGTAGAGCCACAGCTATTGGGATCACAGGTGAGGGCCTCGGAGGAGTCGGTGGAGGAATGGACTCTGGTAAGTCAAATCTTAACTATCATATCCCCCACCCTACCTGCATGCTATCACAGACCCCCACCCTCACCCCCTCCCCTATCACTCCAACTCCTCACATATGTACTACTAACACAAACCACCCATCCCAATACAAAGCCGTGCATGACACAACAAAGCATGGACACCCCTTACTAAAGCATGCCCACTGCACATACACATAACACCCCCCCAACCATCATCACACAAGCCCCCACACAGGAATGCTAGCACTGGAGTACGCTCATCCACCCATTGCACACCATGACACACACAGATGCAATAATCATGCTTTTACACCCCTGCAGGACCACTACCCAACGTCAACAGACAGGAGGGGCCAGACATCTCTACCCCACCCACAGAAGAGGCCCACAGTGATGACAGCAGCTCTGTCCAACTGGATCCAGATGACCAGCCCGTACCATAGTGGGCCTCGGGACAGTCGGTTCCCCACGCCCAGTCACAGGCCACCACAGACCTTACACCCTCTGGCAACACTAGCACAGCACCCACCCAGCAGGCCCATACCTCCATACCCAGGACACGTCAATCAGCTGTGTGTCCACCACTACAGGGAACCCAGGAAAACCCACCACCCCAACAACAACAGGGAACTGGGGGCAGTGGTAGTGGGCACATGGTCCAGGGGACAGAGGCCCAGGAACACAGGGGAACTGGGAGGGCTGCTGTGCGACAGGGGGCGGACAGGCCTAGGGAACCCACTCTCCACGAGGCCCTCTCCTCCACCATGGGAGCCTACCACCACTCCCAGGAGACGATGGCAACGGTACTGCCCAAGTTTCATTAGACCCAGCGCCTGCAGGAGGAATAGTATTTGGGCTTCAGGGAGGAACTCAGAACCATCAGCACCGCCCTGGGCACCATCGTAGGGGTGCTGAAGGAGATACTGAACACCAGGAGGGACACCGTGGCACTCCAAGGGGCCCCTGACACTAGCATGGACGAAGAACTGCCCACCACCTCCGCCGGTGCTAGTGGACAGGAGGCACCGCCACAGGACTACCACACCAGCACCCCACCCCCTGCAGACGGAGAACCACCCCGCAAGCGGTCCCTGAGATCCAGGAACAGGACAGAGCACGATGCCAAGACCCCCGCCAAGAAATGAGACCACCCTGATTGTCATTCCACTGTCCCACTTTGTAACCCTGTCCATATTGGAACTGCACCAGCTCCACTTCCTATGCCCATATGGGCAGTGCACCTGTGAGACTATTAGACTGGACTCTGCCGTGGACAGTCCTCCACCATCACCCCTCACCATTTTACCACCCCCTCCAATATTTAGCACTTCAATAAACACCCTTGAAGCACAAAACAATCTGGAGTCAGTCTGTGATTTTGAAAATGTGTATTAGCAATGACAGTGACAAAGTCCAGTCTCAAATGTAATGTCAACATACCTATGGCACACATCTCAAGTCCATGAGGAATGTAAGCAGATGACAGACGTTGGTAACCACACCTGTGAAACCGTAATGGAAATGTACAACTCAGTTACCATATACTGGTTGAAATCGACAGACAGGATAGAGGTAGAAGTGGGAAAGTACTTGTAGTAGGCAGGAATGTGTTCTCACCTGTGTGTCACTGGAAATATTGCTGGATAACTGAGTCCCTGTTGTCAATGTCTTCTTCCTCTGCTTCCTCCTCATCACTGTCCACAGGCTCCACAGCTGCCACAACACCGTCATCTGGACCATCCTCCTGCAGAAAAGGCACCTGGCATCGCAAAGCCAGATTGTGAAGCATACAGCAGGCGATGATGATCTGGCACACCTTCCTTGGTGAGTAGAATAGGGAACCACCTGTCATATGGAGGCACCTGAACCTGGCCTTCATGAGGCCGAAGGTGCGTTCGATCACCCTCCTAGTCCACCCATGGGCCTCATTGTAGCGTTCCTCTGTCCTGGTCCTGGGATTCCTCACTGGGGTCAGT